>NC_141023.1:41015000-41332500 GCF_052040795.2 Danio rerio | reverse complement strand
CAATAAACATAATAACAAACAAACATATATATATATATATATATATATATATATATATATATATATATATATATATATATATATATATATATATATATATATATATATATATAAAAGAAAGAAAGAACACAGAAATATACAGAAATTATAGCTTTCCACAATGATTTCTTTCATAAAATTTCAACATAAAATAAGAACTCTGTGTGGTATGACAGGGATTCATATTTTCTTTTAGATTCAGAATACTTTACTAGTTTTATTGGCTTAATTTCATGTTTGTTTTATTTATCTTTATATGTGTTTCGTATGAGTTTATATGTGCAAAACTGTGCATTAACAAGCAAATTGTCTTTTACTGTAGGTCCACAGAGCAAGTATAAATGATCCACAGTTTGGACAATTTGATTGCTATCTATTAAGTATTGAGAAATGCAAGAGAAAAAAGTGTATGCAGTAAGTCTTTTGACTTGCTTTATTTTTCTGATGTTTCTCTCGCAGACTTTGATGAAAATGACGATGGGGAAGATCTCTCTCCTCAGCAGGTCTTTCACACAGCACAGATCGGCCTCCAGAAGACAGTGCTTATTCTAGGAAACAAAATCATTTTGCTCTTAAATATGCAAATAAAGATCACTATAAACAATGTTAAAAACATGAACAATTTAAACAAACAAAAAAAGTCACTTTCGTTTGAGTCATATTTATGGCACACCTCTCAAAAAATGTGAGATTTGCAGTGGAAAATTAGACTCATCTCCAGACACAATAGCAAGTGAAAAACAATATGCTGCCACTCATCTAACCACCTGATAAAACCCCAGCACAGCAAACTGCATCTGCAGCCATCAGGAGCCGTCTGTCTCCTACAGTACTTACAAACCACTGCAGATTCCCTTCTTTATCACACAACTGATGCTTATGGGTGTTTATCATATTTAATGTCCTCTGTGTAGGCAACATACATTATTTTAATGCAAACAAACATTCTAAATAAAATTCTTTAGTCAAATAAAGCAATTGTATCTCTTCGCATTTTGCATTTTTTAAGTTTTGCCCACCTGGGCTTCGAATGGAGGGTGAGAAATCTCACAAGTTAAAATAAAATAAAATTAAATTTAAACCCTAATAAGCAATAAAATTTGCGACCAATTTTTGCATTTGGAGCTCTATTGGACCCAAAGAATTGTTATTAAATAACTGTTGTCCACCCCCCCCCACCCCCCATTAATAAAGTATGGGAGAAATTACAATGTTTTACTATTATTTTAATACTTTTTAAATAAACAAAGATTTGAAATGTGATATCATGCTGAAACAAACATTCTCTTAAGTAAAGAAAGTCTCTTCTGCTTTTAAGGCTACATTTAATTAATCAACAATTCAATAAAAACAGTAATACTGTGGAAAATATTATTTAAATATGCAATTTTTATATATTGTAAAATATAGTTTTTTTCCTTTGATTCAACTTTGATTCAACAACAATAATTAAATATAAACTTTCAACTTGCGGTATATATAAATTTATATATGTTAGCGGGTCATTTTGCTGTGGTGGCCGCTGATAAAGAAGCAAGTATAAAGAAGGGAATCAGCTGAAGGTAAGTGAGTGTATATTCAAACTTAACCAATGAAAGGAGGGACTCTGACCATGCAACCCATATCCTAAGATGTCTTCATTAGCTTCCTTTTAATTCTACAGGTAAGTTTAAAATTAAATTTTTGATTTACAAATCATTAAATCATCTAGCACCTACTTATTTGTTCGATCTGCTCCACTTATATTCACCTACCAGAAGTGTTAGATCGGAAACTAAATTCCTCCTGAAAATACCCAGATCTGGGCTAAAATCAAGGGCAAATTGAGCTTTTGAAGTGGCTGGCACTCTCTATAAGCTCATCATCTGCTTTGTCTGTGTTCAAGTCTTGCTTTTAAACTAATGTATTCTCTGTTGCATTTAGGTTATAATAAATATCATGTTTTATCTGTTTTTTTTTCGTCTTTTTTAATCTTATTAGTCTTAAATGTACAGAAATTTGATTGTTTTTAAATATGGTTTTTAAATATAATACTGTTTATAATTTATATATATATATATATATATATATGTGTGTGTGTGTGTGTGTGTGTGTGTGTGTGTGTGTGTGTGTGTGTGTGTGTGTGTGTGTGTGTGTGTATTCATGAATTTATTTTTCAATCTATAATCTTATTTTTGATATAATTACAATCAATATACTATACATTCAGTATACAATAATCTGAGATTTAACCCTTTTAACACTTTTGGAATAATTTATATTTGCATAAAACCATTTATAAACTTGTAATCTCCATATTTAATTCTAAGAAAAGGAATATATAAGAATGTATATATTGAATATATACATATATATATATATATATATATATATATATATATATATATATATATATATATATATATATATATATATATATATATATATATACATATATATGTGTGTGTGTGTGTGTGTGTGTGTTTGTGTGTGTGTGTGTGTGTGTGTGTGTGTGTGTGTGTGTGTGTGTGTATTCATGAATTTATTTTTCAATCTATAATCTTATTTTTGATATAATTACAATCAATATACTATCAATATACAATATATATATATATACAATAATCAATATACATTCAGTATACAATAATCTGAGATTTAACCCTTTTAACACTTTTGGAATAATTTATATTTGCATAAAACCATTTATAAACTTGTAATCTCCATATTTAATTCTAAGAAAAGGAATATATAAGAATGTAAACAATACTCAGGGTTTTCAAAACAATGTAATGCAATGTAATGTAATGTAATGTGTATTGATATAACCCATTTATCATGTTTGGCCATACACCTAAAGTGCTTCACTATCATAAGGGGGTCTCTCCACACCAACAGTGTGCCGCATCCACTTGAATTAGTTAATTGTTTCATGATTTGATGTTAGATAGCAGGTGCACACTTTCATCAACAAAAATCAGTTTTAAAAGAGTGTTAGACATGAATAAGTAACTTGAAAAAATGTCTTTCAATAAAAGTAATTCATTAATTTTCCTCCAGCCTAGTTGCAACAGCAGAATGAACTGCCAACTACTCTGGCATGGTTTTACACAGAAGATTCCCTTATAGCACCATGCTGGGACATTAGACAGAAGTATGTACCAAATATGTTTTACTGATGTTATTTAAATTAAATGTATTAAATGTTTGCTTCATAGAAGTGCTCCATAAACACACACACACACAAGTCCAAATTGACCCGAACATGAAACAAATAATTTTAATGGTTATACTCATTGTCTTCAAAATAGTTAAATAATAAATAAAGAATAAATATGAAATAAATGATTTGCATTTTGATCATCTTAAAGCATCTGCAAAACCATACACTTATTTTAATGCATCACTTCCGTGTCAGAAGCACTATTAATGCATTAGGAGTGTTAATTTGTGTTTAGTCAGTGTTGAGTCAGTATATTATATAATCATTTTCTTTTTGAGTGCACAAACCCTTTAACCCCATAATGACAAGTGTGAAGCATTGCTTAACTCAGGATTAAAAGTGGCCATAACTAGTAGTTAAGAGTTTAGGACAGATGCCGTGTGAAAAATCGCACGGATGTCTTTGGGAAAGTGTTATTGCTCTCACTGAGTGGAAGCACTCTGAAATAAAATTGCTGGGCAAAACAGCGAACGCATAAATATCTGACAAGCCTCTTGAGTAAGCAGAAGAAATGACAGCACATGAAAAGCAAAAACATAATTTAGCTATTATTAAATTCTTCTGAAAAGAGCATTTATTACTGTACCTTGAAAGCAACGGCTTCTATATTTTCTGGGGTGATGCATTCATACGTGCCCGCCTGCTTTTCTTTGGAATAAATGATGGGCTCTATCTTCTGTTTCATGAGGAATTCATCTTTTGTCACAATGTCTGCGAAGAAGATGAATTATAAGTTATAAACAGGCATGTTAGGGAAAACACTGTGAGGATTTAAAGCATTGCGGCTGTGAATCAACATCGCATTTGTGAATCTTTTTATTAAAGTAATAACTAGTTGAAGATCCATTGCCATTAAAACTCCGCTGGGGATGTTTAGTCAAACACAAAAGCTGTGATCTTAACAACCAATTAGTATTTGCATTTCATTCTCACATTCTGAGACTTATTATTGAAAGAATCTGCTGATATGTGCTTTTCTTTTGTATATAAATCTAAAGCAATTTACTTGTATTAAATTTCTCTTTGCAAACTCTGAAACTTAAGCTGTTTCTTTGGCCATGGAGCTGTAAATAAGTAGCTGTATAGTAATTTAAACTGGTAAACTTTATTTGATGATGTTCTTGTTACACTCAAAAATATTTTTTTAAAACTTGTTCAAACTACTTAATTAAAATGAACTGAAACAACACAATTCTTGAGATTTCAATGGGACTACTTAATTGTTTTATGCTCAATCCAAATAAATGTTAAGAGTGTTAAGTTAACTTAATTAATTTGTGTTGGGACAACATGAATGAATTGTGTGGAACCCTGCTTTTTTACAATGTACAATGTAATAGTTACATTGTAACAAGGATTTAGGTGCTGAGTAATATTATTTAATTGCATGTACTTACTATTTGTTTAGGCTTAGAATGCAAGTTGTTTAGGGTTAGTTCCATGTAATCATGCAAAATTAATTGTAATAGCTATAGTAAGTACATGGAACTTCTTGAAGAAGGGCGCCCTATTTTATAAAGTAAATAAATTTATTTTTTAACTATCAACTATCAAAGAAATCATCAAGAACAAGAATGAAATTTAAATTCAGCATTGCCTTTTGCGTGAATTCCTATATTGGACTGACTGTTTCACCACTGAATTCAAGAACAGACTTTGGGAGACTCAGGTCTGTTTCCACCTAGCATTCACATGTTTTCAGTGATCATGTAACCGTTGTTCTTTAGTTTATTTATATTTAGTGGGACAATGTACAACATGACATGTTCTTTCAGAGTTAGCTATGAAGCTACTTTACATCTGTAGTCCCTGGGCATGAAGTCGTAACAAGTTTAAGAATATAAAAAATATAAAAAATAGTACAATATAAACTTACAGTACAATACATACAATACATAACAGTCAATAAAATGAAATTAAATCAGTGGTTGCATATTTCATTTTGCTTAAGCCTAACTTTAAGCACGGTTTTAAAAATATTAAAAGCGGTACTCTTTTTCTAATATACACTAATACTTTTATTCTATCTTTCTGCTACTCTGACTGAAAAAAACGGATCTTCAAACAGCAGTTATTTTAAGTATAACAAAACAATCACCTCTAACCGATGACCTAGTCTGTCATATATTGTCCTTGCAAACAATCACACATTGTTTGAGTCATGACCATTAGCAATATCGCTTTGACTTAACATGCTCTTCAGTGTGTCTCTTGAGAACATTTGTGTACAGATTTTATCAAAACCCTCAAGTCTCATTTCTCATAGGAATGCACAAGTGCAACTTAATGAAAAAAAATCCATGTTACACAGCTTATGAAAATGCATAAATGAAAAGAATATGAATACAATTTGTGACTTTGATCATAATGTGTTTTGGTACAACACACTGAAATATAAATATCCTGATTAGGCAAGCCTTCTAACAACGCATCCCTAATGATCACGTTTTGTCAGTAGAAGGATTGTAGATAATCTTTTCTTTTAATCATGTTTACCTCTGAAATTTGTCAAAAGTAGACAAGCTCAAAACATTTTAAACTCAATTCATATCTGTATTTAATGTCCTCCACTTGTAACTGAATTGCTAGAAATGATTCATTTTAAATATGATGCTTGTTTCCCATTTAAAGATCAATTAAAGCTTTGACAAATTAAGACAAATTTAAGATTTGTCACCTCATTTAGCTTGCTGTATCTTATACAACAGTTTGCTCTGGTTCTTAAATCTGTTCTTTTTTAGATATGCAATATTATACTATGGGAACTGCTGAAAGTAGTGTTTTAGACTGCAGATATGCAGTTTATTTATGAATAGAGTGCTTATTTGGAAATGATTTTCAATTATTTTAAAGTGAGCTCCAGCATTACAGCAGTGGTTCAGTGCTCATGAACCCACCAAGATCAGCCTTCCCACCAGCTCTGATAAATGTCTCTAAACAAAATATATAATTCATTTGGGTGTAACCAAGGGTCAATCTTTAGTCTTGTTAATCTATGATGTGTTCCAGAGCAAACAATTTTGGCGAAATAAAATATGCTCATGTAATTTAAATCTTGTATGTATTTTGAACTCTATGACTGACTGAAATGCTTGGCAAATTAGGTACTGGTGATTATAAAGTATGATTGTTTAGTAAATAAAATACGATATAACAATGTTTAAAAACAGAATTGAGAAACAATCATAATAATGATTGTGATTTTAGTGCAGGTTATATCGTTACATCATTCGACTGCCAGCAAAAGTTGAGTTCCACAGGAATAATCAAAATGTGATCAATCAAGATTTTATTTTACCCACTAAACATTTTTTATGTTTAAAAGATGTCTAATAGACATTCAAACAAAAATTGTTTGGCTAAAACAGTTGACTAAATTTGGGTTGGAAAATGTAATTGATGTCTAGCAATAGTCCAAAACCAGACTAGTCATCAATTAAACAGGAATAAATGACTATACATGTGAAGTCCATCTAATCTGTCTACTTGCTGAAGAGTCATTTTTTGGACTATTGTTAGATGTCTATTAGATTTCCACTGAAAGCTCAAATTTGAGCAATTTAACCTTGCTTAAACCAAGATATCGAAGTTTGGACATCTATTAAAAATTGTTTGTCTTTAAAATGCAAAATTGCTTTGTTAACCCTTGTGCACTGTTCAGATTTACTTCCCTTTTGTTATGTTAGAGATGAAAAAATTCACAAAATTAAACTGCTGTAAAAATGCATCAGATAATTATTTTTTGCAATTGTGTGCCATAAATCTGTTAATCAACCCAAGTCCTAATCAAAACTACAAATGTTTTTTGAAAGTTTACAGGATTTTAACTCTTTAATTGCCAAATTTACAAATGATGTCACTTATTTGGTAAAAAAAAACACACAAAATTATGTATTTTTATTGTAAAAATTAATTGTGGACTGTATTTTTTTTTTACCTTTTATCACAGTCTTAGACATGTGGATGATTAGTAACAAAATTGGCTTTGATGCATAGTTAGATTTCTCCCTAATTTACTGTTGGTGGCTATTTTTTCCCCATTGACTTCCATTGTAACCAAATTTAATGGTGCATAAATAGTCTTTGTTTTTACTTACTCCATGTAGTTCTAATAGCTGAGATTCATATTTAAATTTTATCAGACGCATCAGGGTAGTTGTGTAAAGGTCACTCTCACACACTCACAAACATACATAAACACAATTTCATTTGCCGTTATACTCCATATAAAATCCAGAAATTAAGCTTTTTGCACAGACCTATCTAAAGGATTAATGGTGCCAACTGAATATTAACAGTAAAAATGACCAATTTTACCTCTTCCCAACAGGGAAAACCACCAACAATCAAAAATGCATGATTATATGGTATTAATTTTATATTGAAAATGAATCATTTTGTGTTTTTTTTCACCAAATCAGTGACATCGTTCATGAATTAGGCAACTAAAGAGTTAAAATCCTGTAAATTTTCTAATCAATTTAGTAGTTTTGATTAGGACCGAGGTTGATGGACAGATTTTTTTATGCAAAAAAAAAAAAAGAAGAATATTAGTGAATCATTTAATATTTTCATCCACAACATAACAAAAGGGTAGTACATTTGCCCAGAGTGTATCGTTGAGTTCAAATAATTTTCTCAAAATTCGTGTCAATGTCAACATAAGATTTGTCTCCAAAAATCATTCCGCAAGCTGAAACACAGAAACAGTTGTGACCAAATTAAGACACAAAAATCACTCCAGAGTGGATAAAAACATCCCCAACAGCTCAAAATGGTTAATAATGTGTTGTTTCCATACATTCTTTAAATTAGTTATTTAATTCAACATCAGTCTTGTAAAGCAAAGTAGGCTATTCGACTTCACAATGGTAAATGGTAAATTTTTCAAAAAATAGAAAGGAAATCAATCAGAAAAATAACAAAAGTAAAAATAACAACAAACTAACAGTGTTTATTACTGTAGCTATTAGATCTCCATTCCCAATTAATAATTGATAATGTTTTTCCAAGTGCGTGCTAAACATAACCCAGTGAGTGGGCTGTTCCTGTGACATAACAGATGAAGTCATGGAACAAATTAAAATAAAGATCCTGTTACTACGAAGGATATGTCATATACATAACCCATAGTTAATAATAGCAGCTACTGTTTCTATTTACAGAAAAAAAACACCATCATCCTTCCTCCACAGTGTTCTCTAATATTTACAAACCATCTCCAGCCGTTTTACCTGGTTTCCATGTAGTGAACTCCATAGCACCTCCCAGATTCAGGAACTTCTGGACGATGGTTTTGGCTAGGATGTTAGGGGTGAAGAGGATGGGCCTTTTACGCTGGCATTGGTGTGGGGTCACTAGACTGTACGGGATGAGATTGAAGCTCTTGTTCAAGTCACTCTCTGGGTCAGACGTGTCTGAGGAATAGTAACAATTCATAGGTTATTTTAATTCAGTATTAACGCAATATATATATATATATATATATATATATATATATATATATATATATATATATATATTATATAATTACAGATTTAGTCAGAATTATTGCCTTTCTGTTAAATTGTAATTCTTTTATATTTGTAAATTTATTCAACTTATTTTTTAACTTTACTAATTTCTAACAACTGATTTCTTATATCTTTGCCATGATGACAGTACAAAAATATTTTACTAGTTATTTTTCAAGATGCTAGTATTAGGCTTTAAGGGCAATTTAAAGGCTCATCTAGGTTAATTAGGTTAGTAAGGGTTAACTAGGCAAGTTAAGGTAACTAGGCAAGTCATCGTGTTATAATAGTCTCTGTAGACAATTGAAAAAAAAATATTGCTTATGGGGGCTAATAATTTTGACATTAAAATATAAAAAAATACATAAAAACTGCTTTTATTCTGGTCGAAAAAAAAAACACAAGACTGTCTCCAGAAGAAAAAATAGTATCGGAAATACAGTGAAAATTTCCTTGCTCTGTTAAACATCATTTTGGAAATATTTGAAAAACTAAAAGCTATAAATATTTGGAGTTTGACCTCAAAAAAAGGGCTGTTTCTAACCAATAAATACATTTTTGACCATGACTTGGTCAAAATGTAGTTCTTGTAAATATTTCAAGATTTTATTTTCATGACTGCAAACAACAAAGAATTCTTCGAAACAAACAAACACAGATGATGGTGGGCAGTTTTACCCTCAGGCCTCAGTGTTTCAAAACCTGGTCTGGAAACGGATGAGGGATTTCCTCCATTGACAATGCGGACACGCTCACTGCTGTTCATCCTCTTGTACTTGTTATCCACCCTGCTGACAAACTGACACCAGGGTTCTCTTTTAATCTCAGCAGGTCTGTGCTCTTTTTTTATCAGCAGTAAGACCTCGGCACTATGGCAGGGTGAGCAAACTCAAGAGAACCTGTTACCTGTAATATCTGAGAGATGAAGACACTGGCTCTGGACAGACGTGGACTACACTTGGGGTCAGAAGATGGTGCGGGCTCGTCGGGTTGTAGGGGGCTCTGTGGGCACAATTGGGGAAGAGAGGCTTCATTAGAAGACATGAAAAATAAGATTTATATTACAAGCATTACAAGCAATGTGAGTTACATAATAATATTATTTTTCTTGATAAAGAGTAAAGTAACGCATCACTTAAAAAAATAAGTAATCAATTTGAGTAATATTTTGAAAAGGTAACGTGAGTTACTTCTTAGTTTAATTATTTGCTTTTAAAAAATAAATTGTTGAATTAAAATTAAAATCACAATGAATATTGCCGACAGTGAGAGAATGTGTTCATTATTTTTAATGCTCAGAAGAAAAGAATAAGAGGATTGTCTCAATGAACTGTGATTTTACTTAAGACAAATAGTACAAAAGTAACAAACACATTGCTTTAAACTTTTAATACAGATATATATGGCATGTACAGCTCTGGGGTCAGGAACATAACATTAAAATTATTATGTTTTATATGTGCTTAAAGGTAAATGAATGTGTAAGTTATACAGTGCATTGTTAATTGCAGAGTGCCTCTATTTAAAGGAAAAAGAAGAAAAAAAAACTTTCTGAAAGAGATCAAGCCTCAGATAGGTACTATAAAGTAATGCAAAACTAACTCAAAAGTAATGTAACCCATTACTTACTATAAAAAGTAACTAAGTAACGCAAGTATTTTTGGGGGAGAAACTCAATATTGTAATGCTTTACTTTCTAAAGTAACTTTCCCCAGCACTGGTTATGAATAATATAACATTTGATCATGTTTGATCAATTTTCCACTCAGTACTGAGCAACCCTGATGACCAACATTGAATTACCATAATACAGAAATTAGTCATACACAAAAATTCTACTACTTATGACTGATGTTATAAATAGACTTTTAAGCCAAGGATTATATCTTTATCAATAGTTTGATAAAGAGTTCCCTGTCTTTAAGACTAGGGAAGTCTCATGCATATAATAATATAATTCTGTGATTAAAGAGCTCACGATTGTTGCTGAATAATGCTGAAGGATTGCTCTGGATTAAAAGTCAAAATGTTGATGAATAATGTTCTGTTATTTGCACAGATGTATTGTCAGTGTTTTGTTCTGTTTTTATTCTAAAACTGCTAGAAGTCAATTACTTGCATTGTATGAATTGTCAACGATCACAATTTATTCTTTAATATCCTGTTAAAGAAAACCTTAAATTAATAGCAATTTTTAATTTGTATCCCTTTAAAGAGACTGACCGTGTGAGTGAGAATTTTTTATTTTTAATTAGATTTGAATTTATTTGTATATATTTTTATGTATTAATTACTAAAGTGTCTGGGCTGCATGGTGGCGCAATAGGTAGTGCTGTCGCCTCACTGAAAGAAGGTTGCTAGTTTGCATGTTCTCCCCGTGTTGGCGTGGGTTTCCTCCGGATGCTCCAGTTTACCCCACAAGTCCAAAGACGTGGTACAGGTAAATTGGGTAAGCCAAATTGGCTGTAGTGTATGTGTGTGGATGAGTGTGTATGGATGTTTCCTAGTTATGGGTTGCGGCTGAAAGGGCATCTGCTGTATAAAACATGTGCTGGATTGGTTGTGGGTTCATTCCGCTGTGGCGACCCCAGATTAATAAAGGGACTAAGCCAAAAAGATAGTGAATTAATTAATTAGTGTCACTCTTATGTTGTGCTCACACCAGATGCGGCATGCCTGAATAAATCATGTATTTTCTATGTAAATATACATGTGAACATTTTGAGTTTACTTGCTTCATTCGTGCATCAAATTCACTTTACAATACATTTGGATTTGCATCATGGGCAGGGCTTCTGTCCGCCCAGTGACTCTAGCTTCATTGCTAAATGGCTAACATAGATATTACTGAGAGACTAGCAGTGATTTATGTGCTTTAGAAAGCCTGAAAAACAGAGTAGATTCGTTCGAGTCCACTAGATACTTTTCAGAGGTGCACCTAGTAAAATACATGCTGCCATTTTGCAATAAAACTAGAGTCACCGGGCAGACAGAAGCCCCACCCATGACGCAAATCTGTGTCTTTTGCGACTTGAACTTCACACACGAATGAAGCAAATTTGACGTGCAAAAAAAGCAAGTGATCTCCAAATGTCAATGCATCTTCTTACAAGCGAATATCCTGATTATTTTTCATTTAACACAAGTTCCTTTTTACTTTAATAAATTAGCTTTTAAAAACTAAATTGCTGAATAAAAATTAAAGTAGTCACAATGAATCATGCAGACAGCCAGTGAATGTGTTCAATATTTTGAAAGAATCAAAGAAAAGGCAAAGGGGATTGTCTCAATAGACAGTGATTTTACTTAGGACAAATAGAACAAAAGTAACAAACACATTGCTTTTAACTTTCAATACAGATATCAGACCCCCTAGTTTTTCGCAATTCCGTGATCGCTGAATCCAATACAAAATCAACAAAAAGTCGCAAATTTTTGCAATCCTTCAGAATTCTTAATTAAATTCTAATTACTTTAATTTTGCAAATAAAGTAATTGCAAAAAAATGTAAATAAACTCATAAAACATCCAACTCCAAACCATTTCAAAAGTTCACACTTAGCTAATGATTTATAAAAGCTTGTTTGGCATGCTGTCCCGGGAGAGAGCCCCGAGCTCAAGGGATCCTCGAGCCCGGGGCTTCCTCCTGTTGGCAGAGCGAGAGGGGAGCCTGAGCTCGGTGGATCTCAGAACTCCCCGACTGCCGTAAATAAGGGAACAGAGGAGTTAGACAAATGCTTGATTGGTATACGTGTTGAGTGTCTTTGGATGGTAGGAGGAAACCGGAGAACCCAGGGATAAACCCACGCGGACACGGGGAGAACATACAAACTCCTCACAGAAACACCCATCGGTCCTAAGAGACCAGGGGCCTCATGTATCAACGCTGCGTACGCACAAAAACTTTGCGTACGCCAGGTTTCACGCTCAGAATCGCTCACGTTTGGATTTACTAACAATGAACTGAACGTGGGAATGTGCGCAGCTTCACGGCAGCTTTCTGACAGGCGTACGCACATTTTTTGTGCGTGTCTGTTTTATTTCCATTGGCGACTCCTAGAGGCAGTTGTGTTAAATTCTTCTCTACAAAGTGTCTGATCCTTGCAATGGCAGCTGTATGAGACGGGTTCATATAGTAGGTATGTAAGATTTCCATACCATACAGTTGACCAGCTAAACATTAAAGCGCAAATTGCAGCAGTCGCAATGTAATCTGAGCAATCTACCGCACACACATTGCTACAAAGACACTATCTGAAGATGAATTTGCATGCGTGAATCAGAAACATTTCCATTCAATAAATGTGCAAATAAAATATGATGCACAAACTTATTGATGATTCCTACTTGTCTTTCTCTTGATAAATAGTGGGCAAAATCTGATATGTAGTGGGGGGAAAAAGAATAAAGAATTTATCAGACGCTGGATTCGAGCCGAGTTGACGCTCGAATATGTCTGTACATGATTTCATGCTTCTTATGAGGTGCGCCACTGAGACCGCTTAGGGTACTGCAACATTTTTCAGTTATAAACCACACTATTTCTTTTTTAAATGCACTCAGTGCGATGTTCAGACCCAACTGTGTTAACCGTATCAGCTAAACTCCCACTCTATTTTTTTCTTTTGTTGTTAATTCCGGAGAACAAATTTGCAAATGACACCGCTTTTCTCCGGTCTACCTCCGAAAGCAGCACCTCCATTTCAAATTCTGTTCAAAGTTTCTCTTTTTGCTTGATTTTGCCGTTGCTTTTTCGTTGGGTTTTGCCATTAGCATAGTCATTAGCATATTCATATGGGGGAGGAGGCAGGGAGGGGTTTTGTGCTCGTGCATGTTGCGCTCAGTTTCACGTTCATTCAGATGTACAAAAGAATATGCGTGAGATTCGGCGTACGCAGTGTTTCATACATCTGAATTTTTTTCTGCGTACGCACATTTACAGCTTCGTGCGTACGCAATGTTTTAGTAAGATTTCCACGCAAGTCTTCGTACATGAGGCCCCAGGGCCGGCAGTGTTCTTGCTGTGGGGCTCGCAGTGCTAACCACTGGGCCGCCGTGCCGCCCAATCAGAGGTAAAGGAGGAGAATAGGGGAGGAGGGGGGTTTCTTCCAAAACAAAGATAAAATGAGCTAAAAACTGTGGTTATTTATAGTAGCTTAGGGCTCATATGATTGGAAGATAGCGATTAGCAAATACGGGACCGGCCGTTATAAAAAAATTTTCTCCGTGTGCTCTGGTTTCCCCCACAGTCCAAAGACATGCGGTACAGGTGAATTGGGTAAGCTAAATTGTCCGTTAGTGTATAAGTGTCCGGAGTGTGAATGAGTGTGTATAAATGTTTCCCAGAAATGGGTTGCAGCTGGAAGGGCATCTGCTGCGTAAAACATGTGCTGTATAAGTTGGCAGGTCATTCCGCTTTGGCGACCCCATATTAATAAAGGGACTTAGCCGAAAAGAAAATGTATGAATATTTCAGTTAGCAATTTATTGTTTAACATGACTTATAGACATTGCACACACAGCGCACGGCATGTATTTGAGCGTCTCTCGAAAACTGACAACTCACCTGCACCCTCAACGGCTAGCAGTCATTGACTTGCATTGTATGAATCGCCAACGATCAAAAATGATTCTTCAACATTCTGTTGAAGAAAACCCTACATTTTGAAAGTCCAATTGGTGGGTAAATTTATAGCAGTTTGTAATTTGTAGACAAACTATCATTTTAAAGAGACTGACCATGTGAAAGAGATCCTAATACTTTGTATTGTTTAATTAATTAACATTTAAAACATGAATTGTCCATTTAAAGATGATTTATTTGTATAAAGTGTATGTATTAATTACTAAACTGATAAACTGCTTCTTCAATTTATTTTTGAAGGGTCACTCTTAGTTTTCCATGCAGCAGATGCATAAAACAAACAGAATAAATTAAAGTCATTTTGTCATTATAGGATAAAAAGAATAAAACAGTGAGTTTCTGCCAAAGAACTAAAGTCATCAAAATAAGTAAATTATGACAGACTTTCTAGGTTCTATAAGTTACCAAAGAGTATAAGTCTATAAGTTACTGTCCCTGTAATTGCCTTTCAGTTTGTGCAGAATCAGTTTACCCTTATCTATGAATGTGAAACCCAAAACAAGATGCATTTCCCCAACAATCCATAAGGAACTGACCCGGATCACTCTCAGAGTGTCGACATCTTCTCGGCCTCCTCGACACATCAGCTTCTGAATCTTCACCAAGAGGAGCTGCTGGGCTCTGGGGAGGAGGTGACAGCTAAGTTCACTTAACAGCTTCTCGTCACAGTCAACAGACATAAAAAAATGCACACCCACGCGCTCACCAACACACTGACAGGCAATCTGCAGCAGGCAATAGACCAGTGTTCACACTTGGTTTGAAAACCGACACAATAATGGTCACTCATTTCTTCCTCACCTTGAGTAACTCGGTATGGTGCCTTTGTCCAGGTCCTTGTCTGTGAAAGGGTCGACACGGGCACACAGCCATTCGCATTTGTCTTGATGCATGGTGTCCAGAACATGGAGAACCTCGTCACATCTGACATTCAGCGAGCAGTTATCAGACTGGCTGGAGATGTTCAGATTGAGACGTATGTAGAAGGAGTCTCCAGATACCACTGTGCCGTCTTCAATATCCTTCACCAGCCGCCTGTAGCCTGGAAACGAGAAAGCGGAGGGTCAAAGCAAAGCAACCTATACTTATCATGACAAACTATATATAATGTGCGTCGTACATCATTTTCCAACCCAGGCTCATTGGAGATACGTGGCCAGGGTTACATATTTAAGAACTGTGAAATATGTGCCCGAGGCAATATATGCTTAAGGTTTTTGTCTTCACAAAATCACAAGAGGTTGCAGTGTACATATTTGACGTTATACAAGTGTACAAATACGTTACTTGTGCACGTTTTCTCAAACACACCATTTTTCATTAATCCACTAGAGGCCGCCAGGTACATATTTCACAATCTTAAATACTTTGCCGGGGCAAATTTTCTCATCCACCAGAGGCCGCTGTGTACATTGGTGCATATCTCAACGTCCTGCTCATGACCGTCTGTAAAAAGAAGCCAGTAGGCCTGTTGTGTGTGTATCAGCTTGCAATCAACTAAACCTCCCACCTTCCCCTTCCCTAAACGCAACCGTTTGTTTTTTTTAAAGAAAACTAGAAGAGAAAAGCCATCACAAACGCATGCTTTTACCACTATTTCACATTATTGTCACTTTTTTTTTCTTTTTACCTGTAACCATTCTTAACGGGACTCGAGGCTGACGCCTTATGTGGCAAAGCGGTCACGCCGAAAAATAAAGAGGCAAGCGGACAGCGGTATAGTGCAAAAAGCAACAGAATTTTTCAGAAGTGTCATTCAACCATCTACTTTTTGTTTTACATACAAAACGCAACCATACGTAGGCCCATGCACATATTTTGCAGTTCTCAAATATGCAGTCCTGGGCACATACTCCCAATGAGCCTGTGTTGCAATTTTTAAGAGTGAACTCAACAATTGGGGTTACAGTTAAAAGGCTAAATATAATGTTTGAATGTATTTGTTTACTACTTGCAGTTTAGTTTAATACATGCAAACTAGAGCATGTGTGAGACTCATGCTGTCTCAACTTATGCTGTCTTACTATTTGAGCACATGCACTTTGTTTAAGCAGCTGATTTGAGAGGTACTTCACCACTACTTTGCTCTGTTATGTGAGATTATTGTTTAATCATATACACAGAAATCACAGCATCTTCATAACAGACCATCACAGTTAAATTCTGGTTTAGTTTTTGTTAGTTAGTTAGTTGGTTGGTTGGTTGGTTGGTTGGTTGGTTGGTTGGTTGGTTGGTTGGTTGGTTGGTTGGTTGGTTGGTTGGTTGGTTGGTTGGTTGGTTGGTTGGTTGGTTGGTTGGTTGGTTGGTTGGTTGGTTAGTTAGTTAGTTAGTTAGTTAGTTTTTTTCAGATTATTTAGAAATAAATGTAAAACAGTTATTAAAATGCACATCTTGGTAAACTCTTAATGGGTTGTTCTTAAATTTAATGTTTTATAATTTCTGGATGTGCTTTTGGATTACAAGGAAGAAAAAAAACTGAATCATAAATCATTTAACCATAAAAATCTGAATTTCACAAATAATTAAATAACATTTGAGAAAAACTAAAATAGATTTCATCTAAATATCATGGTGTGTGATGGATAAACAGTTTGTGTTCATACCAAACAGAGCAGCACATTTGATTCAGATAGAGCCATAAGCCAAAAAGACCAAAGCCTCATGTTTCTTTGGAGTCTGAATGCATTATTTGGCTCCTACCAGGACTGTTTCAAAGTATTCAACTCCTCTAACCTCCCCTATCTGCAAATAAATCTTTTTAAAATCTTCTATTTAAGAGTTATTTAAGACTCACTGTCATAGCTGGATTTGTAATGAAGATGCACTTGTCCAGAACATCTCTGCAGGGTCCAGTGGGCTTCTTCTTTAGTGCTGGTGTCTAAAGACACACTCTCTGCTTTTCCATGAACATTTCCCTCCAGCTAGAGGACAAATTAAACCAAAAGGTTAATTCTACTTCTACTACCTCAATAGGTGTTTTGGTTGCAAACACAAACAGGATTTCTAGTAAATCTCACCATTAAAAGATGAAATCCGACTTTAACTCCAGCCAGATCTGCATCAGAGCCAGACTGGACAGAGTTCACGAAGATGCCACTATCATTTCCACCAATCAGAGTGATTTCAGACAAAAGGTTTTCTCCAGAGAGAGAAAGGCTCTGAACCGTTCGCAATGAGTTTCGTGGAGGGCCTGAGGTCAATGAAGGACGAAAAGGTCTAGAGAAGAAGAAAAAAAAAATCAAAGGAGTGATATTGTGGAGTCTGGATAAACTGAGATGACAGAAACTGATATTCCTTCCCTCTTAAGGATAGCAAAAAGTGAAGTGCTCAAAGAACCATTATAAAAGTACTCTAAGATTATAACTAAAATAATAAAACATAAAAAAAACCTCTCCAACGAGAATTTCCTGAAGATGTTATTGACTTGCTCCAGATCATACGAATCCATTATCTCAGACTGGTGGGAAGAGGAAGATGAATTGATGGATGATGGTTCATGGTCATCTGCAGAAAAGAAAAGAAAAGAGACATTTTTACAAAGACGAGTCACTTAAGTGTATGATTCAGACAGCAAGTGGGTGGAATAAATGATTTATGTGTGTTCATACCCATATCGGCATTGTCTCCACTGTCAGTATCTGCAGTGTCTGAAGGGAGTAAGCTGAAAGAAAGATACAGCACAGTCAGTTTTACTCTTCACTCCCAGCAACAAATTACTATCATTGCACTTTAGTTTCTAGCAATGCTAACTATGGGATTGTTGAGGAAATGCAAGGAAGTCTTTTCGGTGTTTGTATTATTGTCGTCGTTATGGCAACATTAGTTCAAACAGAACTTGTTTAAACAAAATGTTGTTAGACAAGGTTCCCGTTTCATGTAATTTGGATACACTGAACTACCCATTAAAATGAAGAATTATCACCCATGTTTACAATATAAAATTATTATAATAAATAATAAATAAATGAATAAAAATTTATATATTTTTTCTTATAATTGACAATGAATATAAATATATATATTGAATATAAAACACTTTAAAGAGATAGGTACAATTGTACAGAAACCTTTATGATCCGTCCATGCATGATCATAGAGATAACCAGATTATCAATAATTCTTGGTTAGAAATTGCAACAGTCGTAGGAAAGAAGGAAAGTTTTTGGTAAAAAGTTTGGAAAAACCTAAGACATAAGTTTGTTAAAGCAAAAAGAGGAAATGGCAAAAGTGGAGACCCAGGTACACAATTACAGAAATATGTTTCAATATGGTCATATTTTTACACTGATGTATATATTAAAATTTTGAGTTTAAAACAATTGAATAGTTACAAAACTATGATTAAGGAACAAATTATTTCTTTGATAACTGGAAAGGAATATTTGAACCTATCAGTTTACAATATACTTATGGTCTGTTTTCCAGACTTTATTGGCGATAACAGTCAGGAATTTTGGACCATTATTGACTTTTTAGCATACGAAGAGGACAAAAACTAGCCAGAGAGTAATGTGTGAACTGTGGAGTGGGCCAAATAAAAAATAAAAAGTCTGTATTTTTTATTAAGTGTACTTTTTTGCTTTTATTATTTCCATAATAAAAAATATTTTTTGTCATTAATATTTTAATAAACTTTAATAAGTAAAAATGTCCGAGAAATGAACAAAAGCATGTGATGTATCAAAGTTTGATAAAAAAAATCCTTGAATGGTTCTAAAAATCCTTATAATCATTAAAATAATTTTGAAAAATGATGAAAAATAATTAGTTTATTTTATAATTAGTTACTTCTCTGTTTATCCGTCTGACGTTACAGTCAGTATCTTTTGACCGCTCCCTGTCATTCAAAAGAATATCACAACGGCATTTACAAGTATAACAAGTATAAAAGCCTCGTCTGTTTTGTGAGGTGCATGCGAACTCAGAGGAGGTCCGCGATGCAGCGCCAGGCGAAAGTATAAATCCAGCTTGAGTCCAGACACTAGTCCTGTCATGTGCTGTCATGTATGTTGTTCTTGGCTCGAGTTTTCTTGGGTTGAGCACTCATTTCCTGTCATTATGTGTCTTTTGCGTGAGCGCTATCTCGGCCGCACTCAGGCAGTGCGCGATCCTGCTTAATGCGGGCACGAAGTGTGGGAGTATTTGCGACACATGCTCTCCTCCTGGTGTATGTGTTTGTTCTATCTGCAGCATGCCGTTTCATTCTCAGCATCTCAGTCTAGTTGGTTTCGGTTGTTGCTTGGATGAATGATAGTTGCATGTGTGAGTGTATGGACAGTTTTTATTTATTGTGTACTCGTGTCTTGCATTCAGTCTTCTGTTGGTGTTGTGTTTAGCACATTGTTTATGTGTACATGCGCCGCATGCTTTAGTGTTTCATGTGAACACACGGTTAATGACTTCTCTCATTGGCTGCGTGTTCTAATCTCATTTTATGTGAGCACATAGCTTATGTTGTTGGTGTGTCATGTGCTCTCCCGTCTATTGTCTAGTCCCACCCTCCTTGTTAACCCATTATTGGTTTATTATGTTCACCTGTTTGTGTGTTAATTACTTCTGCTTATATTCTCCTCATGTCTGCTGTCCTGTGCCAGTTTGTCGTCGTTACTCATCTTGCCCTGTCATGTCCAGCCTTGTCCAGCCCTGCTGCCCCTTGTCAGCCCAGTCAAGTTTTTTTTTGCCTTTTTGTTAATGTTTTGCCCCTTGAGGTAGTTTGTTTTGCTGTTTATTTTATTTTACTATTAATAAAAACCCATCATTTAGATCTGCACTTGAGTCCTCGTCCTTTTCCCTACACCAACTGTGACAGGTAAAACTTTAACATAATGGTTCATTAGTTAATGTCAGTTAATGTACTTACTAACATGAACAAACAATAAGTAATACATTTATTACTTTAATTATTACGTTACTATTACTTATTATGTTAGTTAATGTTAGTTAATGTTAGTTAAGTTAAATATCGTTACATCGTATTAACTGACAGTAATTAACTAATGTTAATTACGAAGCATTAACTAATGTTAACAAGCACAACATTGGATTTTAAAGGGCCGATGAAATAAAAAAAAGTTTTATAATATTATATTATATAAAGTTTTATACATTTTTTATTATTAATTTTTAGGCTATATCTATAAGCTAGTGTGCTCCAAAACAGTGACAAAAATTAGCATTTAGAAGATATAAAACTAAAGTAAACACGTGGATCAATGGTTTTATTCACATCACATCATAACCAATCAGATGCTTTCTATATCTGGCATGCCCCGCCCCCTTCAAGACACTTTTCATTTGCTTTTCATTTGATGCGCTTCAGCTTAACCACTCTCACTGGCAGAGCAGTGATAATACAAAACGGTATTGGCTCTTTTTTAAAAAGGGGAGGAGCTACACTATGTCCCACCATCTATTTGTGTTTCAGTTGAGATTACGTCTTCACTGGACCTTTATTAATGCACTAGTTAATGCTGTACTATGATTAATAAATGCTTTACAAGATTTTTCGGTAACACTTTACAATAAGGTTCATTAGTTAATGCATTTACTAACATGAACTTATCATGAACAACACATGTACAGCATTTATTAATCATAATTGGACATTTACTAATGCATTATTATCGTTCAAGTCTGTGCTTGTTAACATTAGTTAATGGACCATGAGTTAACGAACTAACAATGAACAACTGTATTTTTATTAACTAACGTTTATTAACATGAATATATACTGTAGTAAATGTATTGTTCGTGTTAGTAAATGCATTACTTAACATTAACTAATGAACCTTATTGTAAAGTGTGACCGATTATTCATACTTAGCTAATGTTAGTAAATACATTAACATTAACTAATGGACTAATTAAGAACTATTCTCAAGTGTTTCAGATTATTATTTAAAAATAGAGAATTTAACAAGGTTTGCAAATAAAACTGCTACACAACTACTGTAAACAGTCACTGGAGGTATTCCCTGTGATCTGTACGTTTCCCAGAGTGCTATTTTGAATTACCTCTTGTGTAGAGCGTCTGAGTTCTCTTTGATTCTTCTGACAATGGAGTGATTGTCCGGAGGCTCCGGTGCTGTGGACAAGATACTGTGATTGCGACTACGAATCTAAAGAAAGACAAGCACAGACGCAACGTTAGATTTCTGATTCTCTTAGAGATAAACAAATCAGATGAAAATAAAATGAATCACACATTTTTACTGAAGAGCTCGGCAGGAGTATTCATTGGGCTGGCATTGCTGAAGCCTGTGCTGTCACCGGCCGCATGTTCTGACAGATCTCCATTGGTGAAAGGCTGAGCTGTATGATGACAGATCGAATAAAAGAAAACTAAGCTCACAGGACAATCTCATGGAAAACATTTGGTGAGTCATAAGCCAAAATGTAGCCATATTTGAATAAAAAAAAAAACAAGAGGTCACACGGGGATATTGTCTGTAAGATCCAAATATAAGTTGAATGTCAGTTTTTCTTTTATATTTGAATCAAAATTTTCATTACTTTATTTTTCTCTAAAAACTCCTATTAGCAATTATTTGCAATATTATAGCAGATTTAAACATAGAGGTTTATTGTGGCAAGCTGAAAAGGTTGTGTCTTTTTATTTATGAACACATATTGTGGCTTTGGATCTCTTGAAACTACTCTACAAACACAGTTTACCAATAAAAATAAACCACACAACTTGTAAAATGAAGGTTAAAATATGAAAGCTTCCAACCAGTGCTGTGTAAACTATGGCATGCTTTTTATTTTAATAACGTTTTTGTGAGATGGCAGAGGACAAGAAACCCAGGTCCGAAGAAGCAGCTCACTTAAATGATCTTACTCGCTAAGGCTGCACAATATGTCGTTTCAGCATTGATATCGCAATGTGTGTATCCGCAATAGTCCCATCGCAGGATATTGTTACATGCTTGTGTCAATTATGCCTTGTCAATACAGTCTTCCATACATATCTCTTGTCCCTCATTTTTCTGTTGCTGTGTTTATTGAGTTGCGTTCAAAGAAAACCCTGTCTGAAAGTGTATTCTGTTGTTGCTGGTTTCGGTGTGTTCACGTATCCGTTTGCTTTTTATGTCATTACGTTTATCTGTTTCATTTAATTGTCCATTTGTTTACGAGGCTCAGATGAAGCGGACAGGTGAGCAGGTCACGTGACATACATATTTGCAATACATAGGACTACTCTTGTGTAGATAAGAGTGGAATAGTTAGGACTCAGAAGACCTCTTTTTGTGTTTATTTATTTCGTTTTCATATATTTAGTTAGTAAGATGCTTCTGGGGAGTTAGGCATTGTTTGGGTTTTTCTTGTCATTAGGGTTGCCCATGTCCCTTCTGCTTGCTCTCTTGTTTTCCCCCATCTTTTTGTTTGTCCCAAGATTGTATATATTAGTTTTTTTTTTGTGCATTGCATTCTTTTTCTTTATTTTTGATTAATTCATTGTTTTTGTTCACCTTGGAATTTGTGAATAAAAGTCACAGTTTTGGTAGATATTTTGTTAGTAAGTTTTGCAGCTTTGGTATATGTGCTTTGGTTGTCTTTTGCACTTCACTCACTGTATATATAGATTTATTTTAATTGTACCTTAAATGTCAAACCCCATTTCCAAACAAGCATTCGGGCACAAATAAGTACAACATTTGTAAGTTTAATGAAGAATAATTTTACTGAATCAAAAATTTAATAAAGACTATTGTCACACAACCAGCGATCGCTTTCCAGAGATCGCTGGATCTCACACGAACTCAAAACTACAATTCCGCATTTCCCAGGACTACGTTTTCACACATGCACCACTCCCAAACACGCACGCCTGTTCATTCATCTATCCTGATTGCAATCACCAGCTGAACCTTGTCACAGACTGACATCACTCCATACTTAAGCCACACATTCACGCTTCCAGTTGGCCGAGTCTTGTTTGCTTTACTGTGACATTACAACGCGTTTCCCTGTCTTGTTTTCTCCGTGTTAGACCTAAGCCTTGTCAACCTTGTTCTCTAGTTTAGCCCCCTGCCTTTCGACCTTTTGCCTGTATATCATTTATGATTCTAGACTGTCTATAGATACCCGTTTGCACCTGATGACCACTGCTTGCCTGACATTGAATAAAGCTGCATATTGGATCTTACCTTCTGTTGTGAGTGTCACTCCCCCCAGTCGTTACAGAAGACTCGGCACAGATGATGGATCCAGCGGGAATCAAAATCATGTGTCTCCGTCAGGAAGCCCGGTCAATAGAGGAGTATGTTGAGGACTTTATTAATCTGGCCCACCGTACCACCCTGAGTGAGGTATGCCTTAAGATTTTCTTTCATGGCGGACTGTCTGAGCCCCTATACTCCCAAATGCCACTGAACAATCCCCACTGCACCATCATGAACTATATTGATCTGGCTCTCCAAATAAGTGGATCTTCCTTCACCGTTGGTGAGGTGGAGGAAAATCCAAATAATCTTTTGGGGGGGGGGCTTTAGAGAGCAAGACCCGCTGGCGACGGGGCTTGCGACTCAGTTTCCACAGCCAGCTCACAAAATGGCCGTTCCCAGTCAGCCAGCTCACAAGATGGCTTCCAGTCCCAAGTCTGTTCCTGCCCCTGAAAGGCCATCTCCAGAGCTGCCAGACCCTCCAGTGCTGCCAGATCCTCCAGTATTGCCAGATCCTCCAGAGCTGCCAGACTGTCCAGTGCTGCCAGATCCTCTAGAGCTGCCAGAGTCACTGCCACCGCCAGAGCTGCCAGAGCCGACGCCGCAGCCAGTGCCACAGCCAGAGCCGACGCCGCAGCCAGCGCCTCAGCCAGAGCCGACGCCGCAGCCAGCGCCTCAGCCAGAGCCGACGCCGCAGCCAGCGCCTTAGCCAGAGCCGACGCCGCAGCCAGCGCCTCAGCCAGAGCCGACGCCGCAGTCAGCGCCTCAGCCAGAGCCGACGCCGCAGCCAGCACCTGAGCTTCCCGAACGGCCGCCGCCACAGCCTGGGCTTCCCGAATGGCCGCCGCCGCCTGAGCTTCCCAAACGGCCGCCGCCGCCTGAGCTTCCCGAACGGCCGCCGCCGCCTGAGCTTCCCGAATGGCCGCCGCCGCCTGAGCTTCCTGAACGGTCACAACTCCTCGCCTTGCCGGTCCCAGCCCGGCTCCTCGCCCTGTTGGCACCATCCAGACAGCTCACCCGGCCGGCGTCATCCAGACTCCTCGCTTTGCCGATCCCAGCCTGCCTCCTCGCCCTGCCGGCTCCCTACAAGCCTCCAACCCTGCCGGCTCCTCGCAGTACTCCAGGTCCTTCGCTGCCACACGATCCAGGACCACTGCAGCTCCACTCTCCAGGTCTTCCGCAGCTCCAGTCTCCAGGCCCTTCGCAGCTCCATGCCCCAGGTACGCCCCAGCTGCATGGTCCTGGCCCTCCATCCCTCCCCCTGTTCCGCCTCCGCTCCGCCTCCCACCTGAACAGTAGTGGAGTGTCTGGACTCCACTCTAGAGGGGGGGCTATGTCACACAACCAGCGATCGCTTTCCAGAGATCCCTGGTTCTCACACAAATTCAAAACTACATTTCCGCATTTCCCAGGACTACATTTTCACACATGCACTGCTCCCAAACACGCACGCCTGTTCATTCATCTATCCTGATTGCAATCACCAGCTGAACCTTGTCACAGACTGACATCACTCCATACTTAAGCCACACATTCACGCTTCCAGTTGGCCGAGTCTTGTTTGCTTTACTGTGACATTACAACGCGTTTCCCTGTCTTGTTTTCTCCGTGTTAGACCTTAGCCTTGTCACCCTTGTTCTCTAGTTTAGCCACCTGCCTTTCGACCTTTTGCCTGTATATCGTTTATGATTCTGGACTGTCTATAGATACCCGTTTGCACCTGATGACCACTGCTTGCCTGACATTGAATAAACCTGCATATTGGATCTTACCCTCTGTTGTGAGTGTCACTCCCCCCAGTCGTTACAACTATACAGTGGTATTTTACATTTCATTATTCAATTTCTAAACCTGAATATTGTTATTAATAATTTAATAATGTTAATAATTATAAAGTAATTTTGCTTGATTATTATTTTTATACATGATTCACACCCTTATAAAATCACCCCAGTCCATCTAAATTCATGATTTTTTCCCCTAAAAAGAGTTATTGAAGCAGGGCTTGAAATAGCGACCATTTTGGTTGCATACGTCCCTGAAATTTTATCTATGCGACCTCAAAATTAATTTGGGAGCATTTGTGCGAGTGCATGAAATTGTTGCCGTGCAATAGTTTTCACTTCAAAGTTCACAGCATCTTTGCACATAAAAACGTGAAACAGAGATCAGGAATCATTTAAAGCAGTCATAATGTCAACTTTATACAATAAATAAATCCCACAATGCTTGCCCCGCCTTCAAGCTCTTCTGATTGGCGTAGGTGAACGTGAACAGATTGGTTAATATCTGCTGTCAATCACTCAGTCAATGCTTTCTGCCTTCAGGTACCGGGGAGCAAAAGTTAGTCACTGAAGTCACTGAAGATGAAAGAATTAAAAACACACTGACAGATTTTTGCTTTGGAAACCACCAAAAGTTCCAAATAATGGCATATCTAATTAGTGATACACTTTTCGAAGAGGGGATGAGACTCCTAGAGTTATCAGGTAACAGTGTTTGCCACTGAATCTACACATTTAATCCTTTATTTAATTGTCAGGATGATGTCAAATGCAGTAAATCTGTTAATATAATACTTGTAGTGACGGTGCCCATAATTATTGACGGGTGCGACTAAATTTTGGCTGGTGCGACTTCCTTTTTTAAAGTTGGGAGCACCAGTGCTACCAAGCAAAAAGGTTAATCATCATACAATAACTTGCTTAATTATCATAACCTGCCAAGTTAACCTAATTAACCTAGTTAAGCCTAAAACCTTCTCTCCATTAAACAGAAATTGGGGAAAAAATAAACAAGAGGGCTAATAATTAAGGGGGCTAATAATTTTGACTTTAACTGTACATTGCAGAAAAACTAAATAATACAATATCAGATTTTTCCAATATCAAGCAGCCCTACTACTCGCTTTAACCTGTTCAATCCTGGTGATGTCAGTCTCTGTGCTATATTGGACTTTTTCCCATTCAGAGATCAATGCTCAGATGATGGAGAAGTAAATGAAGAGCAGGAGAGTCTGATGAATGTAAGCTGGTCAGGCTACTGTTAAGCTTAGAATTGCTTTGCTGCAGGGTGCACTGCTATCATGCTTTACACAGGGTAATAAAAAGTTCAGAGATCTAACATTTTGCATCTTTTACAACGTGCACAGTTACTAAATATGTCTTTTCCAGGAAATATACTGAAAAGTAATTCAAGTTAATTGTAGTCTAGGGATTCTTAACCGTTGTGCAGTTTTTATTGCTTCTCGTTAAAATGCTTTTTCTCAAAACTCCATTCCTGAACATCATAATGATCAGCTGACAAGAATTAAAAATAATATTAATAAAAAATTGTAAAGTGCTTGAACCATCTTTAGGGTATCAAAACATGACATAGTTTGCAACAGTAGATCATAGTGGATCTCTTTGTAGATCACAATTGCACATATTATTTGCCACTTTACATAAAATACCATTAAAGGCTTTTAAAATAAAACCATTTACCTGGGAATAAAGGACTTTTGGGTCCAGCTGCTGGAGATTTTGGTCTATTAATCTGAAAAATAATGGTCAAACAGCTTTAGCAGAGACATACTATGAGGCATTTGAAGAAATACGTTTCTACTCACTCTACTCACTCTGCCCTTGAGGTTACTTCTGCGCTGGAGCCTAAACTCCACATCATCCACAGTGTCTTCTCCTGAGTCTTCATCATGTTGGCCAAAGTTTTGAGCTATGATCAGTGGTGTAATGCCTCGTGGCAGACTCTAAAGGGGAAATTGTCAATAAAAAAACATGCATCAATTGATTGCAATTAAGAAAACATGTCATGGACTACTTGTCTGATGTATTTGGGGTTAACAGTTACAGTCAGCACACACTTATTAGAGTAACATTATAAGCATTTATACTATGGGGCTATTAAATACATGTAGCTAGGAATTAATAGTTAGGACCACATTCGAGTTCCATATCACTATGCTGAATGATTTCAGTTATTTCAGTTAGACTAGGCGATGTTGTGAGCAATGTTGTAGCTGATGTGACGCGTGTGACTGCTTAAAAGCTCTTGCTTCCTTGCGCAAAACAACCGTCCTTGCAAACAACTAGTGCAATCGTTTCTCTTTGAAATAGATAAGAAAAAATGGTGGTCCTGCACCCACTGTCCAGCTGCTTTCAAGAGATATCCAGATTTTTTGTAAGCAGCCGCTGTTGCCGCTTTCGCTTTTACCATTCTTTGAACAGATTATTAATGGGCCTAACGTTAAACATGTTCACGTGATCATCCGTTCACACACATTGATAATATTTTTTAGCTGCTTTTTTTGCTTGCAATTTTTTTGTTAATATGTTTTAATTATCATTCTTTATATTGACATTGTTTTAATAGAAGATTAACTCTCTATTTTCTCAATTTTTTTTACATTTTTGTTGAACAAAACGTGTATTTACAGCTATGTTTAACTTGTTTTCACTTTTTTTTTTTCTTAATTTGTGGCAAGGAAATTTGTTTAGTCTGGCCAAAGAAGAAAAATTGTAAATCCTTAGTGTTGATCCCTAAAAAGTCATGTAAAATTAAAATTAAAAAGTTAAGGAGGCATGTGGACATAACACATATCTAAATCAAGTAATTTTAGCATGCCAACAGCAAATTTAGAAAATATATTTTCCCAAAAACAAAACTGTGGCTAGTGAAAATGGCGAGTGGCTAGTAATGTTGGAAAACTACCAGCAACAGTGGCTGGTGATCAAAAAAGTGAATGTCAACCCAAATATATGTATACATATTTAAAAGTATGTGTGTGTTTGAAAGAGAGGGAGAAAGGCTGTGGTGTGATCTTCTTAAAGCCTTTTTTAAATGTGTCAAAGGATTCTTCTTCTAAATATGTCTTACAAGAGGTTTTTTTTGGTATGTGGTAAACTAATGTTACACTTAATGCCATTTCTATAACAAGAGATGTCTGCAAATAAATAATAGTGTGATTGTCACTGTCTTATAAAAAGGACATGTTCTAATGTAAAAGAAGGTTTATCCTATTTGAAGATTGTCCAATAGCTGATATGTTATCAAACATCATAAAAAGGCCATGTTAATTATTTTCAGTTAAGCAAAAAGCAACAACTTTTAAATCACACAGATCATTTCTCACCTGATCCAACCCATTTTCCTTAGCCATCCTTCTCAATTTGCACTCCAGGTTGACTATCTTGGCTTCTTTGCGTACGATTTCGATTTGAAGCTCATCGCTCTTTTCTTCCAGCTCTCGTATTTGCTTGCGATACTTGTCTTTGTCGATTAGACACTGAGAGACGAGATGTTGAGAATCATCTCTCGATTTGAAAGCCTGTGGGATGGAGAAAACAAATGTCTATCAGTAACCCTTTTAAGCAGCCTGAAATGAGCTGATCTAAAGCCATCGTTAGAAACCCATTAGTACTCAACCTGGTCCCGTTCACGTTCCACCTCTTCCAGCTGCACCATGATGGTATTCATGCGGTTCTTGTACATTTCGCAGTCCTTCACTAAAGTGGAGCACTTCAACTCAAGGTCCTCCTTCTCTTCCAGGTACTGTGCATTATTAGATTAAATGATGCTCATTTAAACCCATCACAGCAAATAAATGGCATTGTTCAACATTGCATCACATGACCTCGAGAGGAAATTTTTAGAACAACAGAATTGAGATTGTTGTTATTATATTCCAGTTCAAACATTTACTCCAGACTAAACATTTTCATGCAACTCAAACTCTGCTGATTGCATGAAATTTCATCATTTACAGGCAAAATGCTCAACAACTGTATACATTTTCATTCTGCTGTTTTGTTTTGAATGTGGAATTCTGATTACTAATGAGTTATCATTCATATGCTATGAATAAAAATGGGAAGTTATAAGATTTATATAATTTCAATGTGCCATTATTGTTATAAATGTGTTTTTTTTTTAACTCAGTAACACTTTACAATATGATTTAATTAGTTATTTAGTTAGTCATTTTAGTTTGTTAACTCCCAATGTTTTAACTAACGATAAAAGGCAAAACATAGATTTTTAATAATGCATTAGTACATAATGTACTATAGATTAGCTTTTACCAGTGCTTCCCAGAGGTTTGAAATATATTTGCGGTGGTAGCCGTATTGAAACACACCTTTTACCCACAGCACATAAATAGTTAACTTTATGCGACAAACAAAACACAATTTGATTTTTAACACTATTTCTATTATTATCTGTTTTAAACTTTTTTTTTTCAGTGGGCTAGTTAAAAAAAGTAATAAAAATATTTTAAAAATCCACTATTTCTCTTTTATTCAATTCAGGAGCCATGTGCACCCACTGACAGGTAAAATCTGCTTCTCTCTATCTCTCATTCAAGTTAAGGTTGCTTTATGACATGACATTTTGTACAGTATTGCCAATTATTTTGAGAAGTACATTGATTTCAACTGTAGAGTAGTAATATATTTTGGTTATGAATTCAAGTTAAACTTATTTCGGCAGGTTGTCATGAAGAAGATTCAGATGGTCTGACTACAATGAGTCTTCAGTGAACAACTCATTGATTCAAATTGTACAAATTGGACTTTTGCCAAAAAAAATAAAATTAAAATAAATAAATAAAACTACACTATAAGATGTCCTTGGTACTCATGTCTTGTGTCCTTAGTATAGTAATTACAATTCAAGAGTTCACACTTAGCCCATGATTTATACATAGCTTGTTTGGCATGCTGTCCCGGGAGAGAGCCCTGAGCTCAAGGGATCCTCGAGCCCAGGGCTCCCCCCCTTTTGCAGGGCGAGTGGAGATTGAGCTCAGGTCTATCTCAAACTCCCCCGCTGCTGAGGCCAAGGCGAACTTCCTGAGAGTAAGACATTATAAGAAAGGTTTAGGCTTGTTTTATCTATAATATAGAGCACATTTGGATGGTGGGAGGAAACCGGGGAACCCGGGGGAAACCCACGCGGACACGGGGAGAACATGCAAACTCCACACAGAAATACCAGATGGCTCAGCGAGGACCCAACACCATTGGTATTCTTGCTGTGAGGCAACAGTGCTAGTCACTGGGCCACCATGCCGCCCATTCTGGATAAAGGAGGAAGAAGGGGAGGAGGGGGGTTTCTTCCAAACGAAGATAGTTGTAGAAAGGAAATGAGGATATATATAGTGATTTGGGATCCTTCGATTGGAGGATCATAATTAGTTAATATGGACCAGCTGGGTAAATCATGAGCACATGCTCCTCTCGAAATTAGTTTAAAACTAAACTTCACTTAGTTATGTGTAATTACATGCAACTAACTATACAACCTAATCCACATTCGAACCCTAACCATAAAGTAAGTACATAAATTAATTAATGTTACTCAGATAGTTGAATAAAGTTCTGAAGTCTTGCCAACATGTGTTCATATGATGCAGTACAGCTCAATCCAAGAACACCTTAAAATAAAGTGTTTTACTTTTACTTATTTAATTAAAATACCTGTTTTATTAATTTATTTTTCATTCACTCATTTATTTATTGTACTCAAAGTAGGCCTTCGACATAAGTAAAAAGTGGAAGATCTGAAGCTCCAAAAGAAGGCCGACTGTGATAAGTAGTCTCTGCCGCCGCCCCTCCTCCCCCTTCCTGTCTTAGCCTGAATTCTGACACTTTTCACACGTCACTTCAGATGCGCTTCTAATTAGAGCTGCAACACATTGCAGAAGGGGCCACTTAGAGCAGCCAGTCCTCATCAGCCCCTGTCACTTCTCGTTCATGTGTGACACGAGAAAAAAAAAAACATTGCCTACACTTCATTATTTCTAGCCTCCAACTAAAAAAAAATGTCATGCTGAGATCATATTAAATACACTTAATGCCCATATGAGGCCAGTATCACATTTTGTCATGTTTATTATGAGGATGTTTAGGATGTGACCATAGCATGACCAATAAATGACCCCAAGCTTTAGCCATCTGTCTACTAAAACTGCCTTTTAAGGCATCACAGAATAGGGAGCTTACAACATAAAGACTGTTCCAAGCAGTAGGCAGTTGTGCTCCCATAGATGACTCATCTTGGCAAAAAAAAATGATTGCATAGTTTGAAGATTATCTGTAAATGCACTGCTAATCTATAAATAAATGGTACTTTTAACATTGTCACTAAATATGGAAAACATTTCTAAAAGTTATGATATACAGTAGGAAGCAATGTAAGTTTATGCTTAGCATCATCAGGATATTTAAAACACTGTGGCACACAGTAAGGCAGAAAATAAACAAAACAAACTATTATTCAAATGTGTTTGGGAGTTTGTAAACTTTTTATTATAGTCTATTACGCCCATTATAATATATTATTTATATATACGGAAATTGTAATATTGTAAAACATTATACTTATGACAATATAACTTTATATAACTATTTTCTCTTTGAATTTATTTTAAAATATAATTTATTCCAATTATTCAGAGTTGAATTTAAAGCATCAGTAATCTTGTTTTCAATAACTCAAGATTCTTCATAAATCACTGTAATATGCTGTCTTGATGTTGATGCTGAAAACAGGAGGTGCTGCTTAATATTTCTGTGCAGTGTTATTGTTGTCTCGGGATTCTCTGATGAATAGACAGTTATGAATGTAGTTACTGTCATATCTGATCAAAGTTCATGCATTCTTGCAGGACAAAAGTATTTATTTAAAGTAATATTTAAAACTGATAACTAATACTGTAACTGATTCAAATGATCCGGTAAGAGTGGATCTCCAAGGAAATATTCACTGATTCAAATCAAGTGAAAATATGCTCATGAAATTAAAAGTATGTTAGCAATGCTGAACTTTAGGATTCCTTACTGTAAATGGAAACCCTATTTAGGTCATGACTTTCAAAAAAAAAAAAGTTAAGCTGTTTAAGCCATTACAAAGGGCTATTGCTTTAAGCATATCTAATGTATTATTCTAGAGTTAAGCGTAATGTTAAATAATGCAAATATGCTCATGCATCTTCCTCACTGCTTCTGTATGCCATAGATAAAAATAGTATTTAAATAAAGTCCTTCTTTAAGTTCTTAAAACATATTTTCCCTTACTGTGTTATACCTTGTTCACTTTTGTCAGCACAGATTTAGTTATTATTTTAAAAGTTTGAAGTATAAAACATTTTTAATACTATTAATATGCTATTAATACTGAGGTGCATAAAACAGTCAAGCAATTTTGAATAATGACATGTTGAGTAAAAATTTGTATATTCACCTTAATCTCCATGTACGAGGGGACGCAGCTATTTTAATCTTTTTTGCTTGAAGTTGAGACTTCAGGTCTCATTTACTTCCATTGATTTGTAGACGTTAAAAACAGGTAGTTTCGCTGCTTGATGTTGCAGCGTTGATGTTGATGACATTTTCTTATTATATTATTCTGCTTTGTCTGTAAAATCATTTAAACACTTGTTTGTATAGCGCATTCAGTCATTTCTCTCATAGGGAGCTAAATCGGAAGTTCTAAAATAATAGTAAAAACGAGCGCACTTCCGCATTGAAGATTAAGGTCAATAAAGTAGTAGTAGTAATGAAAGCTTCAGCGAAGGTTTTACCAGGAAGACTCTACGTCATTCTTTATAATTATCAATTCAGCCAATAATAATCAAGTGTGCTATATAAATAAGCCATCACACTGGGGGTTGGCTCCTTCATCTTCAGGCAGTTTTTGTCACCTCTTCACAAGACCTGCATCATCGACAGGGCTTATGCCAAAGGACTATACACAAAGGACAGAAACCGAAATTGCAATGTTTTATGCTTTCTCAATAAATGTTAAAACATTTATCCGTCTCTCGAGTCTTTCTGGTAGAACTATAAAGTAGTATTTTAACATCTGTCCAAGTACTTTTACTAAAAAGAATCATCCACTGTGTAAAATCCACAAATGTAAACTTATTGCAAAATAAACACAGTTTTTTTTTTTTAATAAGACATTTGTTTTAGACTGTTACTCAACATTTGTATGCGTCATGTATTTTTTGCCAAAGACCTTGAAACTGAAATGATTTTTTAAAGTACAAGGCCAATCCTAACCTTGTCCCGGAGCTCCTCTGCCTGTCGGACCTCTTCGTGAAGGTTGCAGAGTCTGTCGACCAGCTCCTGACGGTCCTCCAGAGCCTCTTGTCGGTCATGCTCCAGGATATCCAAGATGGCCTTGTCTGAATCCGGCAGAGGCCCGGGCTGTGCATGCAAAAGAAACAAAACAAGCATGCAAAACATCCTTTCTCAACTGTCCTCTATTCCCTGCCAAGCAAAAAAGGGTCTTCACCTGTATAATGGACTGCAGCTCCTGAACTTTGATCTTCAAGACCTCATTCTCTCGCTCCAGCTCGAACACCTGCTCTTTTCGGGGTCGGTTCTCAATGTCATTCCTCAGTTTCAGAGACTGCCTCCTCTCCATTTTGCATTCCTCCTCCACCTTGTTCAGCTTGTGTTTCAGCTGGTCGATCTGGAGGAAATTGAGAGACGGTGGTCAAATCTTTTGTATAGATTTTGAAGGCAAAAAAAATCAAGTCAAATCAGAATCTCTCTGACCTCCAGCTGAAGGTCTCGACTCCTCATCACGGCCATGTTCTTCTCTTCGCTGAGCTGAGCGTAGCGCATGGCAAGCTGATAGTTGTCATCCTTCACCTTCATAAGTTCATCGTTATAGTTATTGCGCTCTTCTTTCATCTTGTTGTAGCGCTCTTGGAAAGTCAGCAGCTCCTGGTTGGTTAGACGCAGCTTTTTATGCTCGTCTTCTAGTGTGCGGCATTTAGTCATGACGTCCATCCGCTGCATGTCTTTTGCCTTGGACTGCTGCTGAAGCTTCATGACTTCATTCATTAAAAACTGGATGAGGCCTTCCTGGCCCTCTTCCACTGCAGGACAAAAACAGGCAATTAAATGCAACTACACAAATAATGGCTTGTTTGAAAGTGGTATGGTTTGGTACAGTACAGTATGCATTTGTGTCAATTTCCGATACCTAACACAACAGAACAGTGCCAAAAGGGTGGAGCTAGACTCATTGCAGAATGCTGGTTTACAGAGAATCATCACTTGTATGAGCAGCAAGCCAGGAGAAAGACAACACAAGGACTGCCATATTTAAATACACAGCAGAAACACGACACCACAAATGATGGAGCAATGAACCATGCTCAAACAAAGCTTGTCTCTTATTGTGACAAACAGCCACATGTCAAGAAGCGAGATCTGCTGTAAGTCCGCCGTTGTTTACCAGACCATTTGCATGCCACGTGTAATAAAGCATGGAAATGTGAAGGGAACTGCTTCCCCACTCTATTTGCGTGTGTCTACGTTTGAAATAATGAACTTTAGTATGCAAAAGATACTGTACGATATGTGGATGACGTTGATTGCAACTCTCTGGTGCACACCATGCCTACCAACTAAGAATACTAGTGACAGTGGAAATGAAAGCCTGATCGAGGTGAACCATACTGTACTGTACTATGCTGAACCTTACCGCTCAGTGTAAATGAGAAATAGGTGTACCACCTTATATCAAGTGACTTTAACTACCATGTGCTTACATGGATCATTTGGTGCAATGCACTTATTGTGTACATACAGGTTTTATTTTGAACCGATATTTTAAAGATCTGCACGCAGTTACCGCTGTAAATATTTTATTTAATTACATATGACTACCCCATTAACCTATCCTTTACACCAGGGGTCTCAAACTCAATTTACCTGGGGGCCGCAGGAGGCAAAGTCTGGGTGAGGCTGGGCCGCATAAGGGATTTCACAAAAAAAAAGTCCTCAAATGTCATTATTAACAGTTTTAATTATTTCTTCTGAACATGAAGTGTCCTGAACATTAATAGAACATTGAGTGAAGATTATGAACAGTTCTTCTGAACATGGCATCTTTTGCCTACTCTTTGCTGCCAGAGACTTGACAGCGCTTCCTCTCACAAATCTGAACCACATTTGGCTTTAGAGCGGAAGCAGTTGAGACCCTCAGTATGGCTTGAAGATGATCATCATTAAGTCTAGACCTGTACTTTGACTTATTGAAGTCCTAGGGAAAAAAGTATTGCACTGAGGGCCGCAAGTGGCCCGCGGGCCGCGAGTTTGAGACCCCTGCTTTACACTTTACCCACCCATAAACCTAACCATACCACCAAGCCTATCCCTAACCCTAATCTTGCAACACAATATGAACACAAATCATTCATTTACCGATGTTAGTACATAGTAGTATATGATTATAACCTCTGTTTGACCAGTCAGTGTAATTGAGAACTAGTTCTTATTTATATTAATAGCTATAAGAAGTGGGAACTGAAAAAAGCACCAATAACACCATATACAGTGTATCCGGAAGGTATTCATAGTGCTTCAATTTTATATTACAGCCTTATTCCAAAATAAATTAAATTCATTTATTTTCTCAAAATTCTACACACAATACCCCATAATGACAATATGTATATATTTATATATATATATATTTATATTTATTTTTTATTTTTTTAATTGTTGCAAATCTATTAAAAATAAAAAACCTGAAAAATCACATGTACATAATTATTGACAGCCTTTGCTGTGAAGCTCTAAATTGAGCTAAGGTACATTTTGTTTTCACTGCTCATTCTTGAGATGTTTCAGCAGCTTAATTGGAGTTCACCTGTGGTAAACTCAGTTGATTAGACATGACTTGAAAAGGCTTACACCTGTCTATATAAGGTCCAAGGGTTGATATTGCATGTCAAAGCACAAACCAAGCATGAAGACAAAAGAATTGTCTGTAGATCTCCGAGACAGGATTGTCTCAAGGCACAAAAATTTCTGCTGCTCTGAAAGTTCCAATGAGCACAGTGGCCTTCATCATCCGTAAATGGAAGATGTTTGGAACCACCAGGACTCTTCCTAGAGCTGGCCGGCCCTCTAAGCTCAGTGATCGGGGGAGAAGGGCTTTAGTTAGGGAGATGATCAATAACCCAATGGTCACTCTGTCTGAGCTCCAGTGGAGAGGAGAGCCTTACAGAAGAACAACTATCTGTGCAGCAATCCACCAATCAGGCCTGTGTGGTAGATTAACCAGACGGAAGCCACTTACCGCCTCTAATTTTCCAGAAGGTATCTGAAGGACTCTCAGACCATAAGAAACAAAATTTTCTAGTCTGACGAGACTAAAATTTAACTCTTTGGAGTGAATGCCAGGCATTACGTTCGGAGAAAACCAGGCACCGCTTATCACTAGACTAATACCATCCCTACAGTGAAGCATGGTGGTGGTAGCATCATGCTGTGGTGATGTTTTTCAGCAGCAGGAACTGGAAGACTAGTCAGAATGGAGGGAAAGAAGAATGCACCAATGTACAGAGACATGCTGAATGAAAACCTGCTTCAGAGTGCTTTTGACCTCAGACTGGGGCGACGGTTCATCGTCCAGCAGGACAATGACTCAAAGCACACCACTAAAATATCAATGGAGTGGCTTCACAACAACTTGGTGAATGTCCTTGAGTGGCCCAGCCAGAACCCAGACCTAAATCTTATTTTTGGAGAGATCTGAAAATGGCTGTACACCGTCGCTTCCCATCCAACCTAATAGAGCTTGAGAGGTACAGCAAAACACCTAAAGACAGGTGTGCCAAGCTTGTGGCATCATATTCAAAAAGACTTGAGGCTGTAATTGCAGCCACTGGTGCATCAACAACGTATTGAGCATAGGCTGTGAATACTTATACGCATGTGTTTTTTCAGGTTTTTTATGTTTAATAAATTTGCAACAATTTCAAAAAATCTTTTTTCACACTTTCATTATGGGCTATTGTCTGTAGAATTTTGAGGAAATAAATGAATTAAATACATTTAGGAATAAGACTGTAACATTAAAGATTGTGAAAAAAGTGAAGCGATATGAATACTTTCCGGCTGCACTGTAGTATACTTGATATGTCAATTATATGTTATATTGTACGAGTATGGTAATTATATAGCACCTTCTGATACTATTAGTGTACCACCAAGGTGCTTACATATTATTATTTATTTATTTATTTATTTATTATATGTATTAATTATTATTAGAAGCAACTGCTTAAAATGGGATTTGGAAATGGGATTTATTGCAGATACTCATCCCACAGGAGAAGCAGGTGCAAGGCAACAAACAATTTTAAAACATGGTCATAGATCTTTTATATGTGCAGTATTTTAATTTAAAAGTGTCTCACCGACTATAGTGGAGCATCTGCGTGTCGGCTCCTTCCCCGTGACCAGTTTGTAGAGGTCAGGGTAATACAACTCAAGACTCTCCAGAAAAACCACATAGCCTCGCTCTCCCTTCGTGTGCAGGATATCCAGCAGCCGGCCTGAAACAAAACCACAAGCAAAACTAAAAAAGTATACAGAGTAATGTCTTAATGTCGACTTTATTAAGGTACTTTATATAGTACATGTTCGACAAAATTGAAGTCGCTTTTAATTTAATTAAATATGTACTGTAGGTTTTTTTCATGTCATGTCAGTTAAAAAAATAAATGCCAATCAAGTCAAAAGTAAAATTAGCAAAATTGTATATCACTAAATTTAGCTTTTCCAAAAAACATCAAATCAATAAAATTAGGGTGTTTTGTTTGCAATGTTCCCCAATATGATTGTTCCCAAATATGATTATAATCCCCCATTCTTGGAAAATAATAGATTTCTATACTACTGCAACAATACTGCATTTTCTAATCATTATAATGTATGTATGTATTTATTTATGTATGTAATTATTTATTTTCACATATATTTACTTCATTTAATAAAAAAGTCTTCAAAGTGGGTGGCACGGTGGCGCAGTGGGTAGTGCTGTCGTCTCACAGCAAGAAGGTCGCTGGTTCGAGCCTCGGTTGGGTCAGTTGTCATTTCTGTGTGGAGTTTGCATGTTCTTGCTGTGTTGGCGTGGGTTTCCTCCGGGTGCTCCGGTTTACCCCACAGACATGCGCTATAGGTAAATTGGTTAAGCTAAATTGGCTTTAGTTTATGTGTGTAAATGAGAGTGTATGAGAGTTTAGCAGTTGGAATGGCATCCGCTGTGTCAAATGCGCTGGACAAGTTGGCAGTTCAATCCACTGTGGCGAACCCAGATTAAGAAAGGGACTAAGCCGAAAAGAAAATGAATGAATGAATAAATACTTCATTAAAAATTTTATTTGCTTATTTTAATCAGGTTTGGGATAATTCTTACCTTCAAATTATTATAAATTATATTATAATTTTTAAATGATTTAAATCCTAATATATTCCTATATATTTCATATATATTCTTATATATTTGTTTGTTACTTTAATGGTGAAATGTCCTTATCACTTTATCACCAAAGAAACACTATTTTTTTTTTAAATAATTAATTGTTATACATTTTTTTAACAATTCAAGCTATAAGACTCACTACTTTTCTCTATTTCACTCAAGACATACATCACAATATATGGAAATTAGAAAAGGTAGTATTTTTTCCCTCGTGATTTTTTTTAACCCAGGCTCATTATGCAAACGTACCACAGTATACATCTTAGAGAGAGCGAAAGACATCCCGGGAGATGCATCTTTTTGCAGTTTTTCTTTTCAGAATTCCACCAGAGGCTGCTGTGTATGCTTTTTCAGATCTCAAATTTCTTTCGTGAGTGCCATTCGCGCCTGCTGTTCTCATGTACATCCACAAGAGGCTGCTGTCGACTGACTGACTGATTTACTGACTAATTGACTGACCGATCGATTACCCCACCTCCTCCTTCCCTAAACCCAACCAATAGTGTTTTCGAAATAACTGATTGATCAGCGCCCACACACTTCCCTAAACCCAACCGACAATGTTTTAAAAAGCAATCAAAAAAAAAAAGCCAACACGGCCGCCTGATTTTTACCACATTTTCAGATCTTACCACATTCTCACCGTTATTTACTTGTTTTTTTTTTATGTTTTTGCCTTTTTTTTTTATTTACCTGCTTTCTGGAACTGTTCTTCACAGGACCTGAACCCTGTTGTCACGTTCGACTTGGCTCTGCATATCAAGTCCTCCAACGTACATGGCGAGCCATAAGTAAAACTGGTAACAGCGGAAAAGCCATTCATACGGAGGTAAGCGGTCAGTTGGTAATTGCCAAAAAAATTATGTAGCGTTTATTTTAAAGATGAAATGACGTACCTCTGGCTACATAATTCGCGATCTCAAGAAATGTATTTGGGCTACATGTTCACAATGAGCCTGTGTTGGATTATTAATAACTTGCATTCTTGAAATGACAAATGTGTTTCAATAAATTTGATAGATGAAATAACACTAAGTCCTTAGTTAGTTCAGTCAGACACATGTACATGTATGTGCTTGCAAAGAAAACTTCACCCGCAGTACAGAGCTTCCAATCGGCTTTGATTTGTAATCAAACTCGCTGTGTCTTACACTGTAGTAATGCTGCAACTGGTGTGGTCAAACAACTTTCTTGTTGACTAATTGGTATTGAATGATGACTGGCTGCTATTCTGTTACACTGCTGAATATCAAAAAGCAGGAATGTCCAGAATTGTCTTTGATAAAAATGCTGCATTGTACTTTAATTCACAAGTGAAACTCATGGCACAGAAAGCACTTGAAAGATCTTCTGTATTACATGCCAAGCAGCCAGTCCCAGAGGGAACGGAGAATCATTAGGGGGCTGTGAAAATCCCAGTCGTGGTAAACAAGCATTTTGATGTGCTGCTTTGTGACAAACAAACAGCGCCGACTTTAGCAAGCTGCTCGGCCGAAATCCCTGTCATCCGTTTTGCCTGTGGCCGTTCGGATGTTGAAAAATGATACGGAGGTTCAGGAAGGAGTCGCCGGGAAAGAAAAACTACAGCGGTGGCGGCTCACAGGATTAAAAGCGTCCATTCATCATCGCATTACACCACTGGAAAAACACAGTGAAAGATGGGGTGACCGAGTAACTGATTGATGACAGGATTTACATGTAAATGTTTTCGCATTTGCATTTCCATATTCCATAGTGACAGTATTTTCTGCCACTTGCATCTATGAATGTTGATGTTCCTGCACTCTGACTTCGAGAGCCAATCCAAGCATTGAGCGCATCCCGTATCACATCATTAGCAATGCTACAGTTCATAAGCATATATAGGAAAACGTTGAGTAATACCTGCGCGGTTGACTTTGGACTCCAGCAGGCGAGAGTTGAGCACTTCGTCTTCGTCTTGTTCATCGATGACCTTGCATTGGCGCAGGTATGAGGTCAGCTTGTTGGGGTTGATGAAACGGCACAAGATGTACCGGTTCTTCTCAGCGTTTTCCCACAAGGTCTCTCCGTAGTCCAGCATGCTCATTGAGCCTCCGTTGTCCATTTCTGCAGAGGCCTCTGTAAGATGAGAATGACAGAGAAAATAAAAGATGCTATTTCGACACTCCTTTCACACTCGCAGCATTGACAGCACACCAGATTAAAAAAAAATGCAATCTTGTTGTTGCATGCACAATGATAGATGTGTCTATTGAGCTGTGATAGCAATGTTTTAAAGTCGACATGACCTTATTTACTTTCTTCATGCAGTTTTAGGTTCTAAAGCGAGTGATTCGTTCGTGCATCGTTTTCCAGATTGTTGTGTTTGGAACTTTTAAAAATAAAATATAATCAGGGATGCATGGTTATCGGAAATGCAGCACGGCTAGGTGGAATTTATATGGAATATAATTTATATGGAATATGACTGTTTTTCATAATGGCTTTTTGTAATCTGGTGAATTAATGTTACATTCAGAGCTTGTTCATCCCAAAAAAAAAAAGTATTTAATACATTTTTAAAACATCAAGATGGCAATAATATCATACAGAGATTCCATTCAATAAACACAAACATAGAAAATCTAATTCTGGTGTAAATGTAAAATTGTGAAGATTTAAATGTACAGCAAAAGATGTAAGAAAATGTTATTTTAAGAATCATTTTGGAATTGGATCATGACCCCCAGAATCAGAATTGGATGAAGTTGTAAAGTCCAGAATAAGATCCCCACTCTATAAAGCATGTTGTCAAATGATGTTAAATATGATTATTAATGTCGCTTTGGCAGACAGCAGTGCATTTTAGTTTCTACAAATAATGGCTTTCCTAGTACTAATGTGTATTTACATGTCTGAAACCTAAAATGAGTGTTTTAATGTGATTAAAAACATGACGCGCAACTCTTTCTGACTTTGAATGGTCTAACCACACCACTGTGATTGCTCGCTCCAGAAACCAGCCGAGACCGACCACACCGGTGCAGTGAACTCATCAATGGAAAGATAGTGAGTAAGTAAGATATAAAAGTGGTACAAATTGAAATTAAAAAGACCAGATTATATGCAGTTTTGTACTCTTTACACTCTGAGGACAAAAACAGGTCACATATGGCCATAAAATATTGATTTGGGCCACATGGGGCAGCAATGTAAACATAGCCATAGTGTTGATTTTATCTATGTATGAAAAATATGGAAAAAAGGTATGTGTATCTGTAATTTAGATCAGCAACACAGTGTATCTTGAACAGGAAGACTCAACTCAACTATCTGAGTTATTTCAATTAGAGATTTTGTTGTGCCCTGTGTACATTCCAGCAAGAAATCTCATGACTACACTTGTGCCTGATATACCAAAGAGAGCTTTTTCAAGCTCAAAGGCAGTTAAAAGGTGTAAAAAGCTCATGAAACCTTTAATATCTATAAAATGTGGATCACACATACTTTGTTCCTCACATGTTTCCAAAATGTTTCCAGATGTTTCTATAACTATTTTTGTCAGCTGAACAATAGGCATGTTGGTAAACAACAGTCCACTGAACATGCTGAACACATCACACTACTTTTTTTACTCATCTGTTTCACTCAAATTACAGAGTTTTTAAAAACTGGATAATTAGTGCAAATGTTGCACATATATCGTAATACACAAAAAAATCATACAACCATGTCATCAAACTGACAATTGCAAATGTAAAAGATTTAATTTACAATGATTAGCCATGGCGATATTTAATAAATCAATATATTGTGAAAATAATCCAGCAAAATATTGATATCACTTTAAAATACCATGAATAATTATTTATCATTTAAACTGTTATATTGAAATGGAATAGGGCGAAGCAGTGGCGCAGTAGGTAGTGCTGTCGCCTCACAGCAAGAAGGTCGCTGGGTCGCTTTGGCGTTTCTGTGTGGAGTTTGCATGTTCTCCCTGCGTTCGTGTGGGTTTCCTCCGGGTCCTCCGGTTTCCCCCACAGTCCAAAGACATGCGGTACAGGTGAATTGGGTAGGCTAAATTGTCCGTATTGTATGAGTGTGTGTGAATGTGTGTGTGGATGTTTCCCAGAGATGGGTTGCGGCTGGAAGGGCATCTGCTGCGTAAAAACTTGCTGGATAAGTTGGCGGTTCATTCCGCTGTGGTGACCCCGGATTAATAAAGGGACTAAGCCGACAAGAAAATGAATGAATATTGGAATGAATGTTCACTAAAGCAACAAATCCTTGAAAACTAATACAGGCGATTTATTTTCAACCGTGAACATTTTCACATGTTAATCTGGCCTACGACACTGAAAATTCTGACTATTTATAAGCCTTTTGCTCATTAACTCTGTTAAGTTGGTTCCATTTGTTAACAGTTAATTAAACTGTTGTAAATATAATGAAAACTATGAATGCATTTATGAATCTTAGGTGATGTTCATTTCTTATTTATTGAATAATAACACATTATCATAAGGACAGAGGTGTCCAAATCCGGTTCTAGATGGCCGGTGTCCCATAGAGTTTAGCTCCAACCCTAATCAAACACAGCTGAACCAGCTAATCAAGCTCTTACTTCATATACTAGAACAGTGGTTCTCAAACTGTGGTACGTGTACCACAAGTGGTACGCAGGCTTCCTTTAGTGGTACGCGGAGGAATGAAATATGTCATGTACATGCTACACACATTTCAAAATTTATCAAAAATGATGGATATAATGTGCCATATATGACATATAGCCTATATTTCTGAGGTAATCTGCCACGTTTTTTTTTTTTTAACTGTGAAGAGTTGTAGCTGCTTTATTGGGCCTACTACGCTACTGTATTTCAATACTGCTCATGTTGGTGGTACTTGGAGAAACATTTTTTTCTGAGGTGGGACTTGATGATAAAAGTTTGAGAACCACTGTACTAGAAACTTCCTGGCAGGTGTATTGAAGCAAGTTGAAGCTAAACTCACCAGGACACCAGCCCTCTAAGAGTGAGTTTTGACACCCCTGCCATAAGACATAATTGTTCTATTAAATTGAGTTAATATCTAATAACTTTAGTAAATTGATTTGTTTGACTATTTTATTTACTCTGAACATGTCATTTTTGTTGTTGTTGTTGTAATACAGCACCTGATGAAGTAATATTTTTGCAGCTTAGTTCATTATCTTGATAATCCCAAAAACTATGGTAAAAGTATTGTCAGTTAATATACAAATATACAACATTATATCAGCAGAAGCCTAAAGACAATTAGTGTTTCCACAATTTTGAAATGACTTTCACACTGCTACACCTTCACTACCCAGTTGTTGCCTGTAAACATCTCCAACAGAATGTAAACAATAAAGTGCCATTGATGTGAGAGTGACCTGCATCTGTGCCACATCCTGACGCATTTCTGTCCTGCGGTGAGCCTGCTTCTGCGTGCTACCACACTCTGCCTCATTTCATAGAGGTGTAACAAACCATGTCTTTTTTTAACACAGTGGACACTGGCTGTAAAGATGTCACAACAGAGAACTGATACGCAGAAAACAGCCGCTCCGCACTATTGCAGAACTGAGATGATGGTCTAGCAGACACTCACGTACACATGTGAATGAACGGTTTACCTGCTTCACAGACTGCAGCATAGTGATTAATGGCTGGACCTCATGGATGCCGAGAGCAGATGGTCAATAAAATGCTGATATAGGCTATAGAGAGTCCAATTCACAGATTTAAAAATACTGAAATCAACATTTAATTGAAATGCATTAAATCAAGTGTAATAAAGCCCTCAAAGTGAGAAGGCGCATTTATTAAAATTGTTAATTTCTTAGTTGAATCATATATTTAAAGGTTTATTAATTGCAATAGACAGAGCCATGGTTTTAACACCCAATCCACCTCTTTAACTCACCATACCACCAAAAGAATTAAGAATAAGAAGCAAGGAACAGATGTTAGTATCTTAAAGGGATAGTACATGGTAAGCATTAGATTATACTTTAACTTTCAAGATTAGATGCGACTTTCAGGCAAGCTTTTTAGATTCAAGGCAACGAAATGCTGTTTAGGTTTAACCAGGAGTGCAACAGCAGCAAGTGCAGGATATACTGTAGATATAAGTTATAAGTGTAATTATGGAAAAAAACTATGATGAAATTTACAGATGGTTGTGCTATAAACATACAGGTTGTACTGACTATGAACAAAGATCTACAATAGATGAATATATGTACAGATTGCTATTAATAATCAGGTATATGCAAATAGATATGAACATAATTTCAAATGTGTGCAGTGGATATGTACAATTCAAGATGATCTAGTGCAATAAAGTGAAATGAATATGTACAATTTAAAATGTGCAAATATTAAATAGTGCAGTGATTTTGAGGAGTGTAAGTGTTAAGATCTTCAACCACCATTTATGGACTACAATATATACTACAATATCCAGTCATGCACCACACACACACAACCGGTTCCTAATCCTGATTGATTACAATCTCGATTTGACTACGACTCTGGATTTGCCTGTTACATCTGTTTGCCCTTGTGTTGACCGTTGCTTGCCTGACTGCTGTGTTTAATAAATCCTGCATTTGAATCCGCACCCCTGTTGTTACCTGTATAGCGTCACTTCACGTTACAGAAGACTCAGCTACACAATCGATCCAGCAGACCAGGTCAGTCAACTCAACCAAGGAACTAACACACTTGAGGACCATTTTAATAGATTTTTGGACATTGTTATACATTCAGACGTAATTCCGACCTTTCACCTGATGAAAACCATGTAGGTCAAAATGTTGTGAGTGATATTAAAGGACTTTTGAGAGCTAAAGTGGCAGTGTGGCGATTTTCTTTTGATCTTTTTCTACTGTGTCTATTTTTGACCGAGCACCTGCCTTCGAGATTTTTAGATGTGCGCACATTTCTGGGTTTTTTTTATGATTCAGACCTACCAGAACTTTTAATCATCAAGTTATTTTTGGGGAGTATACAATATCCATTATTAAGTTCTTTATCATAAAATTATTATTAAAAATAAATGAGGTTTGAGAGTTTTGTAAATATGTGGATGTAAATAGTCATCAAAGATTTTTTAATAAATATAAATGTCCAACAAATTAAGGGTGAAAATGATGAAATATTGCATTTCCCAGTGTTGGGTCTTGACTGGAAAGGCATCCGCTGTGTAAAATATATGCTGGATAAGTTGGCGGTTCATTCCGCTGTGGCGACCCCTGATTAAAAGAGACTAAGCCGAAGGAAAAACCATGAATATCATAATGTTTTGAACATTTACAATAAAGAAGAGCTGTTTAAATCACAAGTAAATTAATTTGAGATAAAAATATATATATAAATATTTAAAATAAGTAATAAAAAGAAAACTAAAAGTAGGTCAAAAGTAATTCAAATGTAATCCAGAAGTAGTAAGAGTACATTTCTCAAATGAATGATGAAATCTTGCATTTTTGATGCACATACTCCAATTATAAAAGTAGCATAGAGGAATATATCCTGTGTCATTGGGTCTTAGACTAAATGAAATGTTCATCTTCATCCTGCATGTCTATTTGTTTTTTTTTTTACAATTTTTAAATCATTTGTTTTAGCCTGTGTTTTTAATGACTGTATTTTTAATAGCAGAAATTGACTAATGTTAATGTTAATCGATGTTGGCTCAAGCTCAATGCTGATTGGTTCTTTTTGCCATTGTTAATGCTTTAGAAAACACTTCAATCTACTGCCTTACTTGCATTAGTATTCAAACGTTTGGGATTGGTAAAATGTTTATTTTGTTGTTGTTTGGAAAGAAGCCTATTATGCTCATCAAAAACAGGGTTTTAAAATGTAATTATATGCTGGGATAGCAAAGTCCATGTTCAGCATTGTTTCTTCAGTCTTTAGGGTCATGTGAGACATTTTGAATACTGTGGAGCACGGACCTAAAAAAAAGTTTTTCTTATAAGAAGGGAGACAAAAACAATGACATTTGTGTTTACAGTTTAGAAATTTCAAATGCAATCACTAAATTTTGAAAGTAACTTTCAAAAAAAAAAAAAAGTTTAACTCCAAAATCTCCCCCAAAAAATTACAAATCTATAAAAAAAGTGCCAAAATATGTTTTGTAAACAAAAAAACAAAAAACAAAACTAAATCTAAAATTTCTCAGATAAATATTAGTAAATATCTAAAGATCAATTAACTAATTAATTAATTTTCTTTTGGCTTAGTCTCTTATTTATCAGGGGTAGCCACAGAGGAATGAACCACCAACTATTCCGGCATAAATTACGCAGTAGATGCCCTTCCAGCCACAACCCAGTATTGGGAAACACCCATACACTCTCACATTCGCGCACACACACACACACACACACTATGGCAACCTTCTTGCTGTGAGGCAACAGTGCTAACCACTGAGTCACCTTGCTGCCCCATCTCCAGATTATCTTAATTTTTATCAAAGTTGACAACAGTTGCTTACATTTCCAAAGTAGTTTGGACAAAAGCTTTGACGTAAATAACAATCAATTCATCACTGTGGTGAACAACCACAAGATGTGCTCATTAATCAAAGGTTGTGACGTCATGAGGAATGGTACATGAAGTTGGAACACAAAGGATTATAGTGAAGTATTTTTGTAGTTAAAAGCTTAGGAAAAATTAGCAACTGTTCAACCTCTGTCAGGGCTTCAGATGGGTTTCCGTTTATCAATTCAGATAGGGTTGGCCAGATTGTCCCCCCCAAAAAAAACAAAAAAAAAAACTGTAAATTAGAAAGTTCTGGACAATGATATAATGATTAAGCATAATATAAAAAATCTTCACGTTCAAAGTAACATAATTTATTTGAAACACAAATCCATACCTATTTTCTGTCAATTCAATGGAATCAATGCATGAGTTAACATATAAATGTGTGTTTTTATATATAAATGGGTGAATATGTATAAATATATATGTATGTGTAAATATCTTTTAGTAAGCACACTAAAGATGTTTTGTAATATGTGAACATGATGTACATTGCATTATTATGTGCTTAGAATTTATTAGCTGTGTGATTACCTGACACTTACAGAATGAGAGCGATTGTCTGGTAATTTGTTTTATCAAACAGGTATGTTAATTGATATCTAATCCTAAATCCTAATTCTGTTCTGTAATGCTGTTCTGAATTATAACTATTAATATATTTTTATCTAAGGAAGATAATTATTTTATTATTATTAGTATTATTATTATTTTTACTAGTATTTCTATTTGCAATGTGTGATAGTATACATTTCTTGTTTATGTATGTTGTACAGTAAGTGTGAGTGTAAATTGAGAGCTTGTGCTCTTTCCAGCAATGTCTTTTGAGAGGAGAGGCTAAAAAGACTCTCAACTGTTGCAGAGTGATTGCCTGGTAATTTATTTTATCATACAGATCGACAGTGAATTGTCTGGAGGAGAGCAATTTAAAAATCACCTTGGCACGACCAGATCTAAGTGGGATTTCTTTCTTTAATAACAGCAACAACACAATGCAGACAGAGAAACAACCGCTACACATATTAAGACGTTTAGGAGCATTCATAAGACATGCTCATCACACACTGTATCATAGTGACAAGGCACATACAATTCCAGCCGATTACTCAGATATTCACCATTTTTGTAAGAAGCTAAATCACGATTAAACTAATAAATGCAATACAGGCTCAATGGAAAAATGTAATCACATTGGACAAATGTACTTAAGCATATGTTTGACTTCACTTTCTAGTTACAGAGCAGTTTGACACCAAGACCATTGTTCCCTTTCACACTAATGATATTTACAGGGGCATATTAGAAATGAATAGATGATTATTTTTATGCAATTCTTTGCACAACACTAAATAAATACCACAAGACACCTTTATGATGTCTAAGATTTATAATTGAATAGGTTTGGCTTGCCTGTCTATCTCCATGTGGACAACTATTCTGGTGTGTTCAGTTTGCTCAGTAGTTCACTTTGTACAGTGTCGTACAGGGATGCAGAACATTTGAATTTGGATTAAAAGCTATTTGAAATCAGTGTAAAATGATATGGCATACAGTGCACTTTTCTCTCATGTTTGAATTTTGAAAACACTATTAGTTGGGTTAAAGCAAGAGTTTACGTCAGTAGGCCTTCTTGTGAACATGTGCAAAGAAGACATATATCTGAAACGTACAATAAAACATACAATAATGCAGAGTTCAAACTGCTAGATTTTCAAAGTCATGTCACAGATGTTTTCACACTGCATGGCTATCTAGGGTACATACCTGTCAACCTTGCCGTTTTTCCTGGGATTCTCCTGTATTTTACAATTCTGATATCATTCCGTAAAGGTATTTTCTCGTATTTCTTCCGTATTTTTTATCTTTCTATGAAGGGTGGCAATAAACATCAAAGAGCCGATTCTCCCTATGCGCAACCCATACTGCCGAACCACCAGGGGATGCCCCTTTTTTTTAAATGTGAATCTGTTCTGTGCTTCTATTTAGGCATAAAAACACTTTGAAATAAATGTAAAAACGGCAGGATTTCCTCATTACAGGCTCCATTGCCCCTCCTACGCAATCCTCAAAACAGTCAGTATCCCCTATTTTCACATCCTAATGTTCACAGGTACAGTATGCTGGGGTTTTATTCCGTCTGTGCTGTGTTTACAATCTAGAATGGATCTGCGAAAGGTGGTTTCACATTGCATGACTTTAGAAAGAATCGCTGACACATAGTCTTGGTCCACAAACTACATCTCACAACCAAAAACGTGGCAAATGACATGGAAACAACACAAAGTCAAGTAGTAAATCTTTTGTTATTAACTAAATAATGAGAAAGAAGCCTTTTGTGGGGTAGGGAATATTTTGCTCACCTGGCTTTTGAACGGAATTAGCAATTTCTCCTCAACTTTTTTCTTTTTTGATCAAGCTGTGGTATTGCTCATATGACACGTCAAACAGACACGGCTGCTGCTGTCAAATTTCCACTAGTTTTTCCTTCACTTTTTAGGTCCAAATAAACTGAAAATAGGCTATATTAACTTCTCCCCAACCTCCCGCTAACCCATAAGTATCCATACTAGTGAATACAGCTCTCTCATTGGCTGTAAGTAGTCATCGATGTTATTTTTCATCAGAACATATTTCACAAGGCATGATTTTGAATTGCCGACAGGTCCAGATATTTAGCATGCCAAATATCTCATGGGTGTCGGTAACTCATCTGTGATTCTCTGTGATTGAATTGCTCATTGTTGACAGTGTGTGATTGTTACTCACGTGAATGAGCACTGATTTGCCTGTGATTTCAGACTAGGGGTGCAACAACGAATCGATTAAATTGATATAAATCAATTACTAAGAGTAAGTAAAGAAGTAAAGCAGCGGTGTTATAGTTACTTTGCATTGAAAGACTAAAGAGTTTTTATTCACTCTGATTTTTTGGATCATTTATTTTTCAATATGTCATGTATAGCTGCACTGTAAAAAATAATAATAATAATAATTCATCTCATTTCTAGTTCACATCTATAAAAATCTTAAATCAAGACTAGACAAGAAAAATGGCATGAGAAAATTTAGTGATGCTTAAAACTTTGGTTGGATTATATCTCAATAAGATTGTTTTTCTTACCCCATTGGCAAATATTTTTGCTTGTTTTAAGTAAACAATCACTTAATTTTGAGGTATTTTTTCAGAAAACAGGACATAATTTCTTATGCTATTTCATGTGTCTTGTATGTATCTTGATTTAAAAATTTTTTGTTTTAGATATTTTGATTGAAACATGACAAAACTACTTAGTTTTAAATTTTATTATTATTATTATTATTATTATTATTATTATTATTATTATTATTATTATTATTATTATAACAGCTCAGGGATGAGCTTTTTTGAATAAAAAGTTGGAAGTGAATGGTTTTCTTTGGTTTTTTATCCGATTCATCAATTAATTGAAAAAATAATCAACAGATTGATTATTAAAATAATCGTTAGTTGCAGCCCTATTTCAGACATTTGTCAGCAATTTCTCAAAACCTGTCGGCGAGTCAAAATCGGGGCTACAATCATGCAATTTTGATCTCGGCATAAGTGATCCCATCTGAAATGTGCTACGAAAACGTACCTGGAGCAATATATTTTATATTTCACAAAAATGTAGGCTAAGGCTTCTAATTTCTAATAAGCCTGGACTGGATTAACAATGACAATTTCTCATGTAAGAATTCTTTGATGTCTCGTCTATTTGAAAAAGACAATACAGAGTAACTTTGTTTCTGTCTCTGACCTGTAAGCCAATTCAATCCCACCGCAAAAAGAAATTCCTGCATGCTTGTGACCTCTCACATTTTCAGTGGGACGTAAATGTAAATTATCATGCAGCAATGTGTTAACAAGTATCTGCATATTGAATTTCTTTGCATACATTTTGTGTACAAGAGGCACGTTGAATGTGCAATCGCTCCCCTTCTGTTGCATAATACCAGCATTGTTTTCCAGTGCTCCATGGGCCTTTGCAAATGAAATCAAACCATTACCACTGATATGCCCACACATGCTTTTGCATATTCCTGTGGATCTATCATCCCAGACTCCATTTCTACATCTGTCCTTTCACTTTCACCCCTCAGGTTCAAAAATGGCTGTGTATGTGAGCGCAAACTGGCTTCACTTCCCCATCCGAATCAGACAGGAGACATTTTATCAGACATCAGTGGGTGAGAGACCCAAAAAGACAGTTTCTGCATTAAAGGGAAGGAAGAACTGCAAATTTAAGCCATTTTAAGAGTGACAAAGGCAAAGGCCATCTAAGGTCAGAGGAAAGAAGAAATGATCCCGGATATGCAATTTAATTACAGTTTCTTTTAATGTACTTGGTTTAAATACTGCAAAAAATTCTACAGTTATGTATAAAACAATTTAGAGCAGAGAGTAATTGTTCAATCAATTAAAGAATTGTACATTTATCAGACATATGCACAAGCTTAAGAAACAATTAAGTAAGAAATAAGCGAATGACATTGCATTAAGTTGCTTTTCTCTTTGTTTAGTAGAGTTATTCTATTGATTAACTAAAGAATGTTATGTTTGTTATTAAAAGGCTTAAGCAAGTTTTTTTCCATAAAGCTAATGGCCATGCTTGACTCTAATTTAAAGGAATGAAATATAATTTTTTGTTTATTTGCTGAGGATTACAGACTACATTTCAGACATAGTAATTTGTAAAGCAATTAAAATTTAAACGACTCTTCTGCAAATATGATAATCTCTGGGGGATGTTCACACCAAAAGCAAAATTAATATTTGTGTGAGTAAATTACATACAAAGGTAATGCCAATATGCAGATATAGGTACATTGTAGAAATACTACGAAGTTCACAAACCTGAATCACAATTTCTAGTAATTTAACTTATCTTGTAATAAAAAACATTCCATGAGCAAACTAGAGCTAGTGACACGATGATCTGCATTTGAGGTGAACCCTTCTTGAGGTCCACTCCAAATCTTCTCATTGGTTGAGACGATGTAACGAGCTCCATTGCAAGCCAGTACTGTTAGATTTCCCACCCCTCCTGTGACCCATTGAGCAATTCATGAATGAATGAATTAGAATTAATGCATGAATGCTATAATAATGTGTTCACTTCCCCAGCCAAAATTGAAATACATCTTCAATAATGTAATTAGTCAATAATTAATTACTTCTTTTAAAAGGTGCAGTAGGAGATCTGCCTTAATGCTTTAGCATAATATCTTTGAAACACTGCTGAGCAAAGCCACGCCTCCTGAAATCTTGAACGTGCACATTAAAGATGAAAGAGACGCACTAGATCATGTCATTCACCAGTTAGAAAACTTTATAGTACTTTATAATACTACAATTCCCAATGAAAAACCAGGTTATATCTAGCACGTTTTCAGTTGTGTAGTTAGCAAGCAAAACTTGTCATAATGCACAATATTTCATGCATGCAAGGCTCGCTGGTCTCACTTTCTCACAAGCTTTTTCCTAAAGTGACTACTGTATGCTTAGTGGTTGGCCGGCGGTGTGCAGGAATTACACTTATTACTAGGGATGTAACAATATTGTAAATACCGTCATACCGCAATAGCAATGTCTTTCAATATTACCGTGGTTGTGACTACAAAGGTCTTTTGGTGGCGAATGGAGCGAATGGGAGGTAGCGGAAACTACAATTTTCATCAGCCCAGGTGTGGCCATAATCCTTTGCGGTCTGTTGTCGCTACAGATCCAGTAATGCAGAAATGGAGGGTGCTGTTAGTAGCGGCAAAGAAAAAAAACTAAAAATGGTCGAACCTAAAGCGGGTTTTAAATCAGATGTGTGGAAGCATTTCAGTTTCTCTCTGAAAAGAAACAAGAAAGAAGAAAAGGTGACAGAAAAAAGGGTATGCAGGCACTGCCAGACTGTGCTGAAATACAAGTCGGGGAATACGACTAACATGATGGGGATTCTTTTAGTCAAGGGGACAGCAGAACACAGCACACTGCTCAGATTGATGGAGACATTGACTTGTACCACCAAGAGCCCTCTATCTCACTCATGGCTTGTCCTTTCGAGTGGTGTTTTTTTTACATGGTTTAATATTTTTTGTTATTAAAATTGAATAATTTAAGTTCCTGTTTGAAAGTTTACAAATAGATAATTTGTATGTCATTGATCTGTTCAGTGTTGAGGTAACCTGAACATTCTAGCACTTTTTTTGAGTCTCTTCAATAGTTTTGTTTTTCCTTTAAATGATTCAATAAATACCGTACTGTGCCATTCATACCAAGGTATTACTGTATCGTGAAATTTTGATACCGTTACATCCCTACTTATTACTAAACCATACTTGCATGCTATTTCAGACCGAATATTGAGAGTATGGTAAACAATATGGAGCATGTCACAGGTTGTCATTGCTCAAAAATGAACCAATGTGATATGAATATAAAACTTCACCTCAGTAAAGCAGGCTAGTCAGAATAGTGCAGTTTGCTTATGTTTTGTTGTTAAACTAAATAAAAATCTACATTATCAATGCTGTAAAAGGACTTATGAAACTGAAAATAGTCACATTAATCTATCGCCGGAGGATTTCAGTGGCTGACCAAAACTTCTGTGCATATAACCCATTCGTAAAACAACACAATCTATATAAGCTTTGCGTGACTAAAAGAGTTTTAAAACATTAACATTACCTCCAATACTCCAATATTGATTCAGGATTTTAAAAAGTTTTGATTCAGCACTTATTTTTACTACTTTCTTTTGTGTGCAGGTGAACAAATTTGTACAGTTCTAAATTTGTTTAAAGACAGTTTGGGCTACTTATCAGAATTATGGGAAATATCAGCCTGACAATATTTAATTGCACGAACTTTTTTTGTCTGATGCCTTACCTAAAATATAAAAATACATATACATTTATTTAGATCATTTACTTTTATCATTACTTTTGGAATGTAAAGACACTTTGTTTAATGTTTCTGATGACAATCACCTGCTGCACCTTTAAAAAAATGAGCCAAAACCGCATCTGAAATGATCTAAAAACATTTCTTGTATTAAATCAACAAGTGGAAAAGTAAAGACATGAAAGCAAGTAAGGGCGTATTCTCCCACGACAAAAACGCCCCCTCTTCAGCAAGAGCAGGCCCATAACCTCACTGCTATTTGGGAAACTATGGGTTTCTCCCTTCACATTTTTCAGAGACTGGTTAACAGATTTCGACGATATACTGTCATTCATCACACTGGCTTTGCGTTCGTGTCAGGATGTGAGTCAGCCAAATCAGAAATAAAGCATCAAGTACAGCGGTTCACCATGACAGACACACAAACACGCAGTCCCCCCCTCCCCCCTTCACCCCTTAACCCCCACCCCATCTTATACCTTGAACAGATTTCCTCTTGACTTATTTTGGAGCAAGTGAGTAAGAGAGACGCTCTTCACTTCCTCATTTCATCAGCAGGTGTTGAACTGGGCCTCATAAAAGGAGAAATGTTGGGAACACATTTAAAGAAGCACAGCAGAAGTGATACTCATTCTGCAGTATATTTAAATACAGATTATAAGAAGATCAACTTCCACCTAGGCCAATATTTAGTGTATCCACATCTGTTAAAGTGGTAAAAGACTTCCTGTCTGAAACTCACTGTAAGTCCAGATGCACAGATAACTTGGTATTTTTATTTTATACATTTTGTTGTTGTTGTTGTTGTTGTTGTTGTTGTTGCTGATGATGCAGTCAATTTATCCTGTATGTATTTTGCATGCATTTTGAATGTGTAGATGTAAAGAAATATGGCGCAAGTTCATCATGTTTCATTTGCGTCATGTCCCGAATAATGTAAAACTGCTGTGAAATCTGAGCTGACCGCTGAGACAGACACACAATGGCACAAACAGATTTTAAACCTCAGACAGTTTTCTATTAATTATCCATCTCACATTTGGAATTTTTTCTTTAGGTAAGTGTCTTATGCTCATGGAGGATGCATGTATTTAATAAAAAACATGACCCTTCAATAATTACTCTAATGAACTAATTTGGTGTTAAGAAACATTTCCTTTTACTATTAATGTTGTTAACAGTTTTCCTGCATGATATAGCGTTTCAGGCTATTTAATTATTAGAAGGTCAATAAAAGCATATATTTGAATTGGAAAACAGTTTGTAACATTATACATTTTTGAACAATTGAACACAAACTTGCTAAATTAATTGTTTGCTGAATTATTTATTTTAATCTAACCCCAAATCTCAGAACAGTGGTATATGTCAGTTTTCATTTAATATATTTCTTATATGTATTCTGTTTATAATACTAAACCTGATTGTGAATATTTTATTTAATAGAAAAAACATTTACGTTATTTGTTCAAGTTCACTGAGCAACAAAGAACAGTGAAATTGTGCGCTACTGCTACATGTTGTTCAGCTCTGTTTTGCGCTGCTGTCTTTCCCTGTGGGACCCTGCTTGAGTGATTTTAGCTATGCTAAAGAGCAGAGTAAAACCAAGACAGCGGAAGACCGATTTTAGAAAAAGCCACAAACCTCATCAGCCAATAAGCTGCAGCCCTGCTCCTTCAGCTAACAGTTCAGAGGAACTGCACCAAGCTGTTTTGTGTGAAAGTGAAACAGCAATGCTGATGTGGGGACTTACAAATTTTACAAACTTTTACAATGTAAACACCAGGATCAAAGCTTACATTTGACCTAATTAAGACTGTGTTGATGAGAATACTAAATATAGCCCTTTTGTCAGATTAAAAACAAGATAGGATGCATTGCATTAGAACAACAGAATGCTACTTCCTTAAAGGAACAGTTTAACCCAATAATGAAAATCATTTAAAGCACCCTCATGCTATTTCAAACATGCACTACTCACTTTTCTTTATTATTTAGCAAACTACAAAATGCCCTGGGAGAAACAGAACGGGTGCTAAGAGGCTCACAAATGGAAAAACATGCACTAACAAATGTTGTCCATAAAGCTCATGGGCAACAATGGATAATTTGGAAATAAATGTAATCTGATTCAGTTGATGTATCAGAATCCCACACAAATGATAGACATGTTTGCAGAGACACACTATATTAGAATGCTATACACAACCAAGGCTGAGGTAGGAGAACCATGGAGGAGAAGATGTTCAGCATCATAATGCCTTTGTATGGTTTCTGCTGTTTTAAAAGCTCCGACATTGGGCAATCTGTAGCTTACTGTGCTTAACAGAGGAACACGAGAGAAATATTTGGGGTACAAGAAGCTGCCAGTCTTCACTTTTGGTTAAACCCTTTCTTTAAGCCTCGCCGAAGTTTAACCATTTAGACCTCAATCAGTAAGACCACTTCCTGCTTGAACTTTTTTTAAATGATCTTATGAACATAGTGTTACTTGACATTCATTTTGCAGCCGAATGTAAATTACTAATAACTTATACATTTTCAGAAAGTAAACAAACAAAGACAAATATATTACCATATAAACATTAAAGATTTTTTAAATGTCTAATTTTATTCAGCACTATTCTACAGAAGTCCTTCTCATACATTTCTTTCTTGCTTTCTTGTAATCGTGACATATTAAAAAATGTGTTCTCATTATTATAACAATATCCTCAATATCATAAGTTGTTTTCTCGAGTTATCAACTTAGTCATTTCTGCTTATTATTTATATTCTATTACAAGAGGGTGTGCTAGATTAGAAGCAGTAAATGCAAAGTATACAGTGTTTCATAATGCATTAGCTTTTGCAGGGACTCACTTTTCAAAAGTGATTGTAAATAAAATTGCTACATAGATGCATTAAAAGCAAAAGCATGCTCTTCATCATTCTTTATAATCTATTTCATACATGCAACAAACTTATTTTGTCCCAGACAGAATCTCTGCTGTAAAATGGTATAAAACAGTAAGGTATTATTAATGTAAATAATGATCTATAATAGGGCGACGCAGTGGCGCAGTGGGTAGCACGTTCGCCTCACAGCAAGAAGGTCGCTGGGTCGCTGGTTCAAGTCTCGGCTCAGTTGCCGTTTCTGTGTGGAGATTGCATGTTCTCCCTGCATTCGCGGGTGCTCCGGTTTCCCCCACATGCAGTACAATTGAATTGGGTAAGCTAACTAACCTAGTGTATGAGTGTGTGTGTGAGTGAGTGTATGTGAATGTTTCCCAGAGATGGGTTGGGGCTGGAAGGGCACCCGCTGGGTAAAAACTTGCTGGATAAGTTGGTGGTTCATTCCGCTGTGGCGACCCCAGTTTCAATAAAGGGACTAAGCCGACAAGAAAATGAATGAATGAACGTAATCATGAACATGAGTGTTTGCAGTCATAGGGTATTATTATATTGCTCATGCTTAAGGCAGAGTTCAACAAAAAATGAACTTGCCCCCATTGGTTCCAAACCTTTTTGAGTTTTATGAACACAAAGGAAGATATTTTGAAGAAAGCTGACAACCTGCAACCATTCACTTACTATTGAAGTCAATGTTACAGGCTTCCAGCTTTCTTTAAATTACCATCTTTTGTGTTCAACAGAAGAAAGAAAGTCAACCAGGTTATAAAAGAAGGCTGAATTTTTACTTTTGAGTGAACTATCCTTTTAATGTGTTGCTTTTTTTACAAGATCACTTGGCAAGTGTTTTGCCAATTAAACACAATCATTAAGTTACACAGGGAAGATGTGTTAATTGCTAAAATTAGATCTTGTTAATTGCTAAAATTGCTGCATGTTGTAGCAGGCATGTTTTCTTGTTTTTCAATCTGCAATATAACAAGAATTGGACAACTATTATGCTAAACTTAAAATGGCAAATAAAACAGCTATGATAATAATAATAATAATAATAATAATAATAATAATAATAATAATAATAATAATAATAATAATGATAATAATAATAATAACAACGACAACAACAACATTGATAACAACAAGAACAACAATAATAATAATAACAATAATAATAATAATAATAATAATTATTATTATTATTATTATTATTATTATTATTATTATTATTATAGCTGTTTTATTAGCTATTTTAGCTGTAGCATATTAGTTGTAGTATTGTCAAATAAATAAATTAATTAATTAAACATAAAAAAAAAATAAAAATGAAAGTACACTGTAAACCCAAAAAGTTAAGGTAACTGAAATAATTTAAGGATACCGATTGCAATAAACAATTTAAGTTCAAAAACTAATCCTAATGAGTACTGTGAACTTACTTCATTTAAGTTGAATTAATGAGGTATTTAATTAACTCAAGTTCAAAACTTTTTTCAAATGAGTAGAATTAACTTTTAGTCAATTCTGAGGTAACTACACTCGTTTCATTTGATAAAGTTGCCTGTTGGGTTTTACAGTGTAGTGATAACAAGAAAACAGCTTTTGCTGAGATTACAAGAAATTAAACATCATGATCATGAGAAAAATTGTTGTTGTGTGAAGATCACAAGAAAATTTTGTTATCATAATAAAACAATAGAGAATCTAAATCTGAATTATAGTGGCAGCAAATTGGTATTGCTTATTAAATAAATGGTGTTTTTTAACTTTTCTACTGAACAAACAATTATACAAGTAACATTTCTCAGTATTGTTTTTTTTAAACTATAATAATAATAACAACAAATCAACTTTATAAGCTATGATCCTCATGGCAGGAGTCATGATGCTGAGAATTCAGTGTTGCATAACAGGAATAAATTATTAAACATTAAAAATTTCTTTTAAATTAAAATAAAGATTTACAATAGTCTTATTTTACTGTATTTTACTTAAAATAAATGACTGTTTTATTCATCCAGCATTACAAAATCCCAATTTTACTTTTAATTCATATTATTTTACAAGTTTTATATGACATTACTATTATTCTGTAGAAGTGATTCCTTTTGTAATGCATCTGATCTCATCAAACTGAGCTGAATAATGAGTGTTTTCAAACAAGTTTCCCTTAAAACATTTCTTCTGCTGCAACTGGGCAGACAAATCAGACAGTGTAACATAAGTCCTCTTTACTGTCAAAATATTAAGAAAGTAACAATCACAAATAAAAAACAAACTAATTAATAAACAAGCCTTCTTTATGAATATATTGGACAGGCAGAATGCAGCCCTAAATCACAGACCACATTTCAGATTAAACTTGATGACAGTTCTATGTAACCAAGATGTCCAAAAAATGCTACTCGCCCAGATCGATGACAGAAATCTGTGGTTGTTTCAAGTGAACCATAACAAATTCATTGTCCGCACATTCCAGCTGTAATGCAATTGCTCGGCACCGGATACGAGCTCCAGCAAACTAACAATTCCACCATTGTGAGAGATGATGCCATGCGCATGAACCTAAGAGCCAATCTGATGACATTTACCGTACAGAAACAGGAGCTTTCTACTCTCTCTCATCCAGGTGTGGTTGACATGGCATGCTTTTCATCTAGCGGTGGAAAATCAGACTCAAGAAAAAGTATCATTACTTGCCAAAAGATGTAGTGCAAGAGTTATAGTATCTAGTTCTAAATACTACTAAAAGTATGAGTAAATAGCCTTTCTAAAAGTAGTCAAGAGTAGTGAGTATAGTGAATATTACACTGTAAAAATGTTCCACCTTATACCCTAAATTAAAAATCTGTCAGTGCCCTTTTCTATCAAGGGTGTTTCTAAATGTAAGTTAAATTATTTGCCTTTCATAGACTACAATATGAAATCTGTGTACATCAAAGATCTAGCTGTGACGTTGCCAGTTGGCACCACAAAACCAAGCTCATGCAGTATAAAATACATGTGTTGAAAACGAAACATCCTGTAATGCATCCTTCATATTCTCATCAGTGACATGCAGTCACAAAAGTCTCCTGGCAGTTGCGTGTAATTATCTTATGTCTTCCTAGACACTTCTAAAGCTACAACACTGTACATGTTTGCTGCATTTTAAAAGGTGTATATTTTCTTTCTGTGCATATTTTGATTGGATGAAAATCATGGGTCGGATTATTCTACTTAGTAGGGATGACCGAATGCGAATGAATCATTCATTTTAACCGAATCTTTGAAAGTGAAATCGAACTGAATCATTTGAAATGGTTTGAGACTTCAGTAAGCACTTATCCACAAATTACTTTATAGCATGCCTGATACCCCCTCTGACTTAAAATAAGACTGTATTGCTAGAACAGTACACTGAGATCAGATTTGGAAACTGATGAAGCTGCAGCTTGAGTAAACCTAGGGCTGAAATGAGAGGATTTGGCGAAACAACAACAAGTTCATTTAATAACAGAAAATTGTAATGGAATTTAAATAATAAATCATGCTTCATTTGGGCAGCAAAACTTAACTGTAAGAAACTTTTCAGATCACGATGATGTTTTAACTGACTGAAATTATGATCGATGTTTACATATTTTTGATATGTCAATTCCTAACATGGGAGGATTGTCATTACATTATCACATTGTAGTGTAAAAGAACCGGTTTTTACTGGTTTATTGCAGTGAATTGTCTAATATTGTCTGAAATTTGTGGAGGAGCTCTAAACTTCCCATCACTACTACTTAGCTAATAACATTAGACAATAAAAATGAAACACATAAAGTCCTAACTGTAGATTTAAGGAAAACAGAGTAGTTAAAGTACATATAACATACATATACATACATATAATTTTTTAAGTAAAGTTTAATTTTAAAGTAATTTCGAGAGGAGCGTGTGCTCAGTAATGACCCAGCTGGTCCACATTAGCTGATCATGATCCTCCAATCAAAGGATCCCAAGTCACTATATATATTCTCATTTCCTTTCTATCTTCGTCTAGAAGAAACCCCCCTCCTCCCCTCTTCCACATTTATCCAGAATGGGCGGTGGCCCAGTGACTAGCACTGTTGCCTCACAGCAAGAATACCAAAGGCGTTGGGTCCTTCCATCTGGTATTTCTGTGCAAAGTTTGCATGTTCTCCCTGTGTCCGCGTGGGTTTCCTCCCACCATTCAAAATGTGTTCTATATTATAGATCAAATAAGCCTAAATCTTTTTTCTAATGTCTTACTCTTAGGAAGTTCGCCTTGGTCTCAGCAGCGGGGGAGTTTGAGATCAACCTGAGCTTTGGATTAGATCATCAAAATAGAGCCCGTACAGTTGAAGTCAGAATTTAAATCAGAATTCAATTTAATTGTTCTTTACTGTAAGTTGGTTAGATGCATTACCTCTTTGATTGCTAGACATATATATGCAGCCTGGAAGAAATATCCCTTTTTAAACACTAATTTGATAAATACTTAAGTCTAATTGATTACAATAAATCTCAATTTACAATGTTTAAAATCTCAGTTTTAATAACTATGATTTACTTATCAACTCTACAACACATAGATGCACATTAAAAATATGTACATAACATTTCTAATAAAACATGTTAAAGACACCACTAGAATCCATTTAATATTTGCTGTTTCATGTGTTTCTACTTTTGCATCTATTTTTTACACCCATATTTTAACAATATTTAACAAGTTCTGTGCTATTTTCTCTTTTTGCTCTATAATTTCTTGCTCTACTGTTTTTTAAACTGTCTCCTTTGTTTCAAACTGTAATTGGCTATTTTTTACATTAGAAAAAAACTAAAACACCATAGAATATTCTGATATGTTCATTCTTGCTAATCATTTTATTTTAGACATACAGTTGAAGTCAGAATTTAGGTCATAATTCAATTGAAGTGTTTTTTTTTAAATTTTACACTTTTTATTACATTTTTCCTAACTGCTTTTTGACAAAGAGATTTTATTAAACACATTTTTAAACATATAATTTTGATAACTAATTTCTAATAAATAGTTTATTTTTGTTAGCATGATTATGTTCTGTTTTTTATGCTAGATACTAGTATTCATCTTAAAGTGCAATTTATAGGCTTATAACTCAGTTATTAATTAGGAAAGTTATTATAGCATTGGACAGTTTTTTCTGTAGTTAATTAAAAAACAATTTCTTAAAGGGGTTAATAATACTTTTTTTTTCAAATGTAAAAACAGTTTTCATTGCAGGTAAATATAAAAAAGACTTCATAATTTAGGAAATAATGTGAAGATTGGCTTGCACTGTTTAACAGCACTTAGGAAACATTTGAAAAATATTTTTTAATCACATGAATATTAATAATTCTGACTTCAAATCTATATTGAACCAAAATGTTTAATCTAATTATATTTCAATAATTTAAACACCTGGTGAAATGCTTTCTTGTTCAACCAGTAAAAACATAGACACAGAAATGCCTTTTAATCTCTTCATGAAATATGATTTTTCAAAGCTTTAGAATTTACAAGTCATATACAGTTTTATTAGCAAGACATTAAAAACATTGCTATTATATGCCACAGATTGAACGTATAATATAAAACATTCATATCACATTCAGAACATAATCAAACTACGTTGTCATCATTTACTTTCTAATTCTAATATAATTATGTTTTGATTGTAAATTGGATTTGATTAGGTATTATACAGTACTTACATTATTTATTTTAAAGGTTTTATATATATATCCTCTTGTCTTTTTAAGAAACTTTATAATTAAACTGAAGTCACAGAAAAACTGTGGACACAGACATTGGATTTCTTGATAGGGAACTAAAGACTGCATTTTAGTTTCAGTTCCTCAAAAAAATGGCAAATCAAAAGGAGTGGTCTCCAGAAAGTGCTTACTGAACTCAAATAACAATAATGTGTCCTTCATGCACAATTTGTGAACTTATAGATCAGATGTTTCCAATATCTGAGGAAACCAGATTTAGGACATTGCAGTTCCTTATAGGATTATTTACTGTAAGACTGTGGCATATTAACTCTTTCATTGCTGGACATGCTGCATATATATATATATATATATATATATATATATATATATATATATATATATATATATATATATATATATATATATATATATATATATATATATATATATATAAGGGTTGTAACGGTATGAATTTTGTTACGGTATGATAATCATCTAAAACAATACCACAGTTTGACGGTTTCGCGGTATACGGTATGTTACAAATGTTACAAAATAATAGAACAGTGAAGCAAATTTTACTTTTTCCAAATAATATATTTTCAGTTACTATACACAACACCACTTACAATGAACAAATAAAAAAAATAAGAAAATAATAAATAATGTGTCAAAGTCCAAATAAAGTCCAAATAAACATGGTGCAAATCCTCAGTAAAAAAATAGATATAAATATTTACTATACTATAAATAGTTACATAACGAAACTAGATTCAGTATGGAACATCCTTAGGTTTTATGTGCCAGCATAGATATGGTTGTCTGTGGATATGGATTTGGATATGGTTGTCTGCAATGCAGACAAACAGCTGCACCTTCATTTGCGTCTTTTGAAAACAGCAAGAGCAGCAGTTCGTCTTTGCTGTGTCACTGTTTTGTCATGTTTCTGTGCTGCTGTGCATGCAAAAGTACTTAGTATGAGAATTATTTCATGCAAAACTTTTTTTTTTTGCGTTTTATTTATTTATCTCTCATTCCGTGTTGTTCAAAAAGCTCAGTGTTGGTCCACAAACAAAAGCGAAACCTATGCTTATTGGTTGTGATATAGCGAGTTTGAACCAATCTGGGCATGGAGGAGGGACAATGCATCAATGTATCATGTCTGGTTTGTCCGGAGACACAGTGACGAGCGTTTCTTTGTCAAATCAGTGTTGTCAAATTTTGATGACGTAACCGCACTGATTCTGGAGCCTCTGAAAGTCTACGAATGTTATGTGTACATCACTGGAGAGCTGAGATTCTCTTCTTTACGCCAATCTTTGCATTGTATGAATCGGATCAGCGGATCAAAAGTTATTAAACATTTAAGAGCAATACTTATTTTTAGCCGCGGGTGGCTGTCTCAGTCTTTAAGGGTTAATACCGTTGATATGCAATTGTTCATGGTATGATAATCGTGCACATTCAAATCGTGGTAGACCATCATACGGGTATATTGTTACAACCCTAATATATATATATATATATATATATATATATATATATATATATATATATATATATATATATATATATATATATATATATATATATATATATATATATGCAGCATGGAAGAAATATCCCATTTTAAACACTACAAAAACACTGATAAATAATTTCAAATGATTACAATAAATCTCAATTTACAATGTTTAAAATCTCGGCTTTAATAATTTTGATTTACTTATAAACTCTATAACACATGTAAATGTGCATTAAAAAATACATGAAATTTCTAATAAAACATATTAACGACACCACATGTTTTAGAGTTTGTTAGGAGTGTTTCTACCTTTGCATTAAAATTTTTACATCTATATTTTAACAATAATTAACAAGTTTAGTGCCATTTTCTCTTTTTGTCTTATAATTTCCCATACTATTTTTAAAACTGTCTCACTGATTTCAAAGTTTAATTAGTATTTTTTTTTACATTTAAAAAACCAAAATACCATTCTGATATGTTCATTCTTGCAAATAAATTTTTTTTTAATAATCATTACCCACTAATAAGTGCAATCGTAAGACACTTCATTTGTGTGCATTATCAACCAGAGTACAGTATATCATATGAATATATTCATGCTATGTTATCATATCTATGATTAGGCATGGGCCGGTATAAGATTCTGATGGTATGATAACCTCGGTTTCACAATATCACGGTATTGCAATTACTGCTCTAAAATATATTATTTTTAAAAATCTGGGTAAAAAAATTTACTTTTTCCCCTTTCAACATGGTATATATTTTTTAACATTTAAAATATTTTGAAACAATAAATATCAGCAAATATTAAATGACTTCTGCTGTCTTGATTACTTTAAAACAGATTTATTTCAACTTGAAAAGGCAGTTTTGGATATCTTTATTATCTTTGGACATACTGTAAAGTAAGCCACTGCACTGTTCAGCTCTACATGCGGGATGTTGGTTTATATTTGTTTTTCAGATGTTTCCTGAATCATAGACTGGAAAAAAATGTCTTAAAAAAACACATTAAAAAATCCTATAAAACTTACAAATGCCATAGGAACGGTTTAACAGAAAATGTTAACGGTTTTAAAACCTTGACTTTTCAAAACTGCGGTAAACCTTAAAACCGGTTATCAACCCATGCCTATCTATGATTAAAACATGTTATGAAATAATTATAGCCTGAATTATTGATCACATTTAAACTTGATTTACAAATACATTCACTCATAAATATGTAAAAAACAAAACCAACAACAATTGTAATTATTAATAAGGAATTACTGTTTGCTGTTCTGCAATGATGCAAATTCACATGAAGCATTTACATCCTTCTCTGCACAAACTACTGGGAGTGGAGGTTAAGAGCTACTGTATATGAAGTTTTAGGAAAACATCACAGAACTTGCAAAGCCCAAGGCAAGGAAATCAACAAGCCAAGGCATCAAACTAATTTTATTGTTAAAGAGCAAGCTATCAGCTTTCAAAGCTTTACAGGAACTTATCATAAGTCCAAGTCATTATCTAAGTAATCCCATGCCATGACATGAGGTTTAGTTTGTTAGGCAAATATGAGGTCAGATCTGCACATCTGTTAAACATGCATAATGAAACCTTTTCTGTCTCATTTATGAATGGTCACATGATACCTTCACATCATGAATTTCATAAGAAGGAACGCCATAGTCAGTAATAAGGGAGTGCCTTATTATGCTAACAGTCTGAGCTGATTTGAGCTGGGATAGCTTTCAAACTACTGGGCAGTGCCTGATGGCTTCAGGCACTAACAGACCGGTCTGATTCAGCTGAACAACCGGTCAAACCTTTAGTCCTATTAGGGAATGGATTAATGAGGCCATGGGATTACCAGGATGTTAGAAAAAGTGTAACAAATGAAGTCAAATGGAATGTTATGCTGCAAGTTTTGGAGTCATAAATCAAAAGCTGTGTTGTTTTATACTAGTACTTAAAGGATTAATTCACAACAAAAAGGAATATTTCTATTGGTACTCACACTCATGTTAGTCCAATCTCATAAGACCTTTCGCAACACAAGTTCAGATATTTTAGATGAAATCAGAGAGCTCTCTCGTCCACCAGAGACTTAAATGGTCCTGACCTCATTCAAAGCTCAGAACGGAACCAAATATACTGCACATTCCATGTGATTTCAGAAGTTCAACTGTAAACATATGAAGCTCCATGAACCCTTTTATGCACAAGAAATGTAAATATGACTTTGGTCATCTATATCTTCTCAAGTATTTTGATTTTGAATTAAGTAAGTTTGAATATTTAAAGATGTGTGGTGTTTTTTTAACATGCTTTAACATGTTTTCAACTTGCTATATATGAACTTCAGCTCCAGAGCTGCTCAGAAAGTCACCTTATTAAGCATTTCTCCATTTTACATTATAAAATAATAATGATAATCATAATAATTTAGAAGAAAGAGAAATGTACAGAAATGGTCCAGACTAGTTCAAATCTTAGAAAGGAATCAAATATTTTGTCAGAACATTCTATGTGACTTCAGTGGTTCAACTGTAATCATATGAAGCTTCATGAACACTTTTGTGCACAAAAAAATAAATTAAATATGACTCTGGTCATCTGTATCTTCTTAAATATTCAAAATTTGTATAAAATAAGTTCAAATTTTTAAGGATGTGTGAATGTTTTCAATTTACTATGTATGGACATGAACTTCAGCTCCAGAGCTCCTCAGAAAGTCACTTTATTGAGCATTTTTCCATTTTATGTAAGAAAAAAGTATTGTCATATCATGTACTCACAGAAATTCAAGTGTGTTGAAGACTACCCATTAAAAAAAAACTAAATATTGATGTTTTGTCATTTTTATTTTTTATTATTATTATTATTATTATTATTATTATTATTATTATTATTATTATTATTAACTGCTATATTATTATAATTACTGTTAGAATCACTTTATTTTAAAGAAATAATTACACAAATGTTCTTTCACATTTTAATTTGAACAAGAATAAAACAAAAAATTGGGAAAGTTATTATGAGCTTTTAAAAAATTATATCATTATTTACAAATAAATGTGTCTGCTAAACTGAATACATTTCACAGTGTTAAGTAAGTAATGTTTTAATACTAACATATTTCAACAAATTAAGAAAAAATGAGCCCATACATTTTTTTTAAATGGGGAAATATAATATAACAAAATATGTTTGTATATTTATTAGTTGGGTTTTAAAGTAATTGCTGCCTCCTTAAATATATTCAGTAATCAAACTTTCATTTGTTTATAAGTTAGGATTGTAAACAGACACCTGAGATTCTTTAATGTTTAATCAAACCAATGTCAACAATATTTGCTTGTGTTATGCTATTACTTGCACTTTGTATGGTACAAGATGTTCAGATTAAATTAGTATTGATAAATCAAACATCTGCAAATTTTAAAGTATGAAAGCACTTTGGAGTAGCTAGTGGTGAAATCTATGGTAACAGCAATTTTTTAGCAAGTTATTAATTACATTATTTGCATTAGTGATTGTGAAATAATGGACATTGTGTTATAAATATTCAGTTCTTGTTTTAATCTACAGGAGAGCCAAGAGAGCTTGATGATGCAATTACAAAAAACACCAGCAAATTAAGAAAACATTTCCATTGGTTTGACAGCATATGTGTTGAAAATCCTCACAAACAAATTAAGATTAAGGGCTGCATTTTCTCTCAACACACGGAACACAATGGAAATGTTTCAAGGGGACCCTAAAATGTGATAGACCTGGCAATTTAGTTTATGGCTATTTAGGATAATAATATAAAAAAGAGAAGGAAATTGTGTAATCAGGATGTTAAAATAAACCAAAAAAAATTCAAAGATTGCATACAACTTCACTTAGCATGAGTCCATCATGATTTTGGAACCCCTTGAAACATTTCCGTTCTGTTCTATTTGCATGAGAAAATGCAGCATCTTTTCTTAATTTATAAGCATTGTGAGAATTTGCAACACATATTCTGTCAAAATGACTAAGATCTTTTCTTAATTTGCTGGTGTTTTTGTAATTGCATGTGTTTTCTTAGGAATTCAATGGCAACAGTAAAACTTTACAGTAAGTTTACATTAGTGAACGTTAGTTAATAAATAATCCATTTATTACAGTATTTACAGTTTGTTCATCTTTGTTAAGATTAGTTGATGAAAATAAAGGCACTCATTGTTAGTCATTCACAGTGCATTAATTAATGTTAACAGGCACAACCTTTGGATTTTAACGATGCATATAGTCAATACAGAATTATGATTAATAAATTTATGCTGCACAAGTATTGGTCTTAATCCATGTTAGTAAATTCATTAACCTCCAATAACTAACGCAAATTTTATTGCAAAGTGTGACCAAAGCAACAAGCTGAGATTCAAAGAGAAAGATTGAGTTGGACAGTGTGTGCCAAATAAACTGCAGAACAATCTACACCTCTCATTGTCCCTGGATTAATGGTGTCAGATTAATGCAGCAGTGCATGATCCTTTCAATGATCGACTTTTCAGTGAGAGTGCACAGCATGCATAATAAAATGAGCGATGGAAACTAGCATCAGATATTTAGTGCTGCTCATGATAAACTATGATTTAACTTTTTATATCCTATATTTGCTTTTTACAACTGTAAACAGGGATGTTCACTAATAAATGAAGACAACTATGAAGTTATTAAATAAGACGACAACCATAATATACATACAGTAGCATATCTTCAGTTTAACAACAAGAGAAACGCGCATAAAAAATGACTTTACAAACAATTCAAAATCATGGCATAAGCATATAAAGAGTTCACCATGTCCAAAACAACACAATTTTGACTTCTCTGAGTATTATACGTATGATACTACACTTGACACGGATCGGTTTCCTATGCATGTCTGACTCTGACGTGCGTCGAAAAGTTTGTTATCACGGCTCAACTTTTTATTCGACCATTTACAAATCATTTTCCTCTTTAGCAAGAAAGAAAAGTTGTTTACCTGTGAAAGATCGCTTCCCAGGGTTTAATTCGACCGGTCCATTATAGTACTTGAAGGCGCCTGTGCTTCAAACAGCTGAACTGTCGCAACAACTCACAAGACTGGCAGGATCATTTCACCTGAGCCTCATAGTAGCAAACTGTCAGTCAAAGCGCTGTGGGCGGAGCTAACATGCTGTAACGCTCGAGCGTCACTGATAGTGAGAGTCCCACAGCAAAGCAAACTCATGAAACTTTATGGCACTTTGTTCTTATTGACCTGTTGTCTCACTGACATGGCAGGTGAATATAGTGTAAAATTCGTTATCACTTTCCCATACTTACACATTTGATTGATTTTATAAAGGATAACAAATGTAGTCTACAAGTTTTTAAATATGCAAAGGAAGCCTTGTTTAATTAAATATGAGCTAATTTGCATGTAATTGTAGAACATAAAATCTGAACATTGATTCAACTCAGGCTCAGAATTCTTGGTCCTTCCTCTTTATTTATTTATTTATTTTTATTTTTGTTTTTATTTTTTTATCATTCATTTATTCATTCATTTTCTTGTCGGCTTTATTCCTTTATTAATCTGGGGTCGTCACAGCGGAATAAACCACCAACTTATCCAGCATATGTTTTACACAGCGGATGCCCTTCCAGCCGCAACCCATCTCTGGGAAACGTCCACACACACATTCATACACTATGGACAATTTAGCTTACCCAATTCACCTGTACTGCATGTCTTTGGACTGTGGGGGAAACCGGAGCACCCAGAGGAAACCCACGCGAATGCAAGGAGAACATATGAAACTTGTTTGTTTGTTTGTTTCCTTGTTTGTTTGTTTGCTTGCTTGTTTACTTATTTATTTGTTTATTTATTGTTTGTTTGTTTGTTTGTTTGCTTGTTTTTTTGTTTGTTTGTTTGTTTGCTTGCTTGTTTATTTGCTTGTTTGTTTATTTATTTATTTATTTATTTATTTGTTTGTTTGCTTGCTTGCTTGCTTGTTTGTTTGTTTGCTTGCTTGCTTGTTTATTTATTTCTCGAATTAATTTATTTATTTGACAGTTCAGTGTTTTATAAAAGGGATTTGAGAAATCTATATCCCTATATCACTCTATATACAACTGTAGACTTTGATCTTTGTAAACACAGCTGATGTGGATATTTATGGCTTCATTATGGCAAAAAACAGCATTTAAAAATAGTGATTGTAATTGTGCAAAGTGCAAGTAAAGAAACACTTAAAAGTGTAATTGGATTTATATTTAAATTACAATGAAAAAAAAGTCAATGAAAAGTCAAAGATACAAAGTTTCAAAACTCAAAAAGGTACAAACTCAAAAGGGCATCAAAATTATTTTCTTTCACTGTCTTGCTGGAAAAATATAAAAAATGTCATTACTCGGTGTATCTAATAATACTGCTGAATTCACTTACAATGTAAAAATGTATGTTATATGTTAATTGTCTAACCACATTTCCAGTTAAACACTGTAGTTTTCTAGTTTGCCTTTTCTCGGTTTTTATTTTCCCATCATTGTCTAAGTGTTGTCATCTTTTGCCTTTGCCACAGCATGCTATTTGTACCGACTGAATAGCCTAATTTGCTTGTCTATAACTCAAACCCAAATGTGGATCTTAATTATTCTAACAATTATCTTAATGAGTCACTGACACAGTTTTGAAAGCCTCCTATCAGAGTTTCATCTTAAATCACTAATAACACAAAAGCTGTAAAAAGATCTTTCTTTTCCAAAGCTATCAGATCCGAAAAGCGAACAAAGTGTCATGAATAAAATATGGCTCAAGTGTCATGAAAATATTGTAGACATAAAGTTGTATATAAATGAGGAATATATACTGCGTTTTGAAGTTTTTATATATGTGCTCATCTGTTATTTAGAGGAACTGTTGCTCACTCACTTTAGATGGTTTCATCATGAAGTCTTTGGTACAGAACATGCAAATGCATACCTCAAAATATTTGTTTATGGAAATAGTTAAACAAATGTTGCAACGTGCTGCCTTGGGGACAGTTTTTGTTCTTTTTTTAAACCACTAAAATTAGGGGAACTAAAATAAATCTATTTTAACATGGCTTAAATTTAACTTGACTCAGCGTTTGCATGACATAAAATAAAAAGTTTATTTTTAACTGCATTGTTTACATACAGTTGGGTTTATATTACATTTGTCAAAATGGATGAATGAATGAGTGAATGCATGCATTAAACTCATAGATAGATCTCAATCATTAAAATGCAACATTGCCTAATGTGTTAATTACAAAGAGCATATAAATGTATTCTATAAATAACCATTAAATAAAATATATGTTTATTCATATATTCAGGTGGGATTCATATTAAACTATGCAACTATTTGTATAAATAAATGAATGAACGAACGAATGAATGAATGAATGAATGAATGAATGAATGAATGAATGAATGAATGAATTATTTTAGATATGAAATCTTAATCATTAAAATGCAACATTGCCTAGGGTGTACACTTTGTTAATTATAATGAGCATATAAATATATCCTTATTTAAATATATGCACAACGACAAATAAATAAATAAATGTTTATTCATACTGTTCTTGGTCAGGTAGGATTCATGTTGAAATAGGAAACTATTTGCATGAATGAATGAATGAATGAATGAATGAATCAATCAATCAATCAATCAATCAATCAATGATAGCATTGAATTCATCTAAGAGATCTCAATCATTGAAATGCAACATTGCCTAATGTGTACACTTTGCTAATTATAATGAGCATAGAAATACATGCACAATGAACATTAAATATACGTTTACTTATACTGTTCTTTGTCAGCTAGGCATTATTTTAAAGGAGGGTGTTATTTGCATGAATGAAAGAATGAATGAATGAATGAATGCATGTATGTATGTATGAATGAATGAATGAATGAATGAATGAATGAATGAATGAATGAATGAATGAATGAGAGCATTGAATTCATATAAGAGAAGGGTGTCCAAACTCGGTCCTCGAGGGCTGGTGTGTCCTGCATATTTTAGTTTTAAACCCTATTAAACACACCTGAACCAGCTAATCAAGCTCTTTCTAGGTATACTAGAAACTCACAGGTACACAGCAAATTCATCTGAGTTAAATTCTCGGTGTTGAAGCATTTCAGAGTAAAGTGTTGACGTTAAAGAGTTAGATTTTGATAAATGAATATAATAAGAGTTAGAATTGATTTTATTCAGTGCGAAATCAAGGAGTTATCTTTTCTACACTTGGTGGTGTTATTTCCAACATCCGGGAATTCATGCAGCCCCAGTCACTGAAGAATTTTCCAGACGCCATTTTCCATCTGAGGTTTAGAACAGCAACTGGTGAGTCAAACTACCTAAATGTTGGTATTTTACTGACTTTCTTTAAGGAAATACAGTTGTAAACATATTGTTAAGTTAATAACTTCAGAATGGAGTGACAATTTTAAACTTCTGCGGTTCATTCATGGTCGTTTGTGTATCTAGCTTAACTGCATTACGTTACTATTCACTTCTTTTCAAGAATGTTTTATATATGCTCACGCATACATAATGCATAAAAACATCAAATGTACATGTTCAACACATTTCTGTCACGCTTAATGCCATTTTGTGCATTGTTACCCATCTGTAAAATAAAATCGACACTTCTCCTTTAATTCGAAACAAACTAGCGAGAGATTCACCGGAGCAGCCTAACCTACTCTGCCCGGATGCTAACGGCAACACAGGACGGTTTCCATGAGCTCTGGAGAGTTTCTAAAACATATCTGGTGGGTAAATGAACATATGCTTACTTGTAAAAGGCTTCCTGACTAAAACATATGATTGTTTGTTATTCATGTACGTTAATTTGGTTGTTTTAAACACCGCGGCCCTTTTAAACTGGTTCATTCGTGGCCGTCCATATACCGTTAGTCCATAGACTCGCGTGATAACGTACGCTTGAATTATATTAAGCGTTGACAACCATTAAAGTCGGAATGTTAACATTAATGTCTTTAAATGACCGCGCTTGCACTTTCTCAGACTTTTAAGGTTACAGAAGTCTCCCGGAAGTTGTGGGACTAACGTTAACGTTATCCCGCAAATGCACAGAGACTCCCAGATGCCCAAGTAGATACCCGCAAATGAATGATAATCTCCCGGAAATCGCGCGTCTCCCGCCCGGTCATTAAACACTTTGCACACCCCAGTCCACCACTGCGGTCAAGCCAGCCGCGGTTCGGAAAAACACAGTCAAGCCAGCCGCGCTTTATATTTTGGTGCGCGCGTATTATTATCATTACGGTAATGTCAACAGCCACACAGAGAGCGCTCCACAGAGCACCCATTTCGCCCAGAACAGAGAGATGACAACGAAATATAAGTTTATCCCCCTTTCCTCCCACGTATGCTTTATTAAACAATTTATTAGCTTTTTTGACTGTTGTTATTTTAAGAAATTGGTTTCTGGGCTTACCTTTAATTTCCTCAAGTCTATCTTTTTGCTACAAATGATTTTATAGCAGATCAAACGGACAGAATAAATATACGATTTCTAAATACACAGAATGCGTTTCTACTTCTCCTAGCCAACTACAGTACATTGCAAATAAAGTTGAATGCAGTTTTATACATCGTGCCTAACCTCAGAAAGTGAAAATAATCATAAAGTAGTCCAACATAGCATTGTTTAAGTTACAAATATATGTTGGTTTTATTTAAAGGGTATTTAAAAATGTATGCTTCTTTCAGTATATGGGATATGGGGCATTATTACACTTTAGATGACTGTAAAGACCTTATTATTTGTTATAAGTAGAATAGAACAACAATAAGATCGATGCAGGAAGTCAAATACTAACATCATATGAAGCCTGTTTTATTGCAGCATTTTGGAGAAATGTACCATTAACACACTTTAAAGTGCTATAAAGAAATAAGTAGAAAAAAAAACAAAGTTTGGTTCTGATACAGGATGTACATGCATACCTCATGTGAAAGACCTCATTTAAGTTAACAGAAGAAAACTATGGACAGGACATCCAATATTATATGCATACCTCATAATAACTTACTGCAGCATTTTGGAGAAATGGGCTATTAATGAGCTATAAAGTCTTTAAAGTGTTATAAATACATTGTTTGGAATAAGTTAAATAAAAGAGTGATCAGGTCTGATACTAGATGTCCCATGCTATATGCATATATACAACATATGAATCATTTTTACTGCAGCAATTTGGAGAAAAAAAAATTGCTCATTTAAAAGATGTAGAAAAAAAACAATAGTCAGGTCTTATACAGGACATCCCATACTAAACCTCATATAAAGACTTGTTACTGCAGTGTTTTGGAGAAATTGGGCATTAACATTACTCAAAGTGTTATGAAGACCCAATTTTCAATAAATAGACAAAAAACAATGATCAGTTCCTGTACAGAACATCACATACAATATGCATACTACATATAAACACTTCTTACTCCAGCTATCTGGAGAAGTGGGACATTAACATAATCTAAAGTGTTATAAAGACCCCATTTCGATTAAGTAGAAAGAAACAATGGTCAGTTCTTATTCAGGACATCCCATACTATATGTGTACTTCACATGAAATCTTTTTTACTGCAGCGTTTTGGAGAAACTGGGTATTAACCTATTATAAAGTGATATAAAAACCCCATTTCTAATAAGTAGAAAAAAACAATGGACAGTTCTTATACAGGACATACTATACTATATATGTACTTCACATGAAGCGTTTTTACTGCAGCATTTTAAAGAAACGGGGTATTAACATAATATAAAATACTATAAAGACCACATTTTAAATAGGTAGAAAAAATCTATGGTCAGTTCTTATACAGGACATCCCATACTATATGTGTACTTCACATGAAACCTTTTTACTGCAGTGTTTTGGGGAAATTGTATATAATATATTTCAAAGTGTTCTAAAGACCCCAATTCAAATAAGTAGAAAAAAAAAACAATGGTCAGTTCCTTTACAGGACATCCATACTATATCTGTACTTCACATAAAACTTTTTTTACTGCAGCATTTTGGAGAAAAGGGGTATTGAAATAAAATAAGGTGCTATAAAGACCTCATTTCAAATAAGTAGAAAAAAACAATGGTCAGTTCTAGTACAGGACATCCCATACTATGTGTGTACATTACATGAAACCTTCTTACTGCACTGTTTTGGAGAAATGAGGTATTAACACAGCAAAGTGATATAAAAACCCCACTTCAAATAAGTAGAAAAAAACAATGGTCGGTTCTTATACAGGACATCTCATACTATATATGTACTTCACAAGAAACCTTTTTACTGCAGCATTTTAGAGAAACGGGGTGTTAACATAGAAAAAATGTACTATAAAGTCCACCTTTCAAATAAGTAGAGAAAAACAATGGTCAGATCTTATACACAACACCCTTATCTCTGTGTGTACTTCACATGAAAGCTTTTTACTGCAGCATTTTAAAGACACGGGGGAATTAACATAGTATAAAGTAACATAAGGACCCCGTTTTAAATAAGTAGAAATAAACAATGGTCAGTTCTTATACAGGACATCCCGTACTATATGTGTACTTCACATTAAACCTTCTTACTGCACTGTTTTGGAGAAATTGTATATTAATATGATTTAAAGTGTTACAAAGACCCCATTTTTAATAAGTAGAAAAAGACAAGGGTCAGTTCTACAAAGGACATCCCATACTATGTACTTGACATGAAACTTTCTTACTGAACTGTTTTGGAGAAATGGGGTATTAACATAATATAAAGTACTATAAAGACCCCATTTCCAATAAGTAGAAAGAAACAATGGTCAGTTCTTATTCAGGACATCCCATATTATATGTGTACTTCACATAAAAACTTTTTACTGCACTGTTTTGGAGAAACGGGGTAATAACCTGATATAAAGTGCTATAAAGACAGCATTTCAAATAAGAAGAAAAAGACAATGGTCAGTTCTTATACAGGACATACCATACTATATGTGTACTTCACATGAAACCTTTTTACTACAGCATTTTCGAGAAAGGGGGTATTAAGCCAATATAAAGTGCTATAAAGACCCCATTTCAAATAAGTAGAAAAAAACAATGGTCAGTTCTTATACAGGACGTCCCATACTATATCTGTACTTCACATGAAACCTTTTTACTGCAGCATTTTGGAGAAAGGGGGTATTAACATAATATAAAAAACTATAAAGACCCCATTTCAAATAAGTAGAAAAAGACAATGGTCAGTTCTTATACATGACATACCATACTATATATGTACTTCACATGAAACCTTTTTACTGCAGCATTTTGGAGAAACTGGGTATTAAGCCAATATAAAGTGCTATAAAGACCCTATTTCAAATAAGTAGAAAAAAACAATGGTCAGTTCTTATACAGGACATACCATACTATATGTGTACTTCACATGAAACCTTTTTACTGCAGCATTTTGGAGAAAGGGGGTACTAACATATTTTATAGTGCTATAAAGAGCCCACTCCCAATAAGTAGAAAAAAACAATTGTCAGTTCTTACATAGGACATCCCATGCTATGTACTTGACATGAAACTTTCTTACTGCACTGTTTTGGACAAATGGGGTATTAACATAATATAAAGTACTATAAAGACCCCATTTCCAATAAGTAGAAAGAAACAATGGTCAGTTCTTATTCAGGACATCCCATACTTTATGTGTACTTCACATAAAAACTTTTTACTGCACTGTTTTGGAGAATTGGGGTAATAAGCCAATATAAAGTGCTATAAAGACCGCATTTCAAATAAGTAGAAAAAAACAATAGTCAGTTCTTATACAGGACATACCATACTATATGTGTACTTCACATGAAACCTTTTTACTGCAGCATTTTGGAGAAAGGGGGTATTAACATAATATAAAGTGCTATAAAGACCCCATTTCAAATAAGTAGAAAAAGACAATGGTCAGTTCTTATACAGGACATCCCATACTATATGTGCACTTCACATGAAACCTATTTACTGCAGCGTTTTGGAGAAAGGGGGTATTAACATAATATAAAGTGCTATAAAGACCGCATTTCAAATAAGTAGAAAAAGACAATGGTCAGTTCTTATAATAGGACATCCCATACTATACCTGTACTTCACATGAAACCTATTTACTGCAGCGTTTTGGAGAAAGGGGGTATTAACATAATATAAAGTGCTATAAAGACCGCATTTCAAATAAGTAGAAAAAGACAATGGTCAGTTCTTATACATGACATACCATACTATATATGTACTTCACATGAAACCTTTTTACTGCAGCATTTTGGAGAAAGGGGGTATTAACATAATATAAAGTGCTATAAAGACCGCATTTCAAATAAGTAGAAAAAGACAATGGTCAGTTCTTATAATAGGACATCCCATACTATATGTGCACTTCACATGAAACCTATTTACTGCAGCGTTTTGGAGAAAGGGGGTATTAACATAATATAAAGTGCTATAAAGACCCCATTTCAAATAAGTAGAAAAAGACAATGGTCAGTTCTTATACATGACATACCATACTATATATGTACTTCACATGAAACCTTTTTACTGCAGCATTTTGGAGAAAGGGGGTATTAACATAATATAAAGTGCTATAAAGACCCCATTTCAAATAAGTAGAAAAAGACAATGGTCAGTTCTTATACAGGACATCCCATACTATATGTGCACTTCACATGAAACCTATTTACTGCAGCGTTTTGGAGAAAGGGGGTATTAATATATTATAAAGTGCTATAAAGACCGCATTTCAAATAAGTAGACAAAAACAATAGTCAGTTCTTATACAGGACATACCATACTATATGTGTACTTCACATGAAACCTTTTTACTGCAGCATTTTGGAGAAAGGGGGTATTAACATAATATAAAGTGCTATAAAGACCCCATTTCAAATAAGTAGATAAAGACAATGGTCAGTTGTTATAGAGGACATCCCATACTATATGTGCACTTCACATGAAACCTATTTACTGCAGCGTTTTGGAGAAAGGGGTATTAACATAATATAAAGTGCTATAAAGACCGCATTTCAAATAAGTAGAAAAAGACAATGGTCAGTTCTTATAATAGGACATCCCATACTATATCTGTACTTCACATGAAACCTATTTACTGCAGCTTTTGGAGAAAGGGGGTATTAACATAATATAAAGTGCTATAAAGACCGCATTTCAAATAAGTAGAAAAAAACTATGGTCAGTTCTTATACAGGACATACCATACTATATGTGTACTTCACATGAAACCTTTTTACTGCAGCATTTTGGAGAAAGGGGGTATTAACATGATATAAAGTGCTTTAAAGACCCCATTTCAAATAAGTAGAAAAAGACAATGGTCAGTTCTTATACATGACATACCATACTATATATGTACTTCACATGAAACCTTTTTACTGCAGCATTTTGGAGAAAGGGGGTATTAACATAATATAAAGTGCTATAAAGACCCCATTTCAAATAAGTAGAAAAAGACAATGGTCAGTTCTTATACAGGACATCCCATACTATATGTGCACTTCACATGAAACCTATTTACTGCAGCGTTTTGGAGAAAGGGGGTATTAATATATTATAAAGTGCTATAAAGACCGCATTTCAAATAAGTAGACAAAAACAATAGTCAGTTCTTATACAGGACATACCATACTATATGTGTACTTCACATGAAACCTTTTTACTGCAGCATTTTGGAGAAAGGGGGTATTAACATAATATAAAGTGCTATAAAGACCCCATTTCAAATAAGTAGAAAAAGACAATGGTCAGTTCTTATAGAGGACATCCCATACTATATGTGCACTTCACATGAAACCTATTTACTGCAGCGTTTTGGAGAAAGGGGTATTAACATAATATAAAGTGCTATAAAGACCGCATTTCAAATAAGTAGAAAAAGACAATGGTCAGTTCTTATAATAGGACATCCCATACTATACCTGTACTTCACATGAAACCTATTTACTGCAGCTTTTGGAGAAAGGGGGTATTAACATAATATAAAGTGCTATAAAGACCGCATTTCAAATAAGTAGAAAAAAACTATGGTCAGTTCTTTTACAGGACATACCATACTATATGTGTACTTCACATGAAACCTTTTTACTGCAGCATTTTGGAGAAAGGGGTTATTAAGCCAATATAAAGTGCTATAAAGACCCTATTTCAAATAAGTAGAAAAAAACAATGGTCAGTTCTTATACAGGACATACCATACTATATATGTACTTCACATGAAACCTTTTTACTGCAGCATTTTGGAGAAAGGGGGTATTAACATAAAATAAAGTGCTATAAAAACCCCATTTCAAATAAGTAGAAAAAAACAATGGTCAGTTCTTATACAGGACATCCTATATTATATTTGCACTTCACATGAAACATTTTTACTGCAGCGTTTTTGGGAAACAGGGTATTAACATATGATGAAGTGCTATAAAGAGCCCATTTCCAATAAGTAGAAAAAAACATGGGTCAGTTCTTACATAGGACATCCCATACTATGTACTTGACATGAAACTTTCTTACTGCACTGTTTTGGAGAAATGGGGTATTAACATAATATAAAGTACTCTAAAGACCCCATTTCCAATAAGTAGAAAGAAACAATGGTCAGTTCTTATGCAGGACATCCCTTACTTTATGTGTACTTCACATAAAAACTTTTTACTGCACTGTTTTGGAGAATTGGGGTAATAACCTAATATAAAGTGCTATAAAGACCGCATTTCAAAAAAGTAGAAAAAAACAATAGTCAGTTCTTATACAGGACATACCATACTATATGTGTACTTCACATGAAACCTTTTTACTGCAGCATTTTCGAGAAAGGGGGTATTAACATAATATAAAGTGCTATAAAGACCCTATTTCAAATAAGTAGAAAAAGACAATGGTCAGTTCTTATACAGGACATCCCATACTATATGTGCACTTCACATGAAACCTATTTACTGCAGCGTTTTGGAGAAAGGGGGTATTAACATAATATAAAGTGCTATAAAGACCGCATTTCAAATAAGTAGAAAAAAACAATGGTCAGTTCTTATACAGGACATACCATACTATATATGTACTTCACATGAAACCTTTTTACTGCAGCATTTTGGAGAAGGGGTATTAACATAATATAAAGTGCTATAAAGACCCCAATTTAAATAAGTAGAAAAAAACAATGGTCAGTTATTATACACGACATCCCATACTATATCTCTACTTCACATGAAACCTATTTACGGCAGCATTTTAGAGAAATGGGGTATTAACATAAAATAAAGTGCTATAAAGACCCCATTTCAAATAAGTAGAAAAAAACAATGGTCAGTTCTTATACAGGACATCCCATACTATATATGTACTTCACATGAAACCTTTTTACAGCAGCATTTTAAAGAGAAGGGGTATTAACATAATGTAAAATACTATAAAGACCGCATTTTAAATATGTAGAAAAAAACAATGGTCAGTTCTTATACAGGACATCCCATACTATGTGTGGACTTCACATGAAACCTTATTACTGCAGTGTTTTGGAGAAATTGTATAATATTATATTTCAAAGTGTTATAAAGACCCCAATTTAAATAAGTAGAAAAAAACAATGGTCAGTTATTATACACGACATCCCATACTATATCTGTACTTTACATGAAACCTATTTACTGCAGCATTTTAGAGAAATGGGGTATTAACATAATATAAAGTGCTATAAAGACCCCATTTCAAATAAGTAGAAAAAAACAATGGTCAGTTCTTATACAGGACATCCTATATTATATTTGCACTTCACATGAAACATTTTTACTGCAGCGTTTTTGGGAAACAGGGTATTAACATATGATGAAGTGCTATAAAGAGCCCATTTCCAATAAGTAGAAAAAAACATGGGTCAGTTCTTACATAGGACATCCCATACTATGTACTTGACATAAAACTTTCTTACTGCACTGTTTTGGAGAAATGGGGTATTAACATAATATAAAGTACTCTAAAGACCCCATTTCCAATAAGTAGAAAGAAACAATGGTCAGTTCTTATGCAGGACATCCCTTACTTTATGTGTACTTCACATAAAAACTTTTTCCTGCACTGTTTTGGAGAATTGGGGTAATAACCTAGTATAAAGTGCTATAAAGACCGCATTTCAAAAAAGTAGAAAAAAACAATAGTCAGTTCTTATACAGGACATACCATACTATATGTGTACTTCACATGAAACATTTTTACTGCAGCGTTTTTGGGAAACAGGGTATTAACGTATGATAAAGTGCTATAAAGAGCCCATTTCCAATAAGTAGAAAAAAAAATGGTCAGTTCTTAAACAGGACGTCCCATACTATATGTGTACTTCACATGAAACTTTTTTACTGCAGCGTTTTGGAGAAACAGGGTATTAACATATTATAAAGTGCTATAAAGAGCCTATTTCTGAAAAGTAAAAAAAAAAAAACAATGGTCAGTTCTTATACAGGACATCCCATACTATATGTGAATTTCACATTAAATCTTTTTTACTGCAGCATTTTGTAGTATTAGGTTACTAATTTAATTCAAAATGTTATAAAGACCCCATATCAAATAAGTAGAAAAAAACAATGGTCAGTTCTTATACAGGACGTCCCATACTATATCTGTACTTCACATGAAACCTTTTTACTGCAGCATTTTGGAGAAAGGGGGTATTAACATAATATAAAGTGCTATAAAGACCCCATTTCAAATAAGCAGAAAAAGACAATGGTCAGTTCTTATACATGACATCCCATACTACATATGTACTTCACATGAAACCTTTTTACTGCAGCATTTTGAAGAAACGGGGTATTAAGCTAATATCAAGTGCTATAAAGACCCCATTTCAAATAAGTAGAAAAAAACAATGGTCAGTTCTTATACAGGACGTCCCATACTATATCTGTACTTCACATGAAACCTTTTTACTGCAGCATTTTGGAGAAAGGGGGTATTAACATAATATAAAGTGCTATAAAGACCCCATTTCAAATAAGCAGAAAAAGACAATGGTCAGTTCTTATACATGACATCCCATACTACATATGTACTTCACATGAAACCTTTTTACTGCAGCATTTTGAAGAAACGGGGTATTAAGCTAATATCAAGTGCTATAAAGACCCCATTTCAAATAAGTAGAAAAAAACAATGGTCAGTTCTTATACAGGAGATCCCATACTATATGTGCTCTTCACATGAAACCTTTTTACTGCAGCATTTTAAAGAAACTGGGTATTAACATATTTTATAGTGCTATAAAGAGCCCATTTCCAATAAGTAGAAAAAAACAATGGTCAGTTCTTAAACAGGACGTCCCATACTATGTGCACTTGACATGAAACCTTTTTACTGCAGCGTTTTGGAGAAATTGGGTATTAAAATATTATAAAGTGCTATAAAGACCGCATTTCAAATAATTAGAAAAAAAAAACAGTGGTCAGTTCTTATTCAGGACATCCCATACTATGTGTGTACTTGACCTGAAACCTTTTTACTCCAGTGTTTTGGAAAAATTAGGTATTAACATATTATAAAGTGTTATAAAGACCCCAATTCAAATAAGTTGAAAAAAACAATGTCAGTTCTTATACATGACATCCCATACTATATCTGTACTTCACATGGAACCTTTTTACTGAACAATTGGGTATTATTATAATTCAAAATGTTATAAAGACCCCATTTCCAAAAAGTATTAAAAAAAACAATGATTAGTTATTGTACAGGACTTCCCATACTAAATGTGTACTTCACATAAAAACCTTATTACAGCAGGGTTTTTGAGAAATGAGGTTTAACATAATTTAAAGTGTTTCAAAGACCCAATTTCTTGTAAGTAGAAGAAAACAATGGTCAGCTCTTATGCAGGACATCCTATATTATAAGCGTACTTCACATGAACACTTGTTACTTCAGTTTTTTGGAGAATTGGGACATTATTACTTTTCAGATTGATATAAACACCCAATTTCTAATAAGTACATAAAATCATCAGCTCTTGTACATATGAAGACTTCTTACTGCAGCAAGTTCTATAATGACCCAATTTCTACTAAGTAGAAGAAAACATTGATCAGTCGTACAGGACATGCAATGCTATATGCATATCTCAGACGAAGACTTGTTACTGCATCGTTTTGGAGAATTGGGACATTGTTACCTTTTAGATTGCTACAAACACCTCATTTCTAATAAGTAGAAAAAAGAACAGTCATTTCTTTTACAGGACATCACATACTATATGCATACCTCATAGGAAGACTTGTTACTGCAGTGATCTGGATTAATGGGGCGTTACTACTCTTCAGATGACTATAAAGTGTCCATTTCGAATGAGTAGAATAAAATAATGGTCAGTTTTGATACAGGACGAATGTGTCAAGGACAGACAGCACATCACAGTTTTCCACAACTCCAAATGTGTCAGGGATACACAGAATTGCAGTTCCCTTCCTGCTGAGGAACTATATTTATTGACCTCCATAGTAATTGTTTTTTTTTCTAAAATGGAAGTCAATGGTTACCAGTTTTCAAGTTCATTCTAAATATCTTTTATGTTCAACCAAAAGAAGGAACTAATAAATGTTTGTAACCATTTGATTGCCAGTGCATAGTGCGTTCATTTTCACTTTTGGGTAAACTACAGTATCTCTATGAAATTAACCAAACATATTTGTTTTGTCTTTGTCTTTGTACCCTACATTTGGAGCAGCACCACTCATCATCCCCAATAATATCATTTTGTTATAATGGTACAATAATAGCTTGAGACAGTTGGGATGATGCCATCAACCTAACTGATCACTGAATTGTCCATTGAAGAACTGACTGTTTTTTTTTTTTTTTTACTTATTAGAAATGGGGTCTTGATAGCCATCTAAAAGGTAATTATGTCCCTTTTCTCTAAAACGCTGCCATAAGAAGTCTTCATATGAGGTACGCCTTTAGTATGGGACGTCCTTTTTAAGAACAGACCATTGTTTTCTTCTACTTATTAGACATTGGGTCTTTATGACACTTTGAATGTTATTATTCCTCTATTTCTCCAAAATGCTGCAGTGACAAGGTTTCATGTAAAGTAAGCATATATTATGGAATGTCATGAATGTGAACTGCCCATTGTTTTCTTCTACTTATTAGACATTGGGTATTTAAAGCACTTTATACAATGTTTATGCCCAAATTCTCCAAAACACTGCAGTAACAAGTCTTCATCTGATAAATACATGTAGTATTGGATGTCCTGTACAAGAACTGACCATTGATTTTTTCTACTTATTAGAAATGAGGTCTTTTTAGTACTTTAAGTTGATACCTATTTCACCAAAATGCCGCAGTAGGATGGTTTCATGTAAATTATGCATACAGTGAGGGACGTCCTGTACAAAAACATAAAGCACTTTATATTATGTTAATGTCCCAATTCTCCAAAAAGTGGCAGTAAGAAGGTTTCATATTAGGTATGCATACAGTATGGGATGTCCTCTACGAGTATTCAGCAATAGGAAGAGCTGAGCATTGTTATTTTTTTCTACTTTTTAGAAAAGGGGTCTTTAAAGCAATTTATAAGTTTAATACCCAATTTCTCGAAAATGGTGCAGTAATAAGTTTTAACATGAAGTATGCATAAAGTATAGGACATCCTGTATGACAACTGACTATTGTTTTTTCTACTTATTAGTAATGAGGTCTTTATAGTACTTCATATTATGTTAGTGCCCCATTTCTCTCAAAAGTAGTAGTAAGAAGGCTTTATATGATGTATGCAAATTTTATGAGATGTCCTCTACAAAAACTGACTATTTTTGTATTCTACTTCTAAAAAATGGGGTCTTTAAAACACTTGAATTTTGTTATTTCCCAATTTCTCCAAAATTATTTGGTGAGAAGTCTTCACATGAAGTATGTGTATAGTATAGGAGGCCCTGTATGAAAACTGGCAATAGTTTTCTTCAACTTATTAGAAATGGGGTCTTTATAGCACTTTGTAATATGTTAATATCCCATTTCTCGAAAATGCTGCAGTAAGAATAATCCATGTGAAGTACGCATATAGTCTGGGATGTCCTATATAAGAACAGACCAATGTTTTTTTCTACTTATTTGACATGCGGTCTTTGTATCACTTTATAATAGGTTAATACCCCATTTCTTCAAAATGCTGCAATAAAAAGGTCTCATGTGAAGTACACATAGTATGGGATGTCCTATATATGAACTGACCATTGTTTTTTCTACTTATTTGAAATGGGGTCTTTATAGCACTTTGTAATATGTTAATACCCTGTTTCTCCAAAACACTGAAGTAAAAAGGCTTTATGTGAAGTACACATATAATATGGAATATCCTGTATAAGAACTGACTATTGTTGTCTTCTACTTATTTAAACTGTGGTCTTTATAGCACTTTATAATGGGATAATACCCCATTTCTCGAAAATGCTGCAGTAAAAAGGTTTCATGTGAAGTACATATATAGTATTGGATGTCCTATATAAGAATCAACCATTATTTTTTTCTACTTATTTAAAATGCGGTCTTTATAGTACTTTATATTATGTTAATACCCCGTTTCTTTAAAATGCTGCAGTAAAAAGATTGTATGTGAAGTACACACATAGTATGGGATGTCCTGTATGAGAACTGACAATTGTTTTTTTCTACTTGAAATGCGATCTTTATAGCACTTTATATTAGATCTATACCCCATTTTTCCAAAGCAGTGCAGTTAGAAGGTTTAGTGTGAAGTACACATATAGTATAGGATGTCCTGTATAAGAATTGACCATTGTTTTTTCTACTTATTTGAATAGAGGTTTTTATAGCACTTTATAATAGGTTAATACCCCCGTTTTTTTAAAATGCTGCAGTAAAAAGTTTTCATGTGAAGTACACACATAGATTAGGATGTCCAATATAAGAACTGACCATTGTTTTTTTATACTTATTTGAAATGGGGTGTTTATAGTACTTTATATTATGTTAATAGCCAGTTTCTTTAAATTGCTGCAGTAAAAAGGTTTCATGTGAAGTACATAAATAGTATGGGATGTCCTGTAAAAAAACTGACCATTGTTTTTTCTACTTATTTAAATTTAAGTCTTTATAGTACTTTATATTATGTTAATGCCCCGTTTCGTTAAAATGCTGAAGTAAAAAGGTTTCATGTGAAGTACATATATAGTTTAGGATGTCCTGTATAAGAACTGACTATTGTTTTTTCTACTTATTTGAAATTAGGTTTTTATGTCACTTTATAGTATGTTAATACCCCATTTCTTTAAATGCTGCAGTAAAAAGGTTTCATGTGAAGTACACATATATTATGGGATGTCCTGTATAAGAACTGACCATTGTTTTTTCTACTTATTTTTAATGAGGTTTTTATATCACTTTATATTATGTTAATACCCCATTTCTTTAAAATGCTGCAGTAAAAAGGTTCATGTGAAGTACACATGTACTATGAAATGTCCTGTACAAGAACTGACCAATGTTTTTTTCTACTTATTTAAAATGCTGTGTTTATATTATGTTAATACCCAATTTCTTTAAAATGCTGGAGTAAAAAGGTTTTATGTGAAGTAGATATATAGTATGGGATGTCCTGTATAAGAACTGACCATTGTTTTTTATACTTATTTGAAATGGGGTTTTTATATCACTTTATATTATTATGTTAATACCCCGCTTCTCCAAAACAGTGCAGTAAGAAGTTTTCATGTGAAGTACACATATAGTATGGGATGTCCTGTATAACAACTGACAATTGTTTTTTTCTACTTATTTAAAATGCGGTCTTTATAGTACTTTATATTATATTAATAGCCCATTTCTTTAAAATGCTGCAGTAAAAAGTTTTCATGTGAAGTACATATATAGTATGGGATGTTCTGTATAAGAACTGACCATTGTTTTTTTTCTACTTATTTAAAATGCAGTCTTTTTAGTACTTTATATTATGTTAATACCCCGTTTCTTTAAAATGCTGCAGTAAAAAGCTTTTATGTGAAGTACACACATTGATTAGGATGTCCTGTATAAGATTTGACCATTGTTTTTTTCTACTTATTTAAAATGCAGTCTTTTTAGTACTTTATACGTTTACATTTAGTCATTTAGCGGACGCTTTTATCCAAAGCGACTTACAAATGAGGACAAGGAAGCAATTTACACAACTGTTAGAGCATTAATGAATAAGTGCTGTAGGCAAGTTTCAGGTGTGTAAAGAGTGTGAGAAGCAAAACATTAGTATTTTTTTATAGTAAGTGGAGGAGTCAGAGAGGGTGTTGCATATTAGTAAGGAAAGTGGAGACTAAATTGTTATATTAAGTTATATTATATTATGCTAATACCCCATTTCTTCAGGATGCTGCAGTAAAAAAGTTTCATGTGAAGTAAATTTATAGTATGGGATGTACTGTATAAGAACTGGCCATTGTTTTTTTCTACTTATTTGAAATGCGGTCTTTATAGTACTTTATAATATGTTAATACCCTGTTTCTCCAAAACGCTTTAGTAAAAATGTTTCATGTGAAGTACACATATAGTATGGTATGTCCTGTATAAGAACTGACCATTGTTTTTTTCTACTTATTGGAAATGGGCTCTTTATAGCACTTTACAATATGTTAATACCCTGTTTCTCCGAAACGCTGCAGTAAAAAGGTTTCATGTGAAGTGCACATATAGTATGGGACGTCCTGTATAAGAACTGACCATTGTTTTTTTCTACTTATTGGAAATGGGCTCTTTATAGCAATTTATAATATGTCAATACCCTGTTTCTCCGAAACTCTGCAGTAAAAATGTTTCATGTGAAGTGCACATATAGTATGTGATGTCCTGTATAAGAACTGACCATTGTCTTTTTTTCTACTTATTTGAATTGGGGTCTTTATAGCACTATGAATAATGTTAATATCCCGTTTCTCCAAAACGCTGCAGTAAAAAGTTTTCATGTGAAGTACACATATAGTATGGGATGTCCTGTATAAGAACTGACCATTGTTTTTTTTTTTACTTATTTGAAATGGGGTCTTTATAACGTTTTGAATTACATTAGTAACTTAATACTCCAAAACACTGCAGTAAAAAGGCTTCATGTGAAGTACAGATATAGTATGGGATGTCCTGTATAAGAACTGTCCATTGTTTTTTTCTACTTATTAGAAATGGGGATTTTATATCACTTTATAATATGTTAATACGCCGTTTCTCCAAAACGCTGCAGTAAAAAAGATTTCATGTGAAGTGTACATATAGTATGGGATGTCTTGTATAAGAACTGTCCATTGTTTTTTTCTACTTATTAGAAATGGGGTTTTTATGTCACTTTATAATAGGTTAATACCCAGTTTCTCCAAAACGCTGCAGTAAAAAAGATTTCATGTGAAGTGCACATATAGTATAGGATGTCCTGTATAAGAACTGACCATTGTTTTTTTCTACTTATTAGAAATGGGCTCCTTATAGCACTTTATAATATATTAATACCCTGTTTCTCCAAAACGCTGCAGTAAAAAGGTTTCATGTGAAGTGCACATAGTATGGGATGTCCTGTTTAAGAACTGACCATTGTTTTTTTCTACTTATTGGAAATGGGCTCTTTATAGCACTATAAAATATGTTAATACCCAGTTTTTTTTAAAATGCTGCAGTAAAAAGGTTTCATGTGAAGTACACATATAGTATGGGTTGTCTTGTATAAGAACTGACCATTGTTTTTTTCTACTTATTTGAAATAGGGTCTTTATAGCACTTTATATTGGCTTAATACCTCGTTTCTCCAAAATGCTGCAGTAGAAAGGTTTCATGTGAAGTACATATATAGTATGGTATGTCATGTATAAGAACTGACCATTGTGTTTTTCTACTTATTTGAAATGGGGTCTTTAAAGCACTTTATATCATGTTAATACCCCCTTTCTTCAAAATGCTGCAATAAAAAGGTCTCATGTGAAGTACACATAGTATGGGATGTCCTATATAAGAACTGACCATAGTTTTTTTCTACTTATTTGAAATGCGGTCTTTATAGCACTTTATATTATGTTAATACCCCCTTTCTCCAAAAGCTGCAGTAAATAGGTTTCATGTGAAGTACAGATATAGTATGGGATGTCCTATTATAAGAACTGACCATTGTCTTTTTCTACTTATTTGAAATGCGGTCTTTATAGCACTTTATATTATGTTAATACCCCTTTCTCCAAAACGCTGCAGTAAATAGGTTTCATGTGAAGTGCACATATAGTATGGGATGTCCTGTATAAGAACTGACTATTGTTTTTTTCTACTTTTTTGAAATGCGGTCTTTATAGCACTTTACATTAGGTTATTACCCCAATTCTCCAAAACAGTGCAGTAAAAAGTTTTAATGTGAAGTACACATAAAGTAAGGGATGTCCTGCATAAGAACTGACCATTGTTTCTTTCTACTTATTGGAAATGGGGTCTTTAGAGTACTTCATATTATGTTAATACCCCATTTCTCCAAAACAGTGCAGTAAGAAAGTTTCATGTCAAGTACATAGTATGGGATGTACTATGTAAGAACTGACCCATGTTTTTTTCTACTTATTGGAAATGGGCTCTTTATAGCACTTTATCATATGTTAATTCCCTGTTTCCCAAAAACGCTGCAGTAAAAATGTTTCATGTGAAGTGCAAATATAGCATGGGATGTCCTGTATAAGAACTGACCATTGTTTTTTTCTACTTATTTGAAATGGGGTTTTTATAGCACTTTATTTTATGTTAATACCCCCTTTCTCCAAAATGCTGCAGTAAAAAGGTTTCATGTGAAGTACATATATAGTATGGTATGTCCTGTATAAGAACTGACTATTGTTTTTTTCTACTTATTTGAAATGCGGTCTTTATAGCACTTTATATTAGGTTATTACCCAATTCTCCAAAACAGTGCAGTAAAAAGTTTTTATGTAAAGTACACATAAAATATGGGATGTTCTGAATAAGAACTGACCATTGTTTCTTTCTACTTATTGGAAATGGGCTCTTTATAGTACTTTATATTATGTTAATACCCCATTTCTCCAAAACAGTGCAGTAAGAAAGTTTCATGTCAAGTACATAGTATGGGATGTCCTATGTAAGAACTGACCATTTATTTTTTGTACTTATTGGAAATGGGCTCTTTATAGCACTTTATCATATGTTAATACCCTGTTTCCCAAAAACGCTGCAGTAAAAATGTTTCATGTGAAGTGCACATATAGTATGAAATGTCCTGTATAAGAACTGACCATTGTTTTTTTCTACTTATTTAAAATAAACTCTTTATAGTACTTTATATTATGTTAATACCCCGTTTCTTTAAAATGCTGCAGTAAAAAGATTGTATGTGAAGTACACACATAGATTAGGATATCCTGTATAAGATCTGACCATTGCTTTTTTCTACTTATTTGAAAGGGGGTATTTATAGTACTTTTTTCTATGCAATACCTTGTTTCTCCAAAATGCTGCAGTAAAAAGGTTTCATGTGAAGTACACATATAGTATGGGATGTCCTGTATAACAACTGACAATTGTTTTTTCTACTTATTTGAAATGGGTTTTTTATATCACTTTATATTATGTTGTTAATACCCCGCTTCTCCAAAACAGTGCAGTAAGAAGTTTTCATGTGAGGTACACATATAGTATGGGATGTCCTGTATAACAACTGACAAATGTTTTTTCCTTCTTATTTAAAATGCGGTCTCTATAGTACTTTATATTATGTTAATATCCCATTTCTTTAAAATGCTGCAGCAAAAATATTTCTTGTGAAGTACACACATAGATTAGCATGTCCTGTATAATATCTGACCATTGTTTTTTTTCTACTTATTTGAAATGGGGTTTTTATACAACTTTATGTTATGTTAATACCTCATTTCTCCAAAACAGTGCAGTAAGAATGTTTCATGTGATGTACACACAAAATATGGAATGTCTTGTACAAAAACTGACCATTGTTTTTTTCTACTTATTTGAAATGGGGTCTTTATAGCACTTTATATTATGTTAATACCTAATTTCTCTAAAATGCTGCAGTAAATATGTTTCATGTGAAGTACATATATAGTGTGGGATGTCGTGTATATTAACTGACCATTGTTTTTTCTACTTATTTAAATTAGGGTCTTTATAACACTTTGAAATATAATATTATACAATTTCTCCAAAACACTGCAGTAATTAGGTTTCATGTGAAGTCCACACATAGTATGGGATGTCCTGTGTAAGAACTGAGAATTGTTTTTTTCTACTTATTTAAATTGCGGTCTTTATAGTATTTTATATTATGTTAATACCCCGTCTCTTTAAAATGCTGCAGTAAAAAGGTTTCATGTGAAGTACATATATAGTATGGTATGTCCTGTGTAAGAACTGACCATTGTTATTTCTACTTATTTAAGTTGGGGTCTTTATAACACTTTGAAATATAATAATATACAAATTCTCCAAAACACTGCAGTAATAAGGTTTCATGTGAAGTTCACACATAGTATGGGATGTCCTGTATAAGAACTGACCGTTGTTTTTTTTTTCTACTTATTTAAAATGGGGTCTTTATAGTATTTTATATTATGTTAATACCCTGTCTCTTTAAATTGCTGCAGTAAAAAGGTTTCATGTGAAGTACACATAGAGTATGGGATGTCCTATATAAGAACTGACCATTGTTTTTTTCTACTTATTAGAAATAGGCTCCTTATAACACTTTAAATTATATTAATATACAATTTCTCTAAAACAGTGCAGTAAGAAGATTTAATGTGAAGTACACATATAGTATGGGATGTCCTGTATAAGAACTGACCATTGTTTTTTTTTTTACTTATTTAAAATAAACTCTTTATAGTACTTTATATTATGTTAATACCCCGTTTCTTTAAAATGCTGCAGTAAAAAGTTTTTATGTGAAGTACACACATAGATTAGGATGTCCTGTATAAGATCTGACCATTGTTTTTTTCTACTTATTCGAATTGGGTTTTTTATAGCACTTTAAAATATGTTAATACCCTGTTCCTCCAAAACTCTGTAGTTAAACGCTTTCTTGTGTAGTACAGATATAGTATGGTATAAGAACTGACCATTGTTTTTTCTTACCTATTTGAAATGTAGTCTTTATAGCACTTTTTATTAGGTTATTAGCCCGTTTCTCCAAAACAGTGCAGTAAAAAGATTTCATATGAAGTACACATATAGCATGGGATGTTCTGTACAGGAACTGATCATTGTTTTTGTCTACTTATTGGAAATTGGGTTTTTATAACACTGAGTAATGTTAATACCCAATTTCTCCAAAACACTGCAGTAACAAGTCTTTATTTGAAGTTTAGAATGTGATGTCCTGTATCAGACCTGACTATTGTTTTTTTCTACATATTTTAAATGAGCATTTTTTTTCCAAATTGCTGAAGTAAAAAGTATTCAGATGTAGTATATATGCATATAGCATGGGACATCCAGTATCAAACCAGATCAGTCTTTTATTTAACTTATGTCAAACAATGTATTTATAGCACTTTAAAGACTTTATAGTTCAATAATAGCACATTTCTCCAAAATGCTGCAGTAAGTTATAATGAGGTATGCATATAATATTGGATGTCCTGTCCATTATTTTCTTCTGCTCACCTAAATGAGGTCTTTTACATGAGGTATGCATGTACATCCTGTATCAGAACCAAACTTTGTTTTTTTTCTACTTATTTCTTTATAGCACTTTAAAGTGTGTTAATGGTACATTTCTCCAAAATGCTGCAGTAAAACAGGCTTCATATGATGTATGCTTAGTATTTGACTTCCTGCATCAGATCTTATTGTTGTTCTATTCTACTTATAACAAATAATAAGGTCTTTACAGTCATCTAAAGTGTAATAATGCCCCATATCCCATATACTGAAAGAAGCATAACCTTTTAAATCCCCTTTAAATGAAATAAACATATATTTGTAATTCAAACAATGTTTTGTTGGACTACTTTATGATTGTTTTCACTTTCTGAGGTTAGCCACGTTGTATAAAATTGCATTTAACCTTATTTACAATGTACTGTAGTTGGCTAGGAGAAGTAGAAACGCATTTTGTGTATTTAGAAATCGTATATTTATTCTGTCCGTTTGATCTGCTATAGAATTATTTGAAGCAAAAAGATAGACTTGAGAAAATTAAAGGTAAGCCCAGAAACCAATTTCTTAAATTAACAACAGTCAAAAAAAAGCTAATAAACTGTTTAATAAAGCATACGTGGGAGGAAAGGGGGATAAACGTATATTTATGTTGGCTTGAGAAAGCCAACATACTGTAATGCTACTTAAACTTATTCTTATTATTATTCTTATTATTATTATTATTCCGGCTTCTGACCAAAAAAAAGCAATCGCTTCTCCTCCCAGGGCTTAGATGCTACAAGCCCCAAATTTGGTCAAAAGCTGTCTATTGCCCATGAGATGGTTGCTGTATGTCCTCATGCCGATAAGATTTGTAGTTTTTGAATTAAAAATTTTTTTAATTAAAAAATTGTAAATATTACAATCGAGTATTTGGGGCTTATAAAAAAGTATACAATCCTCAAATTTGGCCAAAAGATGTGCTTTAAATTGAAGATAATTATCATATTTATTTGGTGTAATTATAAATAACAGTTTTCCTATAAATATTTTTTTTATATTAAATTTGTTCATTTCAAACCTAAAGCTTGTCAGAGTGTCCACGAGATGGCGCCAGAAGACAGAAAAATTGAGTTTACTGCACCTTTGCACCTTTAAGAGGCACTTTCCCTTTAAGAGGCGGAGATATCCGGGCTGACTGTTTTTGCTCTACAGAAAGTTCGGCTCATTTCAGACGTGCTTGTTACAACATTTGAAGCTGTTTACATTAAAATTTCTCAGCAAAAATACACAAATACAAGTGATACAACTCTATTTAGTGTTCCTTTAAGAGGCAGAGAGATCGGTGATCAAAATCGAGGTGAGGTTGAACTTAATTCTGGTCATCAGTCATTCATATTATGCTCGGGGTGAACTCCATAAAGCGTAATAAAACTGATCTGGATGCAGAATCATCCGCGTCGGAATCGACCCGCATGCAATTCTGTCTGCTACCCTGTGAGTTTTAAATACATGCCTCTGATGTTGGCAGAAACATAACTTTACTTCGGATATTTCTTTCAAAACAGAATATTCTGTGCCGTGAAAAAGCCTTCTCCTCTACTTGTGATAATGAAAATGAAAGCCATGCGAACATTCACGTATATTATACAATAAACATATTGAATATAAAATCATTCTAACTTTATTTTTAATCTGTATTTTAACCCTCTAAAACAGCTATGTCCTTGCCACAAAACTAATAATCCATCTTCAAAACCTACAATTTCTTTCCATTCGGTCCGGTCGGACCTGAACGTCTTTATACCGTTGTAATCACGTGTAAATTCTAACAAAGACAATGTTTGCACTTTTTAAATCACATTTTATTTATTGTGCAAAAATAAATCCAAACAGCATCATAACCAATAAAAACACACAGCAAAGAAAATGTATTTTAAAATAGTGAATATATATATATATATATATATATACATACAATGTATGAAGATTTTTTATATCCCCTTAATATGCTCTGCTGTTGCTGCATCAATTTCTCTCTGTAACATCTGGATTGCAATTTACATTGCAATGTTCACAATTTATTATTATGGGGGGAAAATCCAAACAGTATTATAATGTTTTAAAGCAAAAATGTTAAGAACAATTACTTACAAACAGTGAAAATAAAGTGTGTGTATATACATATATATACATACAGTTGAAGTCAGAATTATTAGCTCCCCTGTTTATTTTTTCCCCAATTTCTGTTTAATGGAGGGAAGATTGTTTCAGCACATTTCTAAGCATAATAGTTTTAATAACTCATTTCTAATAACTTCTTTATTTTATCTTTGCCATGATGACAGTAAATAATATTTGACTTGATATTTTTCAAGACACTTCTATACAGCTTAAAGTGACATTTAAAGCCTTAACTAGGTTAATAAGGTGAACTAGGCAGGTTAGGGTAATTAGGCAAGTTATTGTATAACGATGGTTTGTTCTGTAGATTATCAAAAAAAAATTGCTTAAAGGGGCTAATAATTGTGTCCCAAAAATTTTTAAATAATTAATAACTGCTTTTATTCTAGCCAAAATAAAACAAATAAGACTTTCTCAAGAAGAAAAAATATTATCAGACATACAGTGAAAATTTCCTTGCTCTGTTAAACATAATTTGGAAAATATTTAAAAAAGGGGAAAAAAAATCAAAAGGGGGTTAATAATTCTGACTTCAACTGTATATATGTATGTATATATATACATACATATATACATATATAACACATACACACATTTATGGTTAGGGTTATAAGGATTATTTCTTAATCCCCCTTTTATGTTGGCAAAAACATAAGTTTACTTCAGATATTTCTTTCAAAACAATATTCTGTGCCGCAAAAGAGCCTTCTCCTCACTTGTGATAATGACAATGAAAGCCAAGCTTTTGGCCTATGCTCTACCAAAAAAAAAAATAAAATCACCCAGGTGATGACAACTAAATATTACGATTATAACATTGTGTTAGTGGCCAGTGGGGTGGAACAACGTCATTGGTCAGAATTAACCACGTGATGAAGACGGCCTATAATATTGTATTTAATGCGATTTTCTTCCTGTAAACTGTATATAACTATATAACTATAACTATATATATAATGCTGCAAATTACTGTAAATTGACTGTACTCTATATTAACTGCAAAAATTATAAGACTGATTAAATAAAAGACAAATTAACTAAATGCATGTGCTATTGTTTCATTAGTATTTTAATTTAATATTTTTCTTTATATGATATTTATTATAATGTAATTTTGTTCAGATTATAATATATACTATAAATACTAACTATACTATAGTGATCTGCATTAAACTACCTGAACAAATCAGTCCTCTCTCTCTCTCTCTCTCTCTGTCTCTCTCTCTCCCTCTCTCGATTTGATCAAAAATGTAAATGAGGCCTTCCGATTAACAGTCCAGTGGACCCTAGCAACAGCCTAGAAACCACTCAGAACACCCTAGCAACTACCTAGGAATGCCTTAGCTACACCTTAGCAACCGCCTAGCAACCACTTCTCAACCGCTGTGCTTCCTGCCAACTGCCTTTGAGTCCCCGGCGCAGTCACGTTGGCTTTCTCAAGCCAACATCAAAGTTCGTCAACGAACTTTAGGTTCTAGTTCGTTGTTATCTCTCTGTTCTGGGCGAAATGGGTGCTCTCTGGAGCGCTCTCTGTGTGGCTTCTGACATTACCGTAATGATAATAATACGCGCGCACCGAAATATAAAGCGCGGCTGGCTTGACTGTGTTTTTCCGAACCGCGGCTGGCTTGACCGCAGTTCTCCACCGCATCCCTCCCAGCTCTTCAGGTACGTCGCGCGCAAGTCACCCCCACCGCTCTTTAACGTTAGGTACGTCGCGCGCAACTCAGCATTGTTCTTTAGGTACTTATTTCTCCCGCTACCTCCCGCAAATCAACTCTATCCCCCGAAAATTACTTTTCCCAACTCGGGATGTCTGACGTTAGTAAGTTAGGCTATTTCTGTAGTCAGGAACATCTTAGTCAAGCTTTTTCTCCCGCATGATATTGTGCTTAAAACTATAGGCTAAACTTAGCATGTACTGTACACAACATTTCCTTTTTATTAAAGACAATTTAGTGCGTTGTAAACAGCCGCCTGTCTGTAAAATTAATCAACTGATTCATATTTGAGCAGCCTAATGATGATACAGGTTTGATTTGTAGATTTATTATCAATAATCAACATCTGAATCAAAAGATATCTGAAAAAGTGTGAGGCATACTTTGTGATGTTCATCTCTCCTTTTTATCTGAAGGTTATGCATATGTGTTAGATACTAATTTTTTGTTGTTTTTTTTAACAGCCACAGTTCTCTGTACAATAACACAAGACCCTGTGACGGTGGCTGATTAGAGACGGATGGTGTATTTCCAGAGTTGGTGAAATGACCAAGCACACCTTCTTGGTCATATGTGGTGATAATAATGAAGGTATGTTTGATAAAGTTCTGTATTTGTTTCACAATAAGCTGAGAGGGTATTAGAGCATTAAAGAATAATGAATGACATGAAGGTGATAAGTTTTGTATTGTGGGTGAACTGTTACTTAAATAATGTTTTGCTCTTTACTTTGCACTTCTGCTTATCCTAATATTTTAGGTTATATTTGGACCTGAAACATCTGCTAGACTCCAGTAAAGGTGGCCTCAATACTGGACCTGAAAGGGCCTAACAAGTTGAATCTGGTAAAGAAACACGCACGCACACGCACGCACGCACGCACGCACGCACACGCTTACAGAAAACTGTTGTTTATGAAGTTTATGAATATTTTTTACACTGGCCAATATTTTGGGGAAGTCAGCATCACTAAATGATATAAAAGATTTTAAGCTCCTCTAAATTTTGCTCCAAGTGTTGTGTTAAATTCAGCATTCTGGACAGACAGCTGCCTGTTTGTCCAGTTCTAGTCATAGTGGTTAACCTAATTGTTTTTGGAGATGCAACAGTGATGTGTGTGTTTTTTCTACTTTTCCATATCCTGTCACCTCAACCAGCTGGGAGAGTCAAGTTGTGGATCATCATGAAGATTTTCAAAAGGTGAGTTTAGATTTCTTGAATGTTTTATTTACTTTAAATGTTCTTTTAAATATATCATAGAATTTGATTGCAATTTGTTTTCAAACATTTTTCTTAGTCATGCTGGAGTCTTGAAGAGCTCTTAGATGACCATCACCCTATATCCGTGCATCAGGAACCACCAGACGAGCGATCAGCAGCTGCTACTGTACATCGTCATGGATAAAAAGGTCATCCTGTGGCTGGGAAGCACTTTATTCACAGGACATGCTTGATGAGATTTCCTAGCTCCAGTTTGTTTTCACACAAGTTTACAGCATTTATACCTTCATTTAAACTGCTCTGTTTGATATGGAGGACCAAGGAAACACCAGAAGTGAAAGATTTGCAAGCCAAGTTGTTTAAAATGTAATTTCAGAAGAAAACTATGAGTGACACTATATTGAACTTTCAAATTGCTCTGATAACACATCAAGTTTGGACTAAAGGACTGAAACAGCCTTTTTGAGCACTGGTCATACATATTTTGTTGATACTGTCTGTACTAATAAAACATTTAAAGCATATTTGACATTGTTGCATTTTAAAAACTGAATGAATTGTTGAAGTGGTGAATGTTTTCAAATAAAATGTTTTTTTCTTTTGTAATTTACAGTCTATTTGACCTTTTTACCATATTTACACTCAAGAGAGTTGAATAAAATAACAATATATTACACCAGGCGGTGTTAAATATAGTTACATTTTTTAACTCTGCCCAGAGTTAAAATTAACCCTTACTTCGGTGTCAATATGCCAACCCTTTTGAAAGTGTTGATTTAACTTTGTTTTGAGTGGACCCCATGAGACACTTTCAAAGTGTTGAAATTAACACCCATAGAGTTGTTTTGGGTCCCCATATTTTGCTGTGTAGGTGTGTTGAAGGAAGTTGGAGCTAAACTATGCAGGACACCTGCCCTCCAGGACTGAGTTTGGACACTCAATCATTGAAATGCAGCATTGCCTAATGTGTACACTTTTTTAATAAAAATGAGAATATAGATGCATTACTATAAGGAATATGCACAACAAACATCAAATAAACTACAACCATCACTAGAAACATGAATAGACGCTATATGACGTAGTGAAGTGCACAAAAATCTTTCACTTGACTAAAGATGATGCCATCTAGTGGCATAAAATAAAGAATTCACAGTTTAGTTAGTTGTGTGTAGCTATGTGCGTGGGTAGTTTTAATTTGATTGATGAAACTCGTTCACAAGTTTGTCTGAAGGAAAATATAAATCGTCTTTCAGAGTGTGTCACTGTTGAATGGAAACCGAACAATGGGACTTATCTAAACACCGCATTTCTTGTTGTATTGCAGCATTCTTAACATTTTTCTCGCGTTCCATTTGTTCTATGACATGTTAAAGGGATAGTTCACTGGGAAATAAAACGCACTCACCTGCAAGTTCATTCAAGGCTAAATGGTGCTTTTATCTTCTGTTGAACACAAAGATAATCATTGATAATCATTTTTAATTTTAGCCTATTTTTATTTAACCATTATTTAACTCTCTAAGATTAGAAATCTGCGTTTTTAATTCAACCAACAACAAGAGCTTCTGGAGAATTTTGTCACTTATTGTATAAATTACATAACTTTGCTACATCCTGTCTCTTCTTTTGCCACCCTTTGCACTCTGATGTGTACACAATGAATACAATGTTCCTGAGTTTGTTTGTTTATGAAAATCCACATCATATCACTTTGCCTTCTGCAAAGAACCCATATAGTGTGAATAGTTTTAAACAAAATCGAATAAAAAAACTTATCTGTGTGGAAAATATCTATAAAAATCTTCCCCCACTAAAACTAACTTTTGAACGATGGAAATATTTATTGAACCATTTGATAATTTTGAAACCTTCACAATATTAAATTCCCAGATTTCCAAGGCATGTTAACTGTAATTTTCACAGTAAATTACATTAGGGTCACTATACAAGATTTAACTGTTCAATTTTATGTTTTCAGAATTTTATTGTGAAATTAAGACTGGCATCCAGATTACAGCAAATCACTGTAAAAATGGCTTTACATTTTGCACGTTAGTTATAGGAATTCAAACACTAATAATATTTATTTAACATAGAAAGTAATACACTAACGTTTATGCTAGTACAGGCACTTTTTTATATTTAGGAATATTTACACAATTATTATGAAGTACCTTACAGTAATTTACTATGAATTTACATACAGTACCTTACTAATGCAATTATTAGCCAGTCATTTACTGTAAATTTAAGGTAATATTTTACAGTGTTGCAAAACATGTAGCGTTGGAGGCTCCAGGAACATGGCTGAGAACTACTGAACTAAACCTGCAGGTAGGATGTCACATGACATCAGATTGATGTTGTATCCCAACGTTGTGGGGACGTTGCATTCTGGGTGGAAAAATATGAAAACTGGGTTGACGTCAGAAGCTCAACGTTAATGTCAAATGTCAGACAGAGGTTGGATTTTGGTCACTTTCCAACATAACCTAAAAACAATCAAATAACAATGTCTAATGGTGTTACCGCTTGATGTTGTGTGGAGGTTACCACCATGATGTCTTTCAGACGATGGATTTTGATTGCTTTACCTGACAAATAAATGTAAGTTTTTTTGTCTATATGAGGTTGGTTTAAGATGTTGGCTGGACATTGAATTTTGCAGCTTTCCAACACAACCTGAAATCAACCAAATATCAATGTCATTTTTGGATATCAAAATAATGTTGTCCTTAGACGCTTGCTAGACATTGACTTTTGGTCACTCGATGACACAACTTAAATCCAACCTAATATTATCATATTATGACGTTGTATGCCTGCTGAAAAGTACTTACAGAACTTTTTATGTGACCGAAAGCTGCAGGTAGGTTTAAATACACTTTGTCTCTCTCACTGGTCAAAGAAGTATCAAGCAAGCAGTGTTTTCCCACTAACAACAAGTGTGTAAAATACTTGTAAAATCAGAAGACAACTTTCTTCAGGAGATCTGCCAACATGCAAAGGCTTGGACTGCTTGGGTAAAGGAGGAAACTCCCTTTCAACACAAACAAAGCGCAGGATACACATCATGCTTGTGTTCGATCTCGACACTGTGTAGCTTTAGAAAATAGTGTACCAGATTGCATCAGCAATTCATTGTTGTTCTCAGTTCTCTTCATTTTACTGCAGATTCAATTCAGTTTTAGCAAAGACACAAGCCTTCCAGAGACTGAAAATAAAGATCTTTTTTCTGTTACAGAGCATTTGATTTGTACTGGGAGTTTACATATTTATTATGCAAAATGACTCCCATGTATTATTCTTATATGCAAAATAGTTATCCAATAAATGTAGTGGCCATTTAGTTCCAAATTTGAATGTGACACTCGTGTCAAAACAATGTGGTAAAGAGAAAATAGCCAATTAATTCTTAAATATGATGTTTTTATGTAATACATTTAGTTACGTTCTAATATATTTTTATGCTGTTCACTGCAATTTTTGAGTAGGTTTTTGTTACCGTTCACGGTTTCTGTGATATTTGTTATCGAACATGAAATATCTATCTATCTATCTATCTATCTATCTATCTATCTATCTATCTATCTATCTATCTATCTATCTATCTATCTATCTATCTATCTATCTATCATCTATCTATCTATCAGTTCTGCTTTCATTACATGCAGGCAACTGGTAGATGCTCAAGACCTGATTACACAGACTATATATATAGCAAACTTTGCTAAATATTGTTGTTATTAACCCTGTAACTTTGTGAAGTGTTTTCTGGTCTAGTCTCTCCATGTGTTGTGCTGCGGTCACACTAGAATTTGTGTGTGTGTGAAATTCTGTTGCACAACGCTGTCAAAAAGGGCGGGATTAAACAAGATGATTTGAAATTAGAAAAATTGAGCGATAGGTCCATGTTTTAAATTTCTGTCCAGCGAGGTCATGTTTTGATCCTCATTTGGTCTCATGCAATCATGTGATGTGATTCGCAGGTCAGAGTTCACCAAGGTTGAACTTTCCAACGCAGCATACAACTTGTCATACAACCTGTCACACAACTCATACAACAAGTCATACAACTTGTCGCACGAGCTTGTGTTTCTGGTCTGACGCATTCACATGCGTATGAATAGGAGTCTATGGGGATAAAAGAGCAGTGTGACTGCAGCCTTTATCCTTGCCTTGTTCTATTGTTTACGTGTCTGCTGCCTGCATCGACCATCTGCCTGTTTCCTGACTATGCTTCTGGATTAATTTGTCTGTACCTGTTTGCACCTGTGAATGACTGATGCCTGCCTGACTACTCTTATTAATAAAGAACACGTGGATCCTCAACTCGGTTGCCAGCGTCTCTGTTACTTTATCTAGCTAGCTAGCTACATTGACAAAAAAATATTTAAAGATTATTCCTTAAATTGACAAAATTTCAAGTTAAACTATTTATTTAGGCCAAATTTAAACAAACAAATTAAGCTGAAAACAACTAAGTTTAATTTGTTTAAATTCAACAAATATAAATAGTTTGCAATGATTTTGCAGACATCATTTTTTGCAGTGTATCTATCTATCTAGCTAGCTATCCATTTTTTTTTTTTTTTTTTTGGTTGGTTGGGTTAAAAGACATCAGCTGCATCTGAAACCGCCAACTATTCAGTAGGTAATGCTTTTGAATTTAAACTTACTATTCGGCTATTAGAAAAGTACCTATTTATATAGTATGAATGTGAAAAATATAAATGGAATTCGGATGAACTACATCTGCCATTTTGTTATAGTCACGTGACCTACCTGCATCACTTGCGTCGCTTCACTCCCATTCATGAATTTTCTCATTCATCCATGGGATGCGCACTTTAGAATCTCGCCGGCAGTAGTAAGTCATCCGGGTACTTCTCTCTTACTGATTTTCAAATTCTACAGCTGCGTCTCAAATGGCATACTATACACTATGCTCTCATGCTCAATGTACTTATGCACTTACACACTTAACCGCATAGTATATGTATGTAGTTTCATTCCAAATGGAGCACTAATGTTTTTTTACTAAACGGAAATTCAAACCGATTCCCTGATGACATTTGACGGTCTCCATATCAGTGAAATAAATGACAGAAGAATCAAATAATACCTGCAGTGAGTATAACCGCATTCACCATCGGGAGGTGCTATAATCAATATCGTATGAGAATTTCCCTTTCACAATCTAAAATAAAGTTATCCAAAATGTATACCCAATAGCTCTTCCCCCTTCCGCTACGTGAGCAAAGCTGCGACTGTAAAAGGCTGATTTATACTTCTTCGTCAAACGCCGGCGTATGCTACGGCGCTGACGCATAGCCCTTTGCCGTGGCCGTCGCCGTCACTGACGTGCACCTCTCAAAAAATGTAACTACACGTCGCAACGACACGTAGCGTAAGCTCTGTGATTGGTTGGCTTGGTAGCGCTGAGTCTGGGCGGGACTGAGAGCCGCGCGAATGGCGCGAGCGATTGTTTACAAGTATAGAGTCCCGTGAAGGAGCTCCGGATAGAAAGTTTTGTGTTGTGTTTACCTCATAGTTAAAGTTTTTGCACGTCCGCCCGTTCCTGCCTCAAAACGAGCGAGTTTGAGCCACGTGTACATCCCGGAAGTGTTCAGGGAAAGCAAAAAAGCAGCAAAGAAACTCGACACAGAGGAACATTTACACCTCACTGCCAACTAGCGTTTCGGAAGTGTTAATGCAGACCGACGGAGACAGCGCGCAGAAGTATAAATGCACAGCTGCGCACGTTGCCTGCGCCGTGGGTTACGCCGGTCACCTGACGCAGAAGTATAAATCAGGCTTAAGTGCGTGAAGTGTCCATCATTCCGCACTTCATTTTACCGGCTGAATGAGTTCATCATCCGGGTTATTAAAGTGCACTTATTTATTTTTTTTTTTATAATTGTTTACTGAGTTTTCAGTGTAAACACACTGCTTAAACTATTTATTCTTCAAAATGGTGTAATATAGTGCATAAGTATGCGATTTGGGACGCAGCTTATGACTCGGATATACTACTCAGCTCACATACTGATTAAACTTGCGTTGTTTCAACTAATTTTAAGCTTATAAGTTGTTTGCATAAGAAGTAAAAAACACATCATGTTTTATAATATGATGATTACATTAAACCTAAGTATACTTTATTAATATCTTCAAAATAAATGTAGGCTAACAATATTTTAAAATATTGTAGAGACACAAAAGCTAGAAATTCACAAAATGCTATAAAGCTTTAAAAAGCTCACAGTTTTAGAAGGCATGTATAAGGGGGTTAATCTTTTCATAGTTACAAATAGATTTTTGCCATTAGAGCAGTGCAAGATGTGAAATTCGTGCTTTCTCCATAAAACGATGAGGCTGTCCTTGGTAAATTCAAATGGTGAGAGCACATTTAGGAGGCGAAACTATTACTGCTTTCCAAATATCAAGGGATTAAGGGGTAATCATATTTGTTTTGATCATAACTTTAAAATAATAAATTGTTTAAAAAAAAAAAAAATCCCCATTACTGGGAGCCATAATGGACCCTGGTTCTAAACGAGTCCATCAATTTCCTTAGAAGTGGATAAATCGATGAACATCAGCCTCGATGCAACGTCTCTGAAGCCTCGTTTTCGGTCAACTTCTTCTCCTGGCCTTGTTTCATGCTAAGTCCCTGTTGGTCGATTATAAATTATTAATGTAATCAAAGCTAATGCCGAGTCTGATCGAAAGATTAATTTCCACAAACACCGGCAAAATGAATTAATGTACATCCTGGCATCCTGGGGTCTCTGTAAATATCTGATTAGGCCCAGTGCACATTTAGGTAATGCGTCTAATCACAGAGCTGAAAGAAAGTCACCTATCAATGGGGAAAGCCTTATGAAGTTTCTGAAAGCAATTTTCATTTTCAGTCTCTGATTCTCATTTTCATCTGCCAGCGCTGCTCTGTCAAGTCCATTAATAACTTCGGTTTGACCATGAATCTATTTCCGTTTTTCAAAGCAACAATGAGCCTGAAAATGGTAACAAATGGTCTAGTTATTGACGTGCTGGAAAGCATTGTGTTTGCCTCTTGTGCAGAAATGAGACTGAAGGGGTGATAGGGAGAGATGTGACATGGGCTGTGTGCTCATTAGAGCCATATATATGGGAAAGATTCAGGAACGTGACTTGGTTGACAAACTCGCTGTTTTAGACTCGTCATACATCTTTAACTTTTACCATTGCTGGAAATATGTACAGATTTTGATGATGCAATAGTGTGAAGCCATGATGAAAAATGGATGAAAAAGATGATCACATCGGCATACCGAAACGCCCTTGCTTGTGTGATTGGCTGATTAAATATTTGCAATAATGTGCAGTTGAAAAAAATTTTTGCTTTCCAAATTCACCATATTTCAACGTATTTTTGTAAATGGCTATATTATAATTGTTATTTTATTATATTAATTTTAATTATGTTTACTTTCCCAGAGATGGGTTGCGGCTGGAAGGGCATCCACTGTGTAAAAAACTTGCTGGATAAGTTGGCGGTTCATTCTGCTGTGGCGACCCCAGATTAATAAAGGGACTAAGCTGACAAAAAAAAATGAATGGATGAATGAATGAATTATGTTTCCCAGTACTGGGTTGCAGCTAGAAGAGCATCTGCTGTGTAAAACATATGCTGGATAAGTTGGCGGTTCATCCTACTGTGGCGACCTATGATGAATAACAGGGCTAAGCCATAAGAAAATAAATTAATCAATAAATGAATTTTAATTATCTTATTGTCATTAATTTTGGCTTAGTCCCTTTATTAATCCGGGGTGCCACAGCGGAATGAACTGCCAACTTGTTTTACGCAGCGGATGCTCTTCCTGCCTAACCCAGTACTGTGTTTTTTATCTTTTTGTTATGGGTCAAAAGATATTAGATTAGATTATTACATTTTATTACAGGCAATACTCTTTCAGTTTGCTCATAAGGAAAAACTCCAAAATAGTGTTTTCATGACCTTCAAACGAGGAGGAAAAATTATGAGACTGGTCCATTGTTTGTTTTTTCAACTGTTGGTAGTTTTGTAAAACACTGTTCGTATTACTTTATTTCCATGGTCCTTTAACACATTAGCTGCGTCCCAAATCGCATACTTATGCACTATTCTACGCCATTTTGTAGTATAAATAGTGTAAGTAGTGTGTTCACACTGAAAACTCTTAAAATAATAAGTGCACTTTAATTACCCGGATGATGCACTCATTCAGTCGCTAAAATGAAGTGTGTAATGATGGACACTTCACGCACTCAACGACCGCAGGTTTGCTTACGTAGCGGAAGAGGCGGAGCTATCGGACGCACATGTTGGATAACTTTATTTATTTTGGATGGAGAGAGCAAAATTCTCCTACTAGAGTGATTATATTGCCTCCCGATGGTGAATGCGGCAATACTCACGATAGGTATTATTTGATAATTCGGTCATTTATTTCACTGATTTGGCAACTGTCAAACGTCATCAGGGAAACGGTTTGAATTTCCGTTTAGTAAAAAAACATTAGTGTGCCATTTGGGACGACACTACATACATGTACTATCCTGTTGAGAGTGTAAGTGCATAAGTACATAGTGCATGAGTGCATAGTGTATAGTGTGCCATTTGGGACGCAGCTATTGTATTATATTTTAGTAACATTGCATGTAAACAAATTCTTATTAGAGTATGAGTAGATTTTAAGGTTGGGGTTATAAATCGGATTAATGTAAATTAACTTGTACCTGCAGTGTCTTATAGTGAGTTAAAGGTGCAGTGTGAAAGACTGACACCCAGTGGTTGAACTAGGTATTGCACTCCAAGATCAAAACACTTTTTTCCCCCAGTCATTCCTTCAAGGACTCCACGCAAATGCATATTACAAGATTAGGAAGTAATCAGGCATATTTAGGAGCCAGAATGTGCCTGACTATCGAGCACACTTTATCCTGGCTACAAGCAATGACACGATAATATATCTAGTTTCCATATTAAAAGATGTTTGTTTCCATTACCTAAAATGTCTTATTTTAGAAATGGTTTCAATTTCTCAATTTTTCTGCATATTCAGGCACTGATTTTGCTTAATTCAGTGTTAAATGCTTCAAATGTGAGTTTGAATACCATTTTATTTGGGAGTTATTATGGCATGTGGCAAGTGAAAGCAGCAGCAAATAGTTAACCTCAGATTTTAAAAAACTAAATAAACATTTATAGGCTATTGTTTGAACTCTGACCTCAGATCTTGAAAATAAAATAAACATATAGGCTATGAATTGTGACTCAACCAATAAATACCAGTCACTCAGCATTTACTTTTAATATGTATTAATTAGATTATAAATCTTTCCATTCAGTTGGCGTGCATTAAGTGCACTATTCTGTGCACTATTCTTGTGCAGATAGCCAAACTGCTTGTTGATGGAGTCCCGTGCTCGTTGAAAGACAGTGTTACAATGTAACCAGCTCAGCTAATATTTACAATTGTAATATTTAAACTTTTTGCGAATTAAAATTCACTAAAAGTGGATTTTTTTTTCTGAATCTGAATCTCTTTTTGGAGGATTCTGATGTCCTCCAGAGGGCGCGTTTTCCACCAAGGCAACTCATGGTGCTGAAATATAACTGGGTAAACTGACAGTGGGTGGGTTATAGACAGGCATGGATTTAACCAATAAGCAAAGTAAGCAGCCGCTTACAGCCCCAGGAAATTTAGAGGGCTCCATTAAATACCTAGATTACACATAAATTATATAAATTAAAAATATATAAATTATAAATTAAATTATACACATAACATCATTTTCTATCACATTTTGCACACTCTCAGAAATAAAGGTAGGATTTGCACCTAAAAGATCCAAATCAATACCTCAAGGGTACATATTAGTACCTAAAAAGTACAAAAGTGTTCCTCTTAAAATTTGTAAGTACTAATTATATACTTTTGAGGTATGGACCTTTCAAGTGCAAATGTGTACCTTTTGAAAAGGTGCCAACCCAGTGACAGCACACATATCTTTATTTCTGATAGTGTATGGTGAGGGTCTAACAGATAAAATTTTAACATAATTATAATATATATACACGCAGATTTGTCTTACACCCCAATCATGGAGTGGTCCTGCTGAAATTTAAATGCTTAAATTTAAAACGTTGAGAATTTATTGAGATAAAACATGGAAAAGGAGATTCAAGTATACAGTTGAAGTCAGAATTATTAGCTTCTTCTCTGATTTTTGCTTTTTTAAATATTTCCCAAATGATGTTTAACAGAGCAAGGACATTTTCAGTGTGTCTGATAATACTTTTTTTTCTTCAGGAGAAAGTCTTATTTGTTTTATTTTGGCTAAAAGGGGGGCAAATAATTCAGGGGGCCTAATAATTCAGACTTTCTGACTTATATATATATATATATATATACACACAAAAAATAAATACAATTTAAAAATGTATAAAACTACAAATGGTTTCATTTTAGGACTGTTGGGCCTCATGGCTAGAACTGCGGGCCCCCAAATCCCTAAATCCGCCCCTGGTAAAACAAAGACAGGCATTCCAGCATGGATGGTACATTTTAAAAAGAGAACAACTAACATTTATAGCTTTTTAGATACATAAATATGTTCATTTAGCCTGTTTCTTAAATATCTGTGCAAATATATTATTGTAATTCTATGATTTAAAAGACTCAAAAACTTACAACACCTTTAAATGTTAGTTGAGCAGTGTCAGCAGATATTGAGCAGTCAGTCTGATAATTCTGAGAATTTGTTGGCATGTAGTTCCAATGTAATTTAAACTCAACAAAACGTGCAATATGATCATCAAAATAAAATGACACCCAAGCATTGCATACCCACGTGCATATTGTTCTATATTGATCTTCACTATAGCCAATATCCTATTCAAGTTGCTATTAAAAAACTGTAGAAGAAAGCATACAGAGTAACTTTTTGACAGTAAGACAAAAGTTAAGTAAAAAAAAGAGAAATCTGAGTTTTTTTTAGTAGAAACATTTCTTTTCAAGGATCATCTTGATCTGAGTGCAGCTTAATCAGAGAAGCCTTCTTATACATCCACTGGCATTTTTAGTGCATTAGTCCAGATAGAGTGAGCTAGGAGAAGGTCATGTCCTTCACTCCTAATGTGATTTTAGCCTCACAAAAGCCAGACATGCCCTCATCCCATTCATTGTTATAATCTACTCACACAGTATGCGGGTAAAGGCCGGCGGTTCTCTATTATCGCATTACTTAAATACAATTGATTTATCTAACGAGAGGATATGAAACTTAAGCGGGACGTTATTCTGATGAACAGAGGAGAGATGAATCATCCTCCTCACTTTTGAAGTCATTCACTCACGTTTAAGCTGCTCATACAAGCTATCCCACAATTGTTATCGGGGAAATTAATATGAATACGTCAATGTAAGACGAGGCCACAGACACATTCAGCCTATTAGGGCTCCAAGATAATGTGACAGATTGTCGTTATCTAATTTACGCACCATTTGGTTGAATATAAATTATTTTACTAGGCGTACCTTTTTTTTTGTATTTCATGTTAAAAATCACAAGATATTTTTTATTTGACACTATTTAAATTAAATATTCATACTAGTCCCTCCCACAGTGAAACCTAATTGGGCTGAAGCACCCTCCTCAACTGTTTTAACTCTTTAAAAGGCATCTGGTTGATATTTTGTGCATAAGTTATCTTCATTCATTCATTCATTCATTTTCTTAGTCCCTTTATTAATCTGGGGTCGCCACAGCGGATTAAACAGCCAACTTATTTCATTTTACAAGACTTGAATGTATCATCAGTAGCCACAGGTGTTAATTTTAATTTGCCTACATGTGCATTGTTGACTCTCAAAGTGACTGTAGCTGTTGGTTTTAGTTATTTCATTTACGCACCAGGTTTCATTTTTAATCAATCTTTATTGTTCTGCTATAGAATAAAGTCACCTTTTGAACGCTCTAACAGTTATTAAATTAACAAACTTGTATGATTTAAATGGGGAATTGTGCCTTTTAATGATTCTTTTTCAGCATGTAGGCCAAGCTCAAATCAGGTTAATAACATTGTGTTTATAAAATCTCAAACAAAAACGATACAATTCTTTGTCAAAGAACAAAAACATAAACTAAAGCCCCCATGTGAAGCTATCAAAAATCAGTGTTGTGTTTCTGTGATTAAAATAGCAAAAAGCTGATGAATACAGTGGAACTCCAAAATCATGTAACGTGGGTCGGGAAAACCAGTGCAAACTGTACAAAAAACTCCTACACATGTAACTTGATCAGAAGGCATTGTCAAGAAGTGTCAAAAGAAACAGATAATTTTACAAGTGTATAAAAACTTGGACAAGAGCAAAAGTTCACGTTTATTATTCCCTCTGTCAAGTGTATAACAACGAGAGCTGATATGAATAGGCAATATTTGCATTCTGCAACAGCAGATGAAGGCATATTGTTTTTCATGAGCTGAGGAGAGGAGTTTCCGGGTCTCAAAGTTAATAATGGTGCTCATAATTATTAGTCAAGGTTATATATTAATGCAAGATGAGCAAGCGCTGTAGAATTGACAATGTGTTTCAGCCATGTCTTATAAAGCCTTTGACAAATATTAATCAAAAGCATTGGGGGCAAGTTTTGTTGGTTTCTTAATGCCAAGGATGATGTCTCTTCTTCAAGTCATATTTCATATTCAGAAATAGTAATTAACATGATCACACTGCTTGTAATATATATATATATATATATATATATATATATATATATATATATATATATATATATATATATATATATATATATATATACAAGGGCGTAGGTTTGCGCTTGACTTTGGTGGGGACTGGGGACGAGTCACCCCCGCCAAGAATGAATATTGTTTATATATATATATATATATATATATATATATATATATATAATTTTTATTTTTTATTTTTTTTATATATCGCTATTTATTATTTAACTGCTATTAAAATGTATTATTAAGTAATCCTCTCACAATTTATTAAGTTAAATTAAATAGTCATGCGTATAGCTAAGAGGGGTCAGGTGGTTTAAAAGACCAAAAGTTGGATTATTATTATTATGTTTGAATTTATCTTATTATTCAAATGGACAAATTCTCACTGAGGAAGGTTGAATGCGCCGGCCAGTTTGTTATTTGCCTATAGGCTTCAGTTTTTAATTTAAATCAAGTTTTAACAGATTTCCCAAAGAAAATTATGATAAAAAATTGTATTTTAAAAATAAGTATATTTACATATTTGAAGAGTTTAGATGCAAAAAACCTCTAAATGCCATTTAATATTTTCTTCTAAAATTAGCATTTTTCTCCAACTCCAGTGTGTGGACTCAGTGATTTTACTTTTATAGTGACAGATACGTTCTTTTAATTGCCTTTAAAGTGAAATAACTGAACATAAATATACAAGGCTGAGAAAAATGCTCATTTTACATAGCATTTAGAGGTTTTGGCATCTGTACTGTACTTCATTTCTTTATTCTAAGAATTTAAAGTCCTAATTTATAGTTCAAAGTATTTTTATTATTTATAAAACTGTAATAAAACTTACAGTTTAAATGTGTAAATAAAGCAATTTGACAAAATGGTAGGAAATAGTTTTGGTACATCAAAAATAGTAGCTGTAATAACTATCCAACAAGATTATCCAGCAAAAAAATAGTTCTTAATATGTCACTAAAATGTCATATTTATACCTTAATTAAAAAGAAAATCAGGTGAATACCTGCAAAAAGGTTCCGTTTTTCAGAAAACAAATAACCCCTTTCAATAAGCTGGCTACAGGCCTGTAAGTGTCATGTTAAAATAATGTTTATTAACTGATAAAGAGAGAGTTTAATAAAGACTTTCGTTCATTTTTCGTACAAATTAAACATGTCTCATAGTATTATTAAAAGATGGAGTACAGGCTATAGTTTTTCTGACAAATTGTTTCAACCAAAATTGGAGATGTTACTCTAAGAGATTAGGAGAACTGGCAGGGTCATACGTTTACATGTAGGTGTTTATTCTGCAGTTATTTTTCAGGGAATATTGTTTACATGTGACTCACACTTTTCGTTGAAAAAAGCTCTTATGTCTACCATTTTTTGCTACCTCCATCCTCACTTGTGCGTGCCACATACCTCACACATCGGGAAATTCCCCCCGCGCAGTTGTTTTGGCGCTTGTTTGTATCTGAAACTATGATCTGAAAGCAGCCACTCGCTTTACAGCAGGGAAAGGCACAGCCAATCACAATGTTCATATGTGTTTGGGGGCTCTGCGACTCGAGGAGAGAACGTGATTTAACCCTTTCGGCATGTCTATGTTTATACTGACAGCGCGATGTTTTAAGTGAATTAAATTATTGGTGGGGACATTTCGGTAGTTTGTGGATATTGGTGGGGACACGTCCCCACCGTCCACCCTAAATCTACGCCCCTGTATATATATATATATATATATATATATATATATATATATATATATATATATATATATATATATATATATATATATATATATATATATATATAAAAGGACAGTGCTTATTTTAAATGCTTAGAATCTCGGAGCATCAGATTCAGTGCATTGGTGGTCGACGACAGCCGACGCCTGTCTGAGCAGACCAAAGAAAGTGACGCTTGACTTGCCACCACAAGATGGCGACAGAGAGTCCATAGGGGAGAAAAACAGTTTTTCTCAGTATAAATTTCAAACTACAGCAGAACAAATCATTACAAATCAGGTAAGCGACATTCTGAGTCAATTTCTTTGTATTTTGTAGTCCTGTATTCATACCACAGAAACACAGTTAGTGTTTGCTATGCTCTGTCTTTTTCTGGGTTAGTTATTGTGATCACCCGACTGCGACAGGGAAATACTGGTAAATCACTGTAGATTGATCCTAAAAAGATCTTAAAATCTTGATCTTAAAATGTCAGCAAAATAACCTGTTTTGTCATCACTTTAGACATTACGGTAGAGAATAATCGCTGAGTGATGTAATCTCAGCCGGCATCATAAAGGCTGCATCCAGATACTATTGAAAGGCTTCTGCTGTTCTGAAGTCAGCTGCAGATTTGAATGAGTGGAGGAAGAAAGTAGTTCCTCATACAAAAGGGTTTTTGAGACTCTCCGTGTTTGATTTTCTTATTTATACACAAGATTTTGTTGTCGAATTGATGTATAAATGCAATATCACACTCATAGCAGTGCAATGGCTGTATATCAACACTGGTGGGGAGCACTAAGACACCCAGTATGTAAGACACCCTTCAGTATTTCCCGTTTTATATTTCTTTTTTATATATTGTTTTACTTAAATAATAAATCTTTTCCAATGCTTTATTTTTTTTATTCAATATTTATTTAATTTCAGTTAATAAAGCATATTTAACAAGTATCTAACTAAAAAATACATATATAATACAATATGATATAATATAATTTTACTTTTTAATATTTTAGTAGTACTTTATTTTTGCATTCAATAATAAATGTTGTTAAATATCTTGTAAAGTTGTAAATATAGTTTTGTCCTCTGGTGCTATAGCTTAAATCAAATGCTTTTTTCTTATCCAAAGTAAGAAAGTCATGCATGTTTATAATGACTTGAAGGTGAGAAGAGGATTTTCATTTTCCATAACCTATCCCTTTCACTCCACCAAGTAGACACTTGTGAATGAAGTGCCATGCTTCAAATAAACAACTGTCAGTGTAAGAATCCGATATATGCTTCAAACTTTATACCAAATTCTGCAGGTGCGACAATAAACACCCATCCACAGCACTTCAACCCGACCTTTAATTTCACCCCAGGAAAAGAAATCTGTGCCGTAACAAAGCCATCAGCCAGACGCGCTGAACTCTACAGGGGTTCCCTTCGTTCATTTCCCCTCATTTTAAAAGCCATCTTCACCTTGCATCAGAAAGACTTCACTGATGGTCTATCATACCTCTTTCGCTTTTTTACTGCTCACAACTGAACCAAGTAGCGTGTACTGTAATTTCGGCAGGGAAAATGTCTCCAACAAAAGGAAATTTTCCTGGCATGAGATGATAAATGGGCAGCCAAACAGTGCATCATTTTCCAATTTGGATCAAAATCAAGCATGTTTTCCCCATATAAACATACTTAATTTGAATCAAAGTGAATATGTTAACATCTAATTAAATTCATGTGTGATCCTTGTTGTATTCCTCATAATCTTTCATCAGGAGAGTTTATGCGGTGCTTATTTAGAAATTCATAACCTTAATGGTCTTATCAAAAATATTTAAATGTAATATTTTGGAAGTTGATTTTGTGACGGATGACCTAAATATAATTTCTACTTCTTTTTGGTTTTGTTTAGCTACATTCTATGATCTTCAGTTTGCAAGACTAAGTAAAAGAGCCCCTGTATTTACAGCAATAATTAATTAATGTGGATAGTGTCTACAACAGTGTTGAAATAGACTGATACATGATGGCACTCTTGGTTTGGAGCCCAGTCATACAAAAAATGACCTGGTCGTTCCTGCCAAATTCTGACCATCTTGCCCCTCAGTAATTAAATTAGAATAATGTTCTTCAGCAGCATCTATTTACACTCTGCGCAAATGGCTAAACAAATTGGTAAAGGCTTTTAAGTTTATTTTAAGTTTTACTTGCTGTAGTATATGAGTCAGTAAGTGTGGAAGCCTGTTCCTATCATAGTGTAATGAACTGGAGTGTGACAATAGGAGTAGGATCCAAATGCAGCTCTATTGGAGTTGTTAGGCAGGCAAGGGTCGAAACTGGAGCAAGCAGTGATATAAGGATGAGCCAAAGCAAAAACAGAGTACACTGAAAAAAACGATTCAAAGATGATTCCTTGAATTTACATTTTTTTAAACAATTTATTTGGGCTGAATTTAAACAAACAAATTAAGTTGAACATTACTAAATTTAATTTGTTTAAATTCCACACACATAAAGACAGACATCATTTTTTCACTGTAAAAAGCGAAGAGGTTGAGATGGATGGTAAGCAATCATAACACAGTATACAATAGTATGATCAAAACAATGCAAGGAAGAACCATTTAGTAGTGTACAGTAAAATAAGACTCAGCACTACATGTTTGTGAATGGAGTATATACTGTATGGTTCATGTAATTAAGAATGATGTCCTTTAGCTGTGTGTGTAATTTGAAGGTGAACTGAAACTGGTGTGTGACTGTGGGGCATAATGGGATTTGTAGTTGACAGGTAAATGACAGGTAGTGGAAAGGGCAACATCATGACAGATTATTTCATGTATTTGTGACTTTTTTTATTTTGCTACTATAAAAAAAAATATTTTATTGCCGTCTCAACTTGCATCAATCAATCTGAATAAAAATGTTAGGTTAAACCTTGTAAATAACTTCAAAAATTTAGTTGAAATCTGACTGACCTTAAAATAAGTTAAAGTAACGTAAAAAAAAACATTTGTTGTAATGACTTTCCATTGCATTGCCAGTTCTAATTTGCAGATATCAAAAGGAACCGCATTTGATAGTTATTATAGGATTGTAAGATACATTATGTAGATATAACTCAGCAATTCTGATTTAAAAATATAGAGTTTCTGTCTCAAAATTCTGACTTTAAAACTCGCAACTCTCAGACTTAACTTTTTTCTGAGAATTACAAGTTTCTCACAATTCAAAATTTATATTGTTACACAATAATGATAAAATAATATAATTTAATTATATATTTTTAAAAATCTTACACATTTATCTCACAATTGAAAATGTTTACCATAACAGTCATACTATAATAGTCTGTTTACTGTATATCTTGCAATTCTGAAAAGAAGAAAAATTCATAAATGTGCGATGTAAACATAAACAGATTAGGTTTATGTCTGGTTTGAGTCCCGGCTGGGTGAGTTGGCATTTTAGTGTGGAGTTTGCATGTTCTCCCGGTGTTTGTGAGGGTTGCCTCTGGATGCTCCGGTTTCCCCAACAGTCCAAACCCATGCACCATAGGTGAATAAGCTATAGTGTATGTTTGTGAATGAGAGTGTAAGGATGTTTCCCAGTACTGGGTTGCAGCTAGAAGGGCATCAGCTGCATAAACAAATGCTGGATAAGTTGGCGGTTTATTCTGCTGTGGCAAGCCCTGATAGATAAAGAGACTAAGCCGAAAGAAAATAAATAAATGAATGAAACCAAGCTTTCATTGTGTGAATTGATCAAACTTGCAAAAAATTTCATTCAGAGGTGGTTTAAACCTCTTCTTTCCTGATCAAAGGGGCACTTGGTCATTTTAAAACTGAAGCTGTAACTTAAAAAATTCTACATTGTGCAATGTCATGGAAATGTTGCAATGATGTATAATGTGCAAAACCACATGCTGAGTCAGAAGTGTCATACTGTAAATAACTGTCCTGTTATTTTTTAGATTCTCCTTTCCCTCCTCACTCTGCACTTGTGGTGTACTTCAGATCTTACAAATGTTAAAAAAAAAAATAATCATAAAACTTAATAAAATCTGCATTTAGCAACAGCCATAGCATTAATCACATTTCAAAGAAAAGTAGTCATTAAGAAATTACACAGAACATTTTACATAACTGTGTCTTAAAAGACTACAGAAAATTGCTCTTGATAGAAAAATAAAATACAGTACGCTTTCATTAAATCACATTCATTTCACACTTATTATTTTCAATTATGTGTTTTATACTAAGTCGCTTATTAAGCCCTTAACTGTTATTCAAATGTAACATTTTTGGTACATATTTATTTATGTCTAAAAATGAACTTATGATAATACACAATGTATCATATGAATAGAAAAATTTTATTTTCAATTCAGAAAGTTGGGTGATAGTTATAGTTAGAGGGCTAAAATATGCTAAATTGTACTTCATTATCATAATAGAGACCTCTTTCGAAATAGAAAAGTCACGTTTCCCTAAATGTCTATTAGTGAAGGTGATTGATTGTAAATAATTCCATGCTCTAAAATGTTTGATACAGATTGGCTGTAAGATCTGGTTTTGATCAGTTAAAAAAAATGCACTTCCCTAAACATTAGTAGTAACAATAGTAACTCATTGACAGCCTACATTCCTGCGACATCAAAGAGCATAGAATCACCAAGAGGCGACACTCAAGTGCAATTTGGGAAAAAAAACTGGCATCTATTTTGGAATGAAAACTCTAATAGAACAACAGCAGCATATAACTCTGTAAAATAAACAAGTGCTAATGATTGTGATAGTAAGTGTTGTATTATCGTCTTTCAGGTTGTATGTCAGCTTTTATTCGCTTTTAAAATAAATAAATAAATACATAAAAAACAAAGCAGCTGCTTGCCATTGCTTCAGCAATAAGATCCAATGTACAGCCGACCGCTTTCACTCCAAAATGGCGGAATCCCGGGCTGTTGCTGGGTGCTGCTGTGGCAATGGAACGTTCTATTGAAAGAACGTTCTATCGCCTCTTGATCATTCTAAGCTCTTTGTCGACATGTGCTGAATCAGAGAGCTGATGAGGATTAGCCAACACACAAATATGTGCAAAAATATTTGCAAGAGGTAGCTAATATGTTACCATGAGCTATTAGATATCCCCGTGTCATTTACATGCACACACAATCTCGCTCACAGAGGGAAAAAAAAAGATCTAAAATGTCATAACTGATAAAAATCTGATCAAATATTGATTAGCAAAGAGCAAAACTCATTTAACTGGTCTATATCTTATAATAGTACGTGGGATATAATCAATAGCTTGCCGTACGTTAAAGGATTTTAAATGCACTTGACATCTAGCAGTTCTTAGCTTCTGCATTGTGTATTTCAAATCCTTTGACACACAGCAATCCATTGATTATCCATTGCATTCTATTCATCACTCCTGTTAATGTCACTCTTTCAGCCACTGTATCTAAAACCAGCCTGCTAAAGTGTCTGAGCCTGAGTGTATGAATATTTAATGAAGCCTGCAGTGTATGTTTATGATTGGCTGTCTGATGCTAAACAGCCAGCAGAGACATTCCATTACAGTTGTGTTTCACATAGTATCTTTGACACTTTAACTTTGGTTCAGCTCTATATAGTTTGGAGCAGGAATTCATAACCCAGGGTTAATAGTACATTAACTCCCATTCAGAATTATGCTTATACAAATATTGGCTAACCAAGGATTTAAAAAATCTTTAGCTGGTAAAATGGATTAACAAATCTATTAGTTTTGATGATCAAGAACATGTTCACATTTTCTTTATCTACATTGTAAAAGCCCGTTCACATAATGTAGCATATCTGGTTGTCTCACACATGGCACCAAATTCATAGTCATAGTTTTGCTATCAAATATTAACCTTCATATTGGTATTGATATCAATATTTATATTTTGAAAAGGGGGCACCATCCATTTGATTTTTAGAGCCTCTTATTGTATTATAAACACAAGGATGACTCGACTTTAATAAGGACGTTCTGTTTTGGTCCTGCTATGGTCACATAATAACATTACAAAGAGAAACTTTCTAACAAGAACGTTTTCACATGGCCCTCCTTAGTCATATAATAACGTTTCCAATATGATTTAAGGAGGACGTTCTGTTTTGGTCATGGTAACATAATAACGTTACAAGGAGCCCTCCTGCAACACTAATTCTAATAGCTAGTGCTCGTGGTCTCAAAATTCAAATGCAAACGCGTTAAACGTGTCTTCGATGTTCAGCGTGCTCAAAAATGAGCATTATAACTGCAGTGTCTCTGGGAGTCGATTCCTGTCTTCGAGTCAATTCCAGCACTTGAGGAATCGAGGAATCGACTCTTTGGAGTCGATTCCTTAATCCCTAAACAACGGCTCTCGATCTGCCTGTCAACAAAATTGCTCATGCGGCTGCTTTCTCGCTGCTTTCGCCAATTTCAGGTAAGTTTAGTCCTTTAAAGCATTCGAATATTACATACAACTGTTCCCGACTCTTTTCTTACAGGTAATTGACATTTGTGTTGAATATTTATTTTATAGTGATGGTTAGAGTCTTGTAAAAGTCCGTTAGCGCCTTAGCATAGGTAGCGCTAGCGTTAGGCTAACGTACGTTACTGGGCTTTTGCTTATAAAAGTTTTACCTTTTCATAACAATGTTTTTTTTGTGTCTATGTTTAATAGGAGATCGTGTAGTATATAGCCTAAAATATCCACTGTACTGTCAAAAACGAATTAAAACCCTTGTGGAAAAAACAGTTTAAACCATCCAACCAGATTTCTGGACTGACACAATTAAGTTACCCTCACAACAGAATAGAAGAGATTTCTAAATACCTGATGGGAGCCTGCTGATCACAGAGACGGAGGAAACATGGGTATTACAAGAAAATTTATTAAATCAATTAATGTTTGACTAGTGTGTTAAGGCGCATTGTTGGTGGGTTGCTATTTTGAGGAACTAAAATAAACTGTGTAATAGACCAGCTGAAAGCAGCACAAATATCTTTACAAATCAAAACGAATTAAAGGATTAAAATATTACAAAATATATTATTTTCTTCATCAATATTAACACCACTGCCTCCATGCCTTCATCTCAGGGAGCTTTTTCAGTTTATTTACGACAACTTGCCTTTGTATAATGTTAGTATTGTTATTATTTATATGCATATTTATATGTTTTATTAAAAAACAAGCTTAGATTAGTCCACTTGTGGGTTTTTGGACTATATGGGGCATAAGAACAGGGCGTGTGTTTGGATACAACTCAGTTTTCTGACCACTTATTGTCCACATTATTGCTTATTTATTAGTTTGCTGGAAATTAGAATTGAATTTAGATGTAGTTTGGGAACAAAATTTTGCACTTAACAAACTAAAATAACTATGTAGGCTTATGGATGTCTTCAGTTGAGAACACCGTTTCCTTATCAAAAGATGTTTGAGTGGCAGTTCTTTAACAAAAGATAAGTGGGATGTAGATATGGAGATTTATATTGTTTAGAATTCAAAATATATTAATTTGCATTATTTTATAAGACTCAAGCACCTCTGTATACACCTGAAAGAAAAAGAAAAAATATTAAATACAAAGTAAGTGAACTTATTTGTAAATATTGTTATTTTTGCTTTTTTTTCAGGCAGCAGAAAGACAACGGGACGATAGACAAAGTGACTACGACACGCACACAAACACACACAGACACAGCATATTAAAAATTTAATTGTTTGACAAATGCTTTGTTTTCTGCCAATAAAGCCAATTTTAGTAACATTTTATTGATTGAGCTCTTTCTGTCCCTAACATTTAGGACAAGAAAATAACATTCTGTGAAGGTCCCCAAAATAACGTCCCCCACACCTTTAAAGAATAGAGTGGAGGAACTATGACATCAATTTGTATGCAAAAACCCGGAAGCGAGTTAGCATTTTAGCAGTTCCGGTTCCCTCGTCCCAAAGTAAATGGGTTTTTTTTAATGGGGTTTCAGTAAAATCGCTTAAAGGGTCACGAAACACCAAAACACATTTTTTGAGCTGTTGACAGTCGTATATGTGTCCCACACTGCTAAAAACACTATTAGGACACCTATATTTCACTAAAAAGTGTAAATTGGTTGTTTTTGCGTTATTTCAAGCAAATTCGTTCTTTCGGTTTGAAACTAATTTTTGAAGCTGCATCACGGTCATGACATAATAGCGTGTATTCCAGCGTGCAGACTGGGCGTCTGTGCCAGAGTGTGTCTTATTACGTCTTACAGTGTGTTGCATTAATGCATGAGTAAGGCTTGGTTCAAACCAATCACCGCGCTCCATTGTGCAACTTCATTAATATTCATTACTGTCACAGTTAGACGGCAGAGACGCCACATTGTGTTGGCAAAACAAGCGTGAAGTGTTGCTTTTATAATTTGCTGCAGTTAGGTTTCGTTTTCATTTTTTCTCTGTAAGAGCTCAGCTGGAGTCACGTGTGGATTAACAGTGTACGCGACGCTCGACAACAATAACTTGCGTGTCTAAGGAGGATTATTGTTTACCTGAGAGCTGTTCTCATCTGCAAACACTGAGATCCGGATTCGCTTGTAGTCTCCTTTTAATAAAGACGCGGCTCTAGTTGCTGGTGATTGTCCTGTTTCTACAGATTTGGTAAGTGAGCGACCAGTGCTCTTTGTTTATTCAGTTTGTTCGTATCGAACAAACTATTGCACCGAGTGTAAACATGTTACCACCACAACCAAACTTTAATCTCGTGTAGGGTTTTTACCGCATTTAGTGACTGGAATAACACACGCTGCTTTCTGACACTACCTGCCGTGTGCATCTAAGTTTCCGTGAAATGCTGAGGTTTTTTTTTTTTTCTCATTCGCCATTCGGTATCAAACATTGCATGAAAAATACACGCTTAGAGCAGTTCCTCCAATCAAATATCTTGTTTGTGGCGAGGGGCATGAATGAATTCCCTGAATGAAAGAGCCAAACTGCAGTTAAAGTCCAACATTTAATAATTTGGCAAATAATTCGACTACAGATGTCCATGTAGGTTAAACACCACTTTCTACTGTGTGTGTGAATTTTGACTCTGAAACTCAGCGCGTGCCCAAATAGACACTCCCACACCATCCCACTTTTTTTCCTTTTGACACTCCCCCCTAAACAGAGCTGGACACGCCCATTTTTTTGACTTTTTCCAAAGTAGAGGTGTGAAAACACCCTGCTGAAACGAGGGGGTTTCATGGCCCTTTAAATAAGGTTCGTGGCTAACACAAACTCAAGATACTTTCACGTTTTGTTCTTCGACATAAAACAAATCAGTTACAGCACACTCTTGATTTTTTAAATCGGTTATGCTTCTTTAATAAGACTGTTGCTATCAAGTTTCTAAATGGGACTACAGGCGATGTCAGGGACATTATACGTCATCGAGCTGATCTGGTCTAGAGTGCAGCTCGCTTGTGTTGGGCATTTAGATTTGTCTGTTAGGTATTTTCATAAATAGTATTTTATAGTCTGTAGTAATTTTCTAAATGGGAATTCAGATCGAGACAGATTCTGTTGTTGATCATTTATTTTAATTAAACAATATTATGACGATACTGCTCACCAGTGCAGCCTGTCTCTGTCCTGCTCTCAGTAATGCAAACGTGTGAATAAATGAATGTTGCTCTGTGTCTTTGATGGAACTTGCAGGCATTTGATAGACTTGTTCCTTGTGCCTAATTTCTGTCATCTGTTAAGGTAAGCAGGCTGTGTTATTTAAATATGTCTTATAATAATACTATGTAGGCAGATTTATACACACAGTTTTAAAACTTTTAGAACAACCGTAAAGCACAACAGATTTATTTCCCACGTAAAAACGATCCAAAAGGCACATAGGTCTTTTAGGTCTTTTTTAGGTCTTTTGCGTATTTATTTGTTTATAATATATAGTGAGGATTATTATATAATAAACAGAGAGATTAACTCTTTGTCATGGAAAATATTTATAAAAAATAAGCTTGATAAGTTGTCTGTAGCAGGTTGGGGCTGACGTCACAGACGAGCGCCCCGAGGGCACTGATGTAGTCTGTTAATAGCCTAATGTTAGCTTTTCAATTCTTGCATTTGTATTTAAGATCCAAAAGTGCTCAAAGTTGTATTTTCGTGTGACGATTATCCGACTGTACAAAACGTGTAAGTGTAATGAACAGTGTTTGAACATAGAGCTTATTATTTGCAATCTTCGAAAAGCCTTTGGGAAAATCCTATAGGGATTTTCACTAGGGAACCAGTTTTATGCTAGCAGCCGATTAGCCTACAAAGTGACATCATAGTTCCTCCACTCTATTCCACATCTTAACCTTCTGGCAACGTTACTAGACAACGGGCTTAACACCAAAAAGGACGTTATGAGAACGTTCTGAGAATGTCACATTTTCCAATAAAGTTTGGTTCCCTAAACATTCTGAGAACGTTCTGAATGTTATGTAAAGGTCCCCCAAATAACGTCCTCCACACCTTAAAAGAACCCAACATCATGACCTTCTCAGAACGTTCTGGGAATGTTTCTAAACAACGTCCTTAACACTGACGGCGACGTTATGAGAATGTATTGAGAACGTTACATTTTCCAAAAAAGTATGGTCCCCTAAACATACTGAGAACGTTCTGAATGTTCTGGAAAGGTCCCCCAAATAATGTCCCTAACACTTTTAAAGAACTCAACATTGTGACCTTCTCAGAACGTTCTGGGAACGTCACTAAACAACGTCCTTAACACCGTCAGGGATGTTATGAGAACGTCACAATTTCCAAAAAAGTATGGTCCCATAAACGTTCTGAGAAGGTTCTGAATGTTCTGTAAAGGTCCCCCAAATAACATCCTCCAAACTTTTAAAGAACTCAACATCGTGACCTTCTCAGAACGTCCTTAACACTGACGGGGATGTTCTGAGAATGTTCTGGGAACGTCAAATTTCTAACTGGGTGTGCAGGAGTGCCAGGAGTAAAAATGTTACTATACCCCACTTGCAGGGCAAGCTGGTTAGTTGTAACATTCTTAAAAAGGCAGATTTTACAAGGTTAATTTAATTTCTGTTTATTTTAAATAGTAGCTATATTTCCCTAGGGTAGAGAGCGCAGCCCTACTTTAAGATAACGTTACTAAACCAATCTGACACAGTTAATTAACTTTTTAGTATAACGGGGTATATGCCGAGCTAATGTGTTTCCCATACTGATACACTTCCGGTGACCTGTTATTGTGATTTGTTTTTTTTTTTGTTTTTTTTTTCCGTTTTACACGGTTCCTTTTACAGCATCGATGTTGTAATGTAATTCAAATACAATCAGTTAAACAGACTTTGGCATCCATTTAGTTGCTCAAGCGTATAACGAGACAAAAAGCCGTTTGCTCGCACGCGCCCGTCAGAATCGGCAGGTTAGCGCAGAAACTCCATTGAATATACTGGGGTAAAATAAATGCTCATATTATAAAGACATGGCGGGGAAAATGTAATTTAATGCAGTGCCTCTTGTACAATCTGAGATTACTTTGTAATACATTTACAAACATATTTATTTGTTTCACTGTTATAGGAAGAGCTGCAACAATTCTGCATTTGTGCATTACTCACAGAATTTGTCAATGCAGAAATGTGGCTTCCAATGGCCGTCCTATCACGATGTATCACCTGCCACACCTTTTTGGAGCAAGAGATTACCTAAAGCCAGTTTCTCAGGAGGCTATAGAACCCTGTCAAGAGGAATATCTTCTGAGAGGGCCATACTCATGTGATGAGATCCACAAACAACACCTGATGAAGCTTGATGTTTTTGAGGAGCTGTATGGTTTCAATTCTGTAAGCAACAATTGTAACAACATACATCACCTGAAATATATACATTTTATTATTTGCATTTGTTGTACATAATCTGTACCAGGTAATCTTAACTGAAAAAAGTGTTTCATTTAGAAACATAAATTAATGACAAAATCATTCAGTGTGCATTCATTATGTGTAAGGTGTATTATTTGAGAAGGCACACACACAGTAAAAATACTGAATGCATAGAGGAAACCATACTCTGTAAGAAAATTGGGATTGTAGTGAAAGTATGAGTAAATAAATAAATGTAAATACTGTAAAAAAAATTAATCATTCTTTATTTAACTTTAAATTGAACCCTGACTTTTTAGTACAGTAGATTTCCATTTGCAGCCACACTGAAATGTTTTAACATGAACTAATGGTGGAAGGTTAAAGCTGAATTACATTAGAAGGTATACCAAAAAAGTAAGCTATTGAACTTGAAACTTAATGCTTATCTATGTGTATCTATTAAATATAAACAATTCAATTCTAAGCAATGAACTTATAAAACATTATTTTTGCTATTTTTCCATTACCCCTAACAATGGACATTTGAAGCAAACGCAAACAAATTAAAACATGTCTTTAGCTAACTGTAACATTCTTCTATTTTGGTAAACTCAATAACAAATCAGCACAGTATGTTCCAGTTGACATTTTGGTCATGATTTAGACAACAATGTCCATGACAGGTTGTGACGGTTGTAGTGTTGTTTAACCAGTGTCCACTAGAGTGTTCCATGATTTGGTATTCTCTAGGAGTGTTGAACAGGTGCGGTGTTTTGCCGTGATTATGTTTGGACCAGATGTGGAGTGTTACCGGTGATGTGCGTTTGGATGAAGACCAGTGCGAGTAGTATGTCCGAATTCATAGAATTCGAAAATCAGTATGCGAGAAGTACCCGGATGACTTACTACTTCCGGCGAGATTCTGGAGTGCGCATCCCATGCACGCTGCGCTGTCCCATGATGCCCCGCGAGCGAATTCATGAATGGAAGTGAAGCGACGCAAATGACACTGGTAGGTCACGTGACCATGACAAAACAACGGATGTAGTTTGTCCGAATTCCATTCATACTTTTCACATTCATAGGCTGCGTCCGAAACTGCCTACTACTCAGTAGGTACTGCATTTGAATGTAGATGTACTACTCGGCCGTTAGAAAAGTACGTTCTATACAGTATGAATGTGAAAAGTATGAAAGTGAGCCATCAAGCAACTTCAAAAACCTTGTTGTTGGTCCCTTGTCTTCATACAACTGTAGAATGTCCTCAGGAGTTTTGAAGGTTTCCCTGAGAATATGTTTGGCTTCTATAGACATGTTGTCCAAAGCATATTTAGGTAGTTGGAGGATCTGTTTGTGGCCAGCTTTCAGCATCAGTTTTTTTATGTTTTATTGTGTTGCGTCACACCCAAATGATCCAGCAGTTCATCTTAGTCATCTCCAATGAGATCTTCTTTTAAGGCACAGGTGTCAAACTCAGTTCCAAAAGGGCCGCAGCTCTGCACAGTTTAGTTCCATCCCTAATGAAACACACCTGATCAAACTAATTGAGTCCTTCAGGCTTTGTTTGAAACCTACAGGTAGGTGTGTTGGAACAGGGTTGGAACTAAACTGTGCAGGACTTCGGCCCTCCAGGAATTGAGTTTGAAACCCCTGTTTTAAGGCACAAGAGACCAGATCTCTCTCTGACTGATTTGGGTATAAGACGAATTAATCAATCATCATTTCATCTGTGACTGAATGCTCTCCAAAAAGAGTGTCACTGTGAAAGCTGTACCCAGGCGAGTTGGAAAATATCCTTTAGTCTTTGCATCCTTTTGCTTAAGATTCTTCAAATTGACTTCCAATCTTCCTCTTGCCATTTTGGAGAAAGTGAAGGCACTCTTATGTCCTCCTCTTCTGTCCACCAGAAGCCTGAGTACACATCTCTGGACACACCATCTTCAACAGCTTCCTTTTCATCTATGATACTGTACTTCAATTTGTACGTCATGAATCTTGGATCTTTAAACTGGCCAATCATCTCATGCAAAAAGATCGATCCTATGCAGTTTTGTTACATGCAGGAGATCATATTCAGCAGCTGAAGAGTCGACTGCGTTAGCTTCATCATTCACTTGATCTGCAACAGGACTGAATGCGTCCTCTGGAAAACTCAAATCAATCATACTGACTGCATCACTTGTAAATGGATAAATGACATTAGTGATGGCTAAGTCTGAGTCTTGTGTGACAGGCAAGTGCATCGGCTCGTAGTGCAGTGTGTCATCCAGATGGCCTACCATATATTCAACTGTGTAAGGGCCTATTATGACTTTTGATGACTCTGAAACAGAGTCAGTTGTATCAGCAGAAATGATAGGAGTTTCACATTGTTCTTGTGGTTTATGCTTTTCTGCTTGTGTCTCAGTATCACTCATCAGTCCATCATCATGTGGGAAGCACTTTGTTGTCAGGTAAAATATCAGCATTCCCATTTGAAGTAATGTGTAGAGTTCACCTACAGTAATGTCGTCATCAAGCTCTGATTCTTGAAAATCAAAAACGTTGTGACCAAAGTTCTCCCATGGACCTTTTTTGGACCCTCCTCTTGGGAAGAAAAATTCCTTTGCTTGACTTAAAATGTCAGATTTCTTTGCCTTTTTTACGGATATCAATGGTTCTGGTTCCTCCACCTAAGCGCTTCCTTACTTGTGCAAGCACACAGCATTGGTGTAGACGGCATCGTTTAATTTAATAATGTAATATTGCATTAAGTTCTATAATTACTAATATAATTTCTTATTTTAAAAAAAATTGTAATAAATATATCTGTGATGGTCTCGGGGGTCTGTGTATGGTCTGTGTGTGTTTTTGTTCATTTGTTTTCGAGTTTTAAACGGAAGAAAGGAAAGCAAGAAAACTGCCATTTTTCTTTTTGCTAACAATAAAACAAAAAAAACACGAGATTTTAATTTTTTTATTTAGGATGGGAAAATGGATAAACGACTTTAAAATTCATTGTACACATGTAGGCGTGCTGAAACGCTTATTTTCCTCTGATTGGTCAACCAAATCTTCTATCATTTGAACCAAACACAGCAATAAAATAAAAATGTAAATTGGTAGTATTATAGACATTAACCATTAAAATAAATTCATTCGCTGCCAAACGTCTTGCTGCTGTGCACCTGATGCTGAGCAAAGGTAGCCATTTCAGAGTAGCAACTGGTTAGCTGATTGTTTCCGAGCAAGGCCTTTATAATAATAATAATTATTATTATTATATACTAGTGTTTTTTATGTTTAGTTTTTTAAATAGTTGTTAGTAGGACCAGAATAAGAACACATTGGGACCTTGGGTTAGGCTATAAAAGGGTGCCATCTGTTTTTTATTTTATTTCCTCCTTTTTTAATATGCATTTAGCCTAATTATTTATTTGATAATACTATTTTATTGCAACGTCAAAGTAGGCTTGTCTTATTTTTTATTTGTTGTTGTTGTTACTGTTATTACTAAATGATGCGCATCAGAGGGGATTTAGAAGTGGGTAGGCCTATAAAACGCCTGATAAAGAAGTGGGTAAACGCCGTATACCTGCCTAGGCCTATACCATCCATTACACCTGTGTCTACACCACCCTCTAACATTAACATTGCGTAATAAGATGTGGTGAGGCTCATGTTGTTCCCTTATCATAGCATCTGGTGGCATTGACAAATGGATGTTCTTACCTCGACAAAATGATCTAGTGACCACAACATAATATGACGTTCTCACAAGTTTATGTTGTGTCCACTTCACTTTAAACATAAGTGAACCGACCAGGTCCTCTCCTCGCGGTCCCCTTTTAAATCAGCTTAATAATTAGTTTAATCTCTGCAAGTTCATGGCTCACCAGGAGTTCACACCACTGGCCTAAAAACTGTTTACAGTTTGCATCGGCACAATTAAAACTTACCTTGTCCTGTTGCATTCTTTGAATATGGTCTTCTGAAAACCCTTGGTTTTGGAGAAAACTCCAAAATTCCATGCTGACAATATTCCAGTTGAACTGTTGACATCAGGCTGCTGTGATTGGATGCTGTATAGCAAGTGGCTCAGTCAGACTCTATTGCAACTAATGGCTGACTTTGCCACATCACTTCACATATAAACTAGTTTAAAGAGATAAGATCTTGTTATAACAAGAAAAGATGTTGTTTTAACGTAAGAGAATCTCATGTGGGGAAAAATAAAATGTGTGTGGCAGCAATGCGTCACTGTACCATCACCCTGTGGTAGTGCGCATTTTGAAGAATCGTATGAGAAGCGAGTGATGGACATGAAAGTTTAATTTAAAATCTCTTCACTAAAGGTGATTTTGGCTTGTGCAAAAAAAAAAAAAAAAAAAACGGAGATGAAAATGCATGTGCCAAATAAACTCTGATGTAAAGAGCATTACACCCATGTGACCAATCAACTGTCTCCATTATGCTTGCCTTGTTTACTGTTGGTTACTAGGTTGATAATACAATCAGCCCCTTTAAACGTGCCTATTTAAACTTTTTTTGAATTCTGATAAGATTTGCTTCATATTAGGATGGAAACCCTACAGAGTTGAGACAGATGGATTACTGCTGATATATTTGCTTACAGTAGTCTGAGTTTAAAGGGCACCTATAGGTTACCCATTTTGTCAGATTTAATATGAGTCTTTTGTGTCTCCAGAATGTGTCTGTAAAGTTTCAGCTCAAAACACCCATCAGATTTTTGTTATACCTTTTATAAGCTTCTATTTCATACATTTTTGCACCAGGAGGCGGTTTAGTTGTACTGCACCTTTAAAGCTAGTTCTCCCCGCCCACCGTTTCTACATGCCTTTCAGCATGCCTTAATCTCCTCCCTCGGCTGTGTCAGACAACAGACAGACTTAAAGGAAGCAGATCTCACAACAAATACATTAAATACTAATATGTAAAGTTTTTACCATAGTATTTCTCACAAACGCTACGTGTTTAGTAAACTTAACAATGAGTCACACACAATGTTGTTACAAAGTTCACACGCACATACACAGCGCAGCAGACACACACACAGAGACAGACAGCGCGTTTAGCTTTGCACTCTTTTTGCACACATGTGAGGGGATATAGATTAATTTCCTCTGCTGTATGAATATCTGTTATGTTGGTGTACAATAAACCTGATTCAACGTCCACAAACCGGGATTGAAGCGTCGTTTTTATAATTGTTCTTACACGCGGCTGTGGTGATCAAGTAAAGCTGAAGAAAATCGCTGTAATTCATTACACACATGCTCTGTTTAAAATATTTTAAACTTGTAAAACTCATTCTTGATCACATTTGATGATGATTGATGATCCTAGCAAACTGAACAGACATTTTATTCCCGGTTGCTTCGCGCTCATCCTCTCTTGTTGATATGATTATTCACGTGACTTCCGGGACATGTTACTAGGCAGCTGTTAATCAATTCGGTAGGCGTAGGGACCGCACTCCTACATCAAGTTGCGGTCATTCTGAAAACCGCTCCAATTGGTCCATCGTTTTTATGTTGTTAAATTGAAAAAAAAAAAGCATTGGGTGTGTTTATATCACCCCAATTTGACAGTCTATACACTATATCTATAAATATGTCTGTCCAAACAGCTTGAAACGTAGATTTTTCTCCATAGGTGCTCTTTAAAGTAACTTTTTCTTTGCATAATCCACTTACCAAACTATACAGATTGCAGATTAAAGCAGTCACTGCACTGAAAACAATAAGATTAAACATCGCTATGTAAAGTAAAATTTTATGAATAATCATCCACAGCACTTGATTAACTGTAAATATAATTATTTGAATGGATATGGAGTTGACTTCCTCCATTTTATTTTCTGTGCATACACATTTTCCCTTCCTTTGTGTCTTTAAGACACATGGCAAAAACCAGTTTGGTGTGTTTGAGGCTAGTTGTCACCTGATGTTAACAACAGGACAAATGCTGATTAGGTTAGACTGTGATGCTGATATTGTCCTTTCTCTGTGAATATAAACCACATCAAGCAGCTCAACAAGTGGCAGAACATATACAAACAGTTAATTTAGTGACCAACAGATCTAATGTCTTGATTGCTGACATCAACAAGTGAAAAGTCTAAAGAACAAAAGCAGTTCCTGAAGTTAAATTATCCTTTCAACTTCTGTAAGTGGATAATCTTAGATTTTGTTTCCAAAAACTGAGGTAACTCTCAGGGTATGTTTGTTGTCATCAGGGGTGGACGTAGTGGGGGCCCTAAGCCATTCCAGATATGGGGCCATAGCATTGAAACTCAAAACTCTGTCTTTACTTTGATATCTGTTTTCTCTCTAGATTCCTTTTTTTGTTGTAAATAAACTGCATGTTATAAATATATTTTAAGTGGAACCTTCTTAATGTAAAGCTAAATAAAATAAATTCACAAAAAAAACAAGTTCACAAACAATGTACAGTTAATTAGCCATACTTATGATTTATGTGATTAGATTTTGCATGTGCTGTACAGGAGAAGCGTTCCACTATTCATGGGGGGCTTGGTTTCATAAAGAATTAATAACTTTAAAATCTTAATGGTTATAAATAGGGATGTCCAGATCCGATTACATGATCTGAAATTGGGCCTGATCAATATATAATATATATTGTCATTATTTTTTTAACACATCTATAGTTATGCGGTGGCACAGAGTTAGACCTCTTTCTTGACTTCACACAGAAACAGCAACGTGTGCGGCATGACATCACTTTGTTGCAGAGACGCTATTGGTTAAATGTCAGCCAAGTAGAACACGGAAGCAGCTTGAAGTGGACAGCACCAGTATGTCTGTGGTCTGGAGGTATTATAAAGTTGATGGTGACAACATTGCCATTGCAAACATTGTGAGATATGTACTTGTTATTGGAAGAGGTGGAAAGGAAAAGCTAACAAAACAAACCTGATAAGACACCTCAAACACCAAGTAGAACCTCGATTTGAAATGCCGTCTTGCCACTATTTCACCTCTGCCAGCCCTTTATGAGAAGATTTCTGACAGACTACTTGTCCTGTTATTTGTCCAGCTCCCATGTCTCTACTAAGCCTTTTATGTAGTATAGAAGTATCCAATCCGGTTTCAATATCGGTAGATACATCGGGTGGGTGCTATCGCAACTGGACCTGTCAGATGAACGCCGCTCACTTTAATGTTAATTTTGCTGAATCACTGTGCTTATCACTGGGCGACGAGCTGTTATAATATGCTGAAAGCACTATGTAAATAATATATATAATGTGTAATCAATATATCTTATTTCTAAGACAAAAACAAACTCTGCACCGCATCTGATGTCATTCCCTCGCTGTAAATGCTGGCGCTCCCGTTTTTTTCTGCCACCTACCTTCGCGCGCATCCTGAATGTTTACAAACATTGGTCTATAAGATCTGGACTCTCTCCCGGGACAGCTTGCCAAACTTGCTTTATTATCAATCATCAGCTAAGTGTGAACTCTTGAAACCCGTTTTAGCGCTTATCATAACAACAGCTATACAGGTATCTATTATTATTAGAACAACTTATGCCACAAAGGCAAAGTGCAGTATCTTGTCACATACAGAAATTGTTCACACACACACACACACACACACACATATGCAAATCTGACAAAAATAAACATTATTTTTTAACAACTATTCAACTTATACAGAATAAATGCTGGGAACTGAAAATTTGCAGAAAATATTTGACTTTAAGCCTAATTTAATTATATTTTGGCACTTTTTCTATTAAACTCAATGAACTTCCAATAAAATCAGAGTTCATTTAATTAATAACAATGTTCCAACTTTAGGTGGGAAGAAAGGACAAAGTGTCACCTTCATTGTTCATGCATTTCATGTTTGAAGGTCTGAACTTGTACACAAGAACAAGATAAAAAGAGACATGGTGAAATGACAGCAGGGGACACACATTTCATGCTGCAATTTCAGGTCAAATGTTATTTGGGGGCATGCTTTGTTGAATTAATTACATTTTCAAGTGCCTTCCCTGATAACTCCTAAAACCCCGGGACGGCAGACTGAAATGTGCAGCTGATAAATTTTATCAGAGATAAATGAAAGTATCAGGGTGACTTCTGCACGTCTCCACAGCCACATTCAGGTCATCAGACTGGCGCTCATCAAATGCGCACATGAGTCTGATGCCAGCCTGTTGCCCCCTGTGATTGGTTCGTGGCCTTTGCTGAAGCTGCAGTTCATGTCTAATCATACAGGGAGATTGTGCATGAATTGGAATGGATGGATTCGTTTTATCATTGCTTCCTGTGTGACCTCTGTTTGGGTGGTGGGGCATAAAGAAAATACTCAGGCGAGTAAAGCAACAAGATATTTTCCGTACTTGTTCACTTATTCAGAAGTGAAAATGAGTTCATGAGGTGCCCAGGAGCCTCCAGTGAATGAAGTCAAATTTAAATACCCACTTTTTCTGTGTTCATAAGGGACCAGCAGATAAAAGGAAAAGTCCTGATGAAGCACTTACTGAATGCAACTTCATTACAGGAGAGAGCGACTAATTATACATATGAATGAATAAACACATAGCAGAACACAACTTAATTGTTAATACATTATACACCCATTATATGATAATAATAATAATAATAATAATAATAATTTTTATTTACACTATAGCTACATATAACATACATTGACACCGTAATGATACATTAAAACGTGTTTATAATAATTTATTCTAAATTATTTCTGAAATAAATAAATGATATATTGATATGAGTGTTATATGACATTCACTCACCAGCTACTTTATTAGGTACACCTTACTAGTACCGGATTGGACCCCCCTTTTGCCTTCAGAACTGCCTTAAAACTTTGTGGCATAGATCCAACAAGGTACTGAAAATATTCCTCAGAGATTTTAGTCCATATTGACTTGATAGCATTGCATAGTTGCTGCAGATTTTGTTGGCTGCACATCTATAATGCGAATTTCCCGTTCCACCACATCCTAAAGGTGCTTTATTGGATTGAGTTCTGGTGATTGTGGAGGCCATTTGAGTGCAGTGAACTCATTGTCATGTTCAAGAAACCAGTCTGAGATCATTCATGCTTTATAAAATTGTCCTGCTTTAAGTAGCCATCAGATGATGGGTACACTGTGATCATAAAGGGATGGACATGGTCAGCAACAATACTCAGTTAGGCTGTGGCATTGACACAACGTTCAATTGATACTAATGGCCCCAAAGTGTGCCAAAGAAATACCCCCCATACCATTACACCATGACCATCAGCCTGAACCATTGATGCAAAGCAGGATGAATTCATTCTTTCATGTTGTGAAACTCATCAAGACCAGGCAACGTTTTTTCAATCTTCTATTGTCCAATTTTGATGAGTCTGTGTAAATTGTAGCCTCAGTTTCCTGTTCTTAGTTGACAGGAGTTTCACCTGTTGTGGTCTTCTACTGCTTTAGCCTATCCGCCTCAAGGTTCAATGTGTTGTGTGTTCAGAGATGCTCTTCTGCATACCTCGTTTGTAACAAGTGGTTATTTGAGTTACTGTTGACTTTCCATCAGCTTGAACTTGTCTGGCCATTCTGCTCTGACCTCTGACACAGAATTGCTACTCACTGGATATTTTCTTTTTTCGGACCATTCTCTGTAAACCCTAGAGATGGTTGTGCGTGAAAATCCCAGTAGAGCAGCAGTTTCTGAAATACTCAGACCAGCCTGTCTGGCACCAACAACCATGCCATGTTCAAAGTCACTTTAATAACCCTTTTTTTCCCATTCTGATACTCGATTTAAACAGCAGCAGATCATCTTGACCATGTCTACATGCCTAAATGCAGTGAGTTGCTGTCATGTGATTGGCTGATTAGAAATTTGCATTAACAAGCAGTTGGACATGTGTACCTAATAAAATGGCCGGTGATTGTGTATATTTATATATACACCACCATATACACACACACACACACACACACGTGCACACACACACACACACACACACACACATATATATATATATATATATATATATATATATATATATATATATATATATATATATATATATATATATATATATATATATACAGTTGAAGTCAAAACTATTAGTCCTCTTTGACTTTTTTTTCAAATATTTTCCAAATTATGTTTAACAGAGGCGACGGTGAGTGGGTAGCATGTTCGCTGTAGAGCAAGAACGTCGCTAGTTCGAGCCTTGGCTGGTTCAGTTGGCATTTCTGTTCTCCCCGTGTTGGCGTGGGTTTATATGTACTGTTTGTGTAATAATTATTATTATACAATGGTTTTATAACACTCTTCCCAATTGTATTACTGTTGTGATGTAGTTTCACATTTTAAGATTAAAAATAAAAATAAAAACTCAACAACTATAAAAAAATCATTTAAACTGTAACCATTCAAAAAATGAATAATAAAGGTCGTTACTTAAAAAAAAACTGTAGCCTTCAAATATGAAAAAATAATAAAATAACAATACCTCAAGGACATGAGAGCAGTTGTTGTAGAAGATGCGCCCATCTGAGAACATCTTGTTCTCCACTCTATTCCTCTCCTCACACTCGCATAGTAAGCTGACGCGTGCAGATCCTCCGCTGTGCCAAAGGGGGCAGTGTGGGGCTGTGCTTCAATCTACACCGCACCGCAATCACTCTTTAGGGCACAATCACACAGCTTAGTTAAAGACTGCCAAGATTTATGTGAAGATCACATTTGACAGCAAAATGTTGCGTGTCATATTTTTGTTCAAACATAACGCATTTAATCATTTGTACAGCATTTGTTCATTATTGTGTGAATTAGCCTATATATAGCTTGAAATAAATCCCAGTCAAATATAGTTAAACACGATTAAAGACCCATTAGTTTCACCATCAGCCCAGGTTTGTATTGAAATATCATTTTATCTCAGCCAGTCTTCACACCCACACATACAGTACAGTGACTGGATGAAAACACACCGAAGAGCACCCACACATTTAAACCTATCTATATGTTCCATGCCATCTAGTCTCAGTCAGAGAGCCATAAACGCCTCAGTTTTTTTTCAGGGTCACTCATATAAGGTGTCACAAGCACCCACGCACATTTGCATAAAGTAATTATTCAATAACTAATATGTGCTAGTTATGCTTGCACAGAAGTTTAGCAGCATCCAGATGCTGTAGCTCGCAGCAGAGTCTTCTTCCCTTGCAGCAGGATGAAGGATTTTGTGCATCTGCTTGGCCTGTTACAAGCCACAGTTGAGTGTTGGCAAGGAGACAGCCAGTCAGGCCTCGTAATGAGTAATAGAAGCTGCTTATCAAAGCTACAGATGAACGCAGACTTGTTTAGAGTTCCTAGTGTGCTTCAAATAAGACTGATACAACAAAGCATTGCGATTTTTGGGTTGCCTGAAAGATCGCTCCCATAAGACATCATTCTTGCATGATGATTATGTGACAAAATAAGAAAATAGGCTCAAACCCCTATAGCTTAAGGCAATGCAAGGAACATTGTTTGCTTGCTTGAAAAAGTGACAGTTGTTTTCTTAAAGGGATAGTGGTTTTCCTTTAAAATGACAAACCTGTCATCATTTATTCACCCTTGTGTCATTCTAAAGAAATATGATTGTATTAAAAAAGCAGAGGATTAGTCGTCTGTTCAACCTGCCAAAAAAGATAAATATATAATAAAAGAGAAAGAGAGAGTGAGAGGAAAAAAGCCCAAGTGAAATTTCAGCTTCTCTGGGTTTTTGATTTAGTCTTATGTTTGAGTAAAACATAGATATTCTTGTTATATTCTGTACACCATCACATTTATTTGAAATCTAAATTTAAAATGTTGGTATGTTGCATTTTTTGTTGCATATATTGGTTTTAGACATGTCTAAATTTGTTTTAAGACACAATAAAAAAAAATTTTTAAACACAACAAAGGTTTTAACTTCAGAACTGTTAAAATAAAATATTTGTTGTAATTTTCCTGATTTTTCTTTACCACATCAATTGTGAACATTTGCTATTGTGACCAATGTTTTGATGAAATTTGAAGAAATGTTATCCTTGCCATTAACCATATAAGCGGGGGAGTTCTCAAGACCTACCTGTGCTCAAACTCCCCTCTCGCATTACAAACGAGGGAGCACCGGGCTCGAGGACCATATGAGCTCAGGGCTCTCTTCCAGGACAGCATACCAGACACTCTTCATTATCAATTATCTGTTAAGTATGAACTCTTGAGAAAACAAAAAACAAACAAATATATATATTGATATTTTTCAAGACACTTCTATACAGCTTAAAGTGACAAGTAGGTTAACTAGGCAGGTTAGGGTAATTAGACAAGTTATTGTATGATGATGGTTTGTTCTGTAGAATATTGAAAAATATATAACTTAAAGGGGCTAATAATTTCCATAAAATGGGTTTTAAAACATTAAAATGTAGCTGAAAGGCCGAAATAAAACAAATAAGATTTGTCTCCAGATAAAAAAATATTATCAGACATACTGTGAAAATTTCCTTGCTCTGTTAAACATCATTTGGGAAATGTTTTTTTTTTTTTTTTTTTTAAATCAAATCGGAGGTAATATTTCTGATCAGTATATATATATATATGTGTGTGTGTGTGTGTGTGTGCGTGTGCGTGTGCACGCATGGGAGTATCCCTTATGCCCACCATTCACTTTCACCGAATGGAAACCACACAGCATTTCCAACACAGCATTCTGTCATCATATATTCCCTCTAATGTTGTTCCAAAAAGGTGATATTACCTCTCTTTGGCCGAATCCAAAAGACATTTAGCAGAATGCCAATGTTCTCGCGATAGGATAGAACCATGCTTTCATATTGTTTATTGTTTATGACCCTACTATCAGATTGTCACTGCAGATAGGCTGAAGTATGAAAAGGAGCGCTATCCTGCTGAAGAATTTGCCCTCTCCTGTGGTCTGTAATATAATGGGCAGCACAAATCTCTTGATACCTTAGGCTGTTGATGTTGCCATCCACTCTGCATATGTCTTGCACACCCCAATGCCAAATGTAACCTCTAATCATGATTTTTCCTTCATCAAACTTGACTGATTTCTGTGGAAATCTTGAGTCCATGCAGGTTCTAATAGGTCTTCGGCAGTATTTGTGATGATTGGGACGCAGTTCAACAGATTCACAGAAACAAAATCTGCCTTCAGCCACTTTTCCAAATGATTAACCTGAAGTCATTATTTTTCGCTCTTACACTTGGGATCGACGACAAACCTTTTGTCAGGTAGTGTATGCTTATATATGTACATCACTCCAAAAATGTCAATCAAAAGCTATCTGGCAGAAAGTCCTATATTTTAGAAAGTATATGTGGGTGTTTTAAAATAATTTGAACGGATCACATTACTTGTATTGTCTTATTGTGTATAAAAGTGCTCTTTTTTTGTCATCAGTAAGTGCAGTAACTTTTTCTTCACAACATCTCCTTTGCTTTTTTTTCACAGAGAAAGAAAGTCATATGGTTCAGAAACAACACAAGAAAGAGTAAATGAAGACTGAATTTTCATATTCGGTTGAAATCTTGACAAACCCCGAGGCACTTGAAGAACCAATCACAACCATCACTGGCACATCTTAAGCAGAAATAGATAAATATACTCTGAAATCCATCCAGAAAGCCTATCTTTCTTCCAGCAGAGGAGAACATTTATTGCCACAACGATAAGTCATTTATCACGCACAAAAAAAAAAAAGAAGAAGCAGATACATTTGCAGAGATATTCAGCCGGGGCATTGATCTGTATCTGACAGGGGGTTGAGGTACTTCACAGAAGGAGCACGACTTCTTACGCCGGTCCGTGTATTATTATCTCATCTCTCTGATATCCAAAACCTCAGCCCCCCATTATGACGACGCCAAACCCCGTGGCCACACATGCACTACTACAGGCTTGACGTCTCCTTTTCATCTGATTGCATGGTCCTTGTGGTTTTGCCGGAGATAAGAAGAAATGATTTATTGGAAGCCGGTGAAGAAAGGTAGCCCAGTTTGCTCCGAGTCAAAGCCCTGCTCATTGAGATATGAGCATGAACGTGGGCCAGCAGGGGATGAGCTGTGACAGGCTTGGGATTTGAGTGATCTTGAGGCCGCACAAGCACAGAACTAACCCATTTGCAGCATACGAGAAGGCCTGTTCCCAGACAAACAGTTTATGCTAACTATTTATTGACAGGAAACAGGACCTGGATCTGAGAGGCATGAAATAAGCAGCCCTGCTGTTGCTGGCTTTGTCTCAGCGCTGTTTGCCACGCAGAATGGGCTCTGAAATAAACAGATGCAAAGGCTTTTACGGCAAGCGGCTCGCCATATGCATCATCTCTTATCAGAAACACGAAACAGATGAGCGCGGAAGCAACGCGCACCTTCAGTCGGGCGCAGCAACCAACACGCTATAATCATGTTGGCTGTCTAAAAAACCATCACAAGCCTCTTTTGATTATGAAAAATCTCCGGAGCTGATGAATCAAGTGGAAGCGATGAATAACCTAGATATCATGTGACAGAACAGCCTTATCAGACGTCCTCTCAGCGCTGGCAGGTAAACACCGAGAGCTTCGTTTACAAGAGTTCATTGATATAAATGCTCTTGTTCAAATTTGTTAACACGGAAGAGATGAAAGGACTTGTTTGGTACGATGGAGTCAACGCTGATTATTTGTATTGCATTAATGCGAGCGTAATCTGCATTCACGAACGCGAGTGTTTCCTGCTGTGATGACAAAGGCATTTTCTCTGCTGTTTGTTTCTTCTATTCTTCCTTTCTTTCTCACATAAATATCAGCCACAGAATGAATTATTACACTGGCCTTAGCAATTAAAGACCCCAGGTAGAGGCTAGACTCAATGAGACATTCAGGTGGATATTATGTGACATTTAAAGGCTTAATTACAAAGCGCCAAGCTAAAGGTGTGGGATTCTGAAGGAAAAGAGTTTTGTGATAATAACTGTATTATGATATTAAGCAGCAAACTAGATTAAGGTTGTGCTAATGTTGACAACACACTGTTAAAACGGAGAAGGAAAAAGGGGACTGTCTTAGTAGTTATGTTTCCATCCAAAAATGCGAATGAACTTCATGCGCAATACTGGATTATCGCATAAAAGATGTGCGAATAAACCAGCGTTTCCATCAAACGAGACAAAATCGTCACTTCCTGATTAACTGGTGCCAAAAATCAACAGTAAAAACAGAATTTGCTGCAGTAGGAGAAGTAGTGTCAATCTTTTCTTCATCTAATAAATGACTTGCGCCTAAGAAGGCAATCCTGACACGCACTGAACCCATAGTGGCGTTTAAAGGAGTGAGACATGGAGCACAGACGATCTTGATTCTAAAGGTCATTAATAATATAATAACACTAATACTAATACTAACACAAAATCACATGACCTTTTTTAATGCGCAAACTGAAATTTTTGTAGTTTATGCACATCGTTTCTTATCGAATAAAAAGTTTATGCTACTCAGTTATGCGCATACATTTTTTATGCGCATTTTCAAAAAGTCATGCCCCTCTTGACGTTTCCATCAACCGTTTTTTTTGTGCGCATATTCAATATGGTACTGAGAGTATCACATTCAAATGCTTCATTCAAAATGGTTGATTCATTCAAAAATTAAGCAAGGGTCTGAAAATGCCTGTATAGCATGTAAAAATCAGAATGCGAACCGAGTAGTATGTCTGAATTTATATATTCATGAACCAGTATGAAAGAAGCACCCAGTTGACCAGTTCAAATTCAAGTATAGCATGCCCGTAGCCAGCCTATTAAAACAGGTGGATCTTTTTTCTAGAAAAGTGGACCTTTTTGGAGTTGTTTTCCTCAAATTATGACTTGATTCAACTACTGCATTTTAATGACAATGACTAAAGACTAATTTGTGCTGGATTAGCTTGTAGGATGGTTATTATTACCAAAAGTTTTGATGCAACAAAAATACCTCCTACTTTTTGGCTTATTGCTTATAATACTATTGTTTACAAAAATGTATGTTCATTTACAAATGTGCATTTAGACTGTACTTTCTTACATTTTTATATATAGTGTAATGAGATTAGAATTAAAAAAATATTCATATTAGGAAATCCTATTCTTATTAGAAAAATATGAAAAAAATATTCTTTTTAAATGCAAATTTATTATTATCCATCATAAAAAAATGGGAATCTGTTAAAACTTGTTTTGAATTAAAAACTGTAGTCTAGGCAAACAACAAACTGGCGAGCTCAATTCCTCAGTCAGAATTTGTCTTTTTAAATAATAAAAGCCTTGTTTTATTGGTTATTCTTCTTAAAGCCTTCTTCTATTAATCATTTTCACAATTTATGATGGCATACTTCAAAATTGAATAATAAAAGAGACTTTTACTTAAAGAGACTATACTTTTTATAGTTTACTGTATACTGTCGTGGTTTTTGGTTTTTCTCTTAGTGAATCAAACTCAGTCTGGAGGTTATGAATATTAGAAGAGTATACTTAATTGTCGACAACAAAGGAGAATTTTCAGGAGACCCCCAGTAGCATCTCTGTCTGAAAAATTCTGTCTCACTGATGTTCTGGCCTGCTTAAATACTCTTTTGCAACTGTTTTTCAAATTGTCACACAAAATCCCACCTTTAACCGCTGACCCCAAATTCCACCTAGTTTAACCCCTGACCTCAATTTCCACCTAGGTGGTAGCCCTGACTCAAACCTGGTAACTATATAACTTATCCATTGCTTGTGATATGGTAATTCTTCTAATGGTATGCAAGTCTACAAACAGATTATACACATACAATTTTAATATATAGATTAACTTCACACTTTAAAGAATATAAAATCCACTTCAATACACACACTGATATGTTGATCCCATATTGTCAAATCATATTGATGAAAATATATACAGTATGTGACATACTGTCTTTTGATGAGATGTTAAATCAAGGTGCTGACTCTGTGGTCATTAAAAATCTCATGGCACTCCTTGTAAAGAGTAGGAGTGTAACCCCGGTGTCCTGGCCAAATTCCATTTCAGCCCTCAACCAGCATGGCCTCCCAATCATCCCCAACCCCAAATTGGCCATATCACAGTCTCCTCACTCCACCTGTAGCTTGTGTGTGGTATTGGCGCCGTTGTCCTGTAGCTGTCGTCACATCATCCAAGTGGATGCTGCACACTGTTGGTGGTGTGGAGAGACCCCCTCGTGATTGTGAAGTGCTTTGGGTGTATGGCCATACACAATAAATGTGTATATATATATATATACATATTACATTACATTACATACAATTTTTTTTTTAGATTTCAAGTATATGTAATTCATGTTCTGCATGCAACATATGTTTGGAAATGTTGCAAAAACGGCTGTTTGCATTTATTTATTTTTTATTATTTGTGTTCATATAAATGTTTCAGATGTAGCATGACCTTGATAATGGTTTAAACTATATTTTATACCTATGGATAGGAGAAAGGATAGGAATTTTATACAAAAGTGGGACATTTGATCTTCATTGCAATCATTCACATTTTTCACTTTTTAAGTTTATGCCTGTTTTGATTGATTGATTGATTGATTGATTGATTGATTGATTGATTGATTGATTGATTGATTGATTGATTGATTGATTGATTGGTTGGTTGATTGATTGATTGATGTTTGCCCACAAAACAACCACTGGCTCTGCACCCTAAACTCAGTTAATGATCATTTCAACTAGTGTTTATTGGCTATGAAATAACATACTGTAAGTTGGATTTTGCTATGCTGTTGCTGCTGCTATATATTAAGTAAAGAATATTTAGTTCAATTTAATCAAGATAATAAGAAGTAGCTGCTTTAAAGGAAGTAAACCCTCAGATCTCTACAGGTGGCGCTAGGGAGGATGGGGAGTTAAAAAAAAGCCTTTTAAGTACACCTGATCGCCCAGTACTGCTGTGACTAAATCGATTGCTAGAGTTTCATGCCTGAACTGTGCTTCTTCAGACATGCATATGTTCCAGAAACCTTCATCCTACAAGTAACCATTGCATTGTGGTGCCATCCCAGAGGAACAAAACCACTTTCAAGGACTTTAATGTTGTCCCATGTTGGTCATTTGACTGAATCTATAGTCTTTTTTTGAAGAAACAGCTTAACATTAGCATGCTTCTATTGTCCTCATTCGGATAAAAGTGTCTGCTAAAGGATTAAACATAATGTAAATTTAAAGTTTCTACCATCGAGGCTAAGCCAAGCTGTTTATCTCCACAGAACAGAGAGCTGATTCACACATATTTACATTGCCTGAGTTGTGTTAATTAGCATAAACAACCAAGAAGTGTGTGAGTTGACTTGATCTGATGATAGAGGACACAAAATTCAGAGGAGAGATGTAAGGACAACATATGTCATAAAATATTTCTATACTGGATCTATTGAATAACTGACTTGCATACAACTTCAGCAATATCAAGTTCATGCAACACTTTTACAATAACGTCCTTGATAATAAGAAAAATAACAATACTTTATTCAAGTTACCAGAACAGCTTTTAAACGATCAATGAATGTCCTTCAGACTTATAGAATCTTTTCAAAATGTAGTTTCTATTTGTGATGAGTTATAACAAGAATAAAGTCATTTATTACTTCATGGAGACATTTCTGTGCTCCTGAGGTGATCTATTAAATTGATTTTGTGGGGGTTAAGGTGAGCATGATTCAATTCACAAATACTTTTCAGGTTGCTGAAAAGTTGTTTTAAATGTTTTTGAAAGTTTCCTTGGTAAAAGTTTTTGTTGAATCTGTTCTTTCACATGTTACAAAAGTTTTATTTTTAAATAGTTTAGGGCCATATTCAGCTTTAGGGAACATCGGCTGACTTTCTGGCAAAGTTTTCTAAAAATTATGAACTTTAATAGAATGCTGGTCATCTGGTGTTATATAAATAAAAGATGATAAATATATATTTTTCCACAATGGTGTCTCTTGTACATCGTCTTATTATCTTGTGCCATTTCCGGTAAAAAAAAAAAAAAAAACAATACAATAACAACAGCAAACTAGGTTGAATAAAAGAAGCTTTAAGTCAAAATTTGACAGGGATATTTATTTATTTTTATACAGTTCTGTCTGGATTTTGAATCTGATAGCCTGATAGCCTTGCAATATTCTGCAAGTAACAGCACATGTTCAGCCTCTTAACCCTACTCCCTTGTGTATTACTCCACCTACATACAGCGATAAGCAGAGGGCACTCTACAGTTTGACAAATATTGCTGCTGCTGGACAACATAATGTAAATTTGAGGCTTTTTTAGCCATGAATGTAGTTATTTAGATTGCAACTATACAGTTTATTTATAAGGATGGTGCCTTTTTAAAAATATTTTATCCGTTCTGAGAAACAGCGCAATGACTGCCATTCTCATGTTTTTGAGCAAAATTGGTTCATAATAAGCCCTAAGAGAAAAACAGCGTAATTCCAAAGTACAGCTGATCAAATAATTAATAAACAGGTAAATGGCTTTCACTAAATCGATCTCTCTCTTCTGTATATTGTAGTGCTGTATTTATACCACAGTAATATTGTGATCCCCGATTACAACAGAGAAATACTGGGAGATATCTCTGTAGACTGGGATGGCATTTCATGCCGTTCAGCCTTATAATCTTAAAATTGTGAGCAAAATCACCTGTTTTGTCATAAATTTAGACATTATGCTAGAGAATCATTCAAACACTTGCTCTAAAGTGAAGTTGGTGAATGACCAATGATTCCTGCTGTTCTGACATCAGCTGTATTTGAATAGCGTCATTGGTGGGACACTAAAGATATTGCTCATACACTACCTGCTCATAAAATAAAGTTAAATTGTTAAATATTTATTACAATTTTAACTGCTTTCTTATTGTATGTAGTTTTAAATTAAATGATTACTTATGTCATTATTGCTTTTATTACTATCACCATTCATAATAATAATAATTTATTAATTAATTTTAGAGTGATTTCTGAAGGCACTCTGAAGACTGGAGTAATGAAGCTGAAAACTCATCTTTAAAACCACTGGGATAAATTATTAAAATAATTCTAAACTATTTTTGGACATGTAATTTTATAGTACAAAAACATTTTACAATTTTACAATTTGTTCTGTACTTAATTAAATAAATGAAGCTTTGGTGAGCAGGAGAAGCTTATTTTAAAACATTTAAAATCCGTACTGACCCCAAACTTTTGACTGTTAGTGAATACGTACGTTTTTAAAATATATATTTTAAAACATATTTATTTTAATTAATTTTAAATATTAAACATATAATTGTCAAATGGCTATGCCCAGATATTGTATTTTATAATGGAAAACAATTGAATTTTTATTTTATGTTTTTGTAACTCAATGGAAAGTTAACAAAAAAAACATAATTTCATTTGATGATGAAATATCATGATTATAATTATAATCTAATAACTTTTGCCCAGTTATCAGCAAGAACTAATACTTTAAGCAGTACTAAAACAATACGATCACTTATTCTTTCAGATATTGTAATGAGTAGCCCCCCTTTACTTCATGTTTACATAAATATAGGCTACATGTATACACTGCATCACGATGCAACATTATCTTATCCATATTTGACATTTTATTTTCCCAAAAGTGCTGTAAAACATTAAAACAGACATGCATTTAGTATGCTTTCTGTGTATATAAAATCTTTTTTTGCAGCAGCAGCAGACACAGAAATGGGATGCCTCGTCTTTGATCCATAAACAAATATACGGCATTGCTGCAATACTCGAATCTCTCAGAAGGACTGTATGGAGTATCGCCTCCAGCAGCAGCAGCAGCCAATGAGTCTTTAGCGGGGCGGAGGTGAGTGAGGGAGAGAGAGACGCGGCTGCGGCTCTCAATGGAAGTTGCTGTAAGTGCGCTGCTGGACCTGTACACTACATTCACTCGCTTTCAGTTCGCTGTGAGCAGGAGCTCAGCTCACACCTATCTATACACTACGAACAGCCGCTTGTTGCGTTTCCAAAGTACGCCGGGAGACCTATTCGATATGCATTGATTGCTTTTTAATCAAACTCGCTGCGACGTTTCATCGGACACTTCATCAGAGCTCATATTATTAGTACGCATACAGTTTTAGGGGGTGACTGCATGCGTGCAGCCTTCTGGATTCCGTGCATTGGTTTATAATAGAATTTTTGTGATGGTTTATGACTTGCAAATCCCTCCAACATGTTGAAATAACAGCAAACAGGAGCAGCAACTGGATCTCATATGAGACTTTCCGGAGATATTGAGTGAGTGTGCTTTTTAAAGTGGAATAATTGACGAGACTTTTAAGAAATAAAGCAGGTTTATAAAGTGCGGTGTCATCAGTGTAATGCATAAGTGTAATTACAACCCATAATAATGACGTGTGTGCTGTGATCGCGCGCTTTCGCTGGCATCACGCGCAGCAGCTGCATTTAAACTGCTGTTAATGAAAAGCGCGTTATTTAGCGGGAACTTTCGACTGGACTGGAATGTACGTTTGCTGACTGTCAGCGCTCGTGAGTTAAACTTGCGGAGTCAGAGAGAGCGGAATGGACGCCGGTGGATGTGAAGCCACAGAGAGACAGTTCCCAGGTCTTTCTAAAAAACGCAGACCTGCCGGGAGACACAACACGGCACTGAAAGAGGAGGAGGAGGAGGACAGTGTTTACTCAGGAGGCGACCGTTCCCGTAAAGACACAGCGCGTTCCCGCTCAACAGCACTTCTCACACGCGTGGACAAGAATGCCATCATGTGTGATCTTAAGAGCGCTTCTTCCTCTTCTTCCATGATTTTTACACGTTTCTCCGGGAGGAATTTCAGCGGGAATGGGAAGAGAAAGTTTGCGGTGCGCACTTGGAGTTGGTGGGCGTTTTTCTGCTTGCAAGTCCACGTGTTGGAAGCGGTCACGCAAGGTAAGAAAGCGTTTTTACACTTGACGTGCTGTGAAGCTTCGTGTAAACCAGTTTTGCAGCTTGCCATGTGGGTCGTTTTTCAATTAGAGGCACTTTGTGGGCTTGAAATGAGGCTGTCAAAACAGGCTTCACTTTCGTATATGTGTCTAGTTTTGAGAGGAACATCAGTGTAGTAACTGGTGGTGTGGAGATTTGATATTGTGCTTGATTGTAATTACATTGTTTGGTGGAAACTTAAACTGGTATAAGCAAATTATTTCGAATGTTTACCATTAAAGATCGATCGTTTGTTTAATCCTTAAACATGTTAACTTCATTTAGTTTTAATTTTTTTATATCAATGATAGACTACACTTATAAAACCATATTAAGCAGCAGTAGATAAAAACAAAACAATATATATTTTTTTTTAAATAAGAAAAATAGCATTTCAGTCTTTATACATAAGAGTTTCATATTTAATTCAACCTGTTGCCTGAACATACTTTGTAATTTCGGAGTAAAGTTTGTTTCAAATCCAACCTTTGAGTGTATCACGTAGCATATGTATTTTCTTTTCTTTTATTATTTTATATTATTATTATTATTTTAATGTAGCTGACACATACCCTCTCATTTTGCATTATTTAATATCAGAAGTAAACAAAGTTTCATGTCAATAAACATTCTCCAGAATTCATAAAGACTACATTTAGTACACATAAACAGTAAACTAACTATGTGATTTAAAAAAAAAAAACCTTATGAAGTAAAATTTTATTTTAAGTACATAAACTGAAGAGGGTAAATTTGGATACTGAAAACAAATCAAGTTTGGCTAATCTAATCTATCTCAGAAATTAGCATTGGCACTGTATAAAAGTTTTAAATATTTTTTTTAATCTATCCACTATAACAAGAGCATCTGAATTAAAAAAAAATCATCAAGTAGAAAAAGAAGTCCTTGAAGAATGGTCTAAATACTATTATTCAAACTAATGATGCCATATCGGAGATAATGAATGGTTTATGGCCAATGTTTTACACACTACTGTCATAAGATTGTGAAACTTGATTTTAATAATAATGGAATGTCAAATATCTGTCTGTCTGTGCAACAGCCAGTTGAGCTGAGCTCTCTGGACCCGAACAATAGAGGAGTCATTAGGTCAGACTGCATGCGTGGCCACAGATGGCATATGCATCCTTTGGCTTTGATTCCAGCTATAATGCTTCTCATACAGGGAATATGATGTGTGTGCATATGCATAGTGGGCCACTGGAGGACAAGAGTAACAGTTGGCATGCTGAGAAAAGGGATGTTTGGTGTTGTTAGAGCTCTCAATGTATATCTGCATTAGGCATTGTGAAGTATTTTTGTAATGATGGAGGTGTGCAGAATAAAACAGAATGGCTTGTCAGATTTAAAAGAAATTAGTTATTTTAGACATTGGGGGGTATAATAGGAATGATCAGTCTTGTGTGACTATTAATGACAGGCTTTTATGCCTCTGTCACATTATTTTTATTGAGAAATAACCAAAACAGCATGCCTCATTAAAAAGAACATTTTTAATTCTTTAATATGCCACAGATTAGAGTCATTTTCTTCCCGTAATCAAAAGGATAAATGATCTGAAAAAAGGGAAAAGGATGCCAAAATTCTCTTGAATTAAAACCTCATCTTGCTTTAAGCTCTTTCCACCCACAATACATGTATTTTTGTCACTTGTGCCATTTGCATTCCTGAAGGCACCGTCAAATTAGTGTGCAGCAATTTTCTCTGCAGAAAAGAAAAGAAAAAAGAAACAAAACAGATGTTCAGTCAGGGGTTTTAAGGTTTTTTCGGATTTGAAAAAACAACCGCTGACTTGATTGAGCTATAAATATGAGATAACTGACAGATCTGAAACCTAAAACTTGCTTTTAGCCACAATAAAATAGTTTTATTTTAATGGTTCTCTTTAGATACTCTGTTTACTAAGAAATATATACACACACTTTACTAAGTATTAGTAAAGCAATAGTATACTGTTAGACCCTTGACTCCAAGCCAACTGTCGGAGAAACTGTGAATGTCTATCCGCTTGTTAAGTCAAGACATATTGTTGACATATGGAGTACTGTTTGCGGGTCCAAGCCGCTAGTCATTCGAATTGAGAAATTATTTGTTTATGACCACTTTTTAGTCCTATCACACATTAAAGTGAATTGTATATAAAATCGTAGGGTACACATCAGTCTCTGGGCTTGCTGCATCACAAATACCAAAATGTTAACAATTTATGAAAAAAAATGATCATTTGGGTATCAGATATTAGGCATGGTTATATATTGCGATCATGATTTTTTGAAAGTGTTATAGCACTTTGTAAACATTTATTATTACCATTTGATGAGTCTCCCCATACAGTTTGATAGAGCGCTTGGACCCGGAAGCTGCTTCGTGTGACGCCACCCTTAACAAGCGGATTGCAATTATTTTTGTGGTGTTTTCCATATCAAGCTCATGTTAGTGGTAGCACACCTCATTCAACATGTTGAATCTGTAGTGTCATTGTTAAGAGATATAGGGTGTTTTCACACCTGCCTTATTTAGTTTAGTTGAATTGCACTAGAGTTCGTTTTTCCTTTTGGTGTGTTTCGTTTGGGCAGGTGTGAATGTAGCAGTCGCACTCGAGTGTGCACCACAAGTGGACCAAAAAAGTGTACTGAGACCTCCTTGAAGAGGTGGGTCTCAAAATGAAAGGTGCTTTCAAATAATTGCTGGAGCGGTTTGTTGGTGGTGAGAACATGATCTGAACTAGAACAGATGCAACTGCAAAAATTAGTCCTTTTGGACTAATACAGCTTCCATAATATGATGCACTGTGCATTATGGGATGTGAAGAAAAAATATTTGTTGACAGCGATTTACTGTACCTACAGTTTTAAACATAGAGAGACGGAAAAAACATTACCTGATAGATTGTTGATAATATGTCCGGAAGATGACCATGTTGCAGTTTAGCTAAATGAATTCACACCTCCTTCTGAAGTGACTAGCGATGCGCCTTCACCGTTTGCATTGCATTATAACATTGTTTTCCAGCCGCAGGTGTGCTTCATTCTCAATATGTATACATCACTTGTATACAAACTATATTGTTTACTATGACCAGGGATACAATCAGCCAGCGCAGTCGTCCCTCCACAGTAAAAAGCAACACTTTGTTTGTTTACTTGCAGAAGTTCCATTGGCATTTTCCCGCACGTTAATTCTGACTATCAAAAAGCAGTTTAGGAAATACGTTTAAAAACATCTGGCCAATTAGTGATGTGGATTTTGTCAAATCACTGCACATTGGTTCTTTTCAACTGGTTTCCACCATCATCCCAAGTCATCAGTGTGGTGTGAAAAGGACCCCAAAAAACGACATGTATTATTTGTTGCCTTTGTTCCACGGATGTGAAAGCAGCCATATTTCTTTCTGAGCAGTTTAATACACAAATTTATTTAATTACACCATGAGTAGCTTGGAATTAAGAAATGTATCAACATGGTAAGTTAACGCTGCTTTCTTTGCAGTTTTCTGCAGTCCTTGTTTTGGTTTCTCTTTCAGAGAGAGGAGTACACTATTCATGCCTGCTGCTGGTATAGATAGGTAATTCCCTGCATGTAGGCGCAGAACACACATGTTATATGGTTCATTAAGTGTTCAAATGCAGCTTCTTTTGCAACATGATCACAAACACCATTGGAATTTGTGGCTGACTGCTGATTGACATCAGCTTGTTGTGTCACAGCACTTAGGTTAGGGTTAGCAGAATATGTTTACATACTTGCAAAGTTATTAACAGTCATTATACTATAATGTTTGTTGGTGGAGCATCAAAATGAAGTGTTCGCAGATATTAAGCAGACAATCGAGTAATATACTACTAATGACTGCTAGTTAATATTACATTATCATAAGTTATAATCAAAAAGATTGGTATCCATCTTTGCTTTGCCATATAACAATCTGAATTATTCAGGTTTGATAGTTCACCCAAAAATCGTTTACTCACTTTTATTGCAAACCTCTTTGAAAAACTTTGGAAACTGATAACCATTTACTTCCATACTATTTATTTTTCTTACTAACAATGTCAATGGTTGCCTGTTTCCAATCCCAACATGCTTCAAAATATATTGTTTTTTGTTCAACAGATGAAAAAAACTCATAAAGGTTTGGAAACACTTGAGGGTCAATAAATGTTGAGTAAATTTGTATTTTAGGGGTAGACTATCCCTTTAAGTCCTGTGACTATTGCCAATACATAGTCCTTTGTATATTCAGATTTTCTTTGGACTAAAATGTAAATATCTCCTATCTTGGTACATCATTAAAAGAATAAATTAAATGACCAATCTGTTATTTATTTTTTGTGCATCGAATGCTGTGAAAGCAATTGCTCCAAGGTCTACTTCGTATACACCACTGAAGTTACTAATTAACATTGAACATACGGAAGCAGCGTTTGCATGCTCTCTTCAGATAATGCGATGACCCCATCAACAGAGAAATGCTAAAGCAGACATTCTTTTGTGTGCGAGGAGGCTTTTAGTTACCGTATCACGGTGGCAGTATTTAATTGCAAAGTTGATATACTTTATTTAATTCCTAAAGGTTCAAGTGGAGTTGTGGAGGTGCATGCAGTGTCAGCCTGTTCTCAAGTCCCGTGTCAAGGTCTTTTGAAGTTTGGAGAGCTCCCAACACTGTTCTGGGAATGGGCTAGATATTATTGATCTGAATTGGGGAGCCAACAACATTATCAGAGCTAGTATTGGAATGAGGCTGACATGTTAACCTTTATGCATACATCTGAATGTTAGGATTAGGTTTTTTTTAAAGGTAGGTACATGGCAAAAGGAAAATTCTGTCATTATTTACTTATCCTCTTGTTGTTTTAAACCAAAAAGAAATGTGTATATCTTTGAAACACAAATGAAATTTGTTTTAATGAAATCTGATCGTTTCCATTGAAAGTCTGCTCACCCATGACGCTCCAAACCGTTTATAAAGAGATCAAAAAATAAATCCATATGAATCAGGCAGTATAATCCAAGACTTCTGAAGAGACATGATCGCTTTATGAGATTAACAGATTTAATTTAGGCTTTTATTCACATATAAACATTGATTAGCTGTCATAAAAAGAAGCTCAAACAGACCCAGTTGATGCTCGATAACAAACCTCTTTGGTTTTTGTGAAAGCTGAAATGCGCAGGTGTGACAGACAAGAATAAACCTTAGTGGCTCTTGGGGAAGACCAAACATGTTGATGTGATATGCTAGAATGAACTTTATTGGTTCTCACTTTGGGCAAGCATGAGTAATTTTTGTGTCCAGATTTGAATGCTATTAACATTGGCTTTTGTGAAAATGGCACCTTATATCCTTAAATAGGTGGGACATCCATTTGTAATGGTGTCCAAAACCATCAACATGGTCTTATTCTGAAAACATATCCCTATACATTTCTGGATATCGTGAATTTTGTAGCCAGAAGTATATATGGCTGCATTTTATCTTTAAAACGAATGCTACGGGGTGGTACTCTATGTCCCCATTCCTATTCTCGCTTACCAGCTGACTGCTTACCTCTGTATGGACTGCTTTCCCTCTGTTAACAGTTTGTCCAGTGGCTTGCCATGTACGTCGGCGAACTTGAGACGCAGAGAGGAGTTGACCACGACAACATGGATGAAACTGTATTAGTGGAATAATGTAGGCAATAGTGAATGAGGGTACTTAGGTTAATTAGTAAATTAATAATAATTAATAAAGTAATTAATAAAGGGATTATATACCTTAAGAAGACATTAAATAACCCTTTTAAAGGGTTAATTCACCCAAAATTTTTTATTTGGTTATTAATTACTCACCCTCATGTCATTCCACAACACTGATACATTAATTCAACTTTAAACACAAATAAAGATGTTTTAAATTCAATTTAGGAGCTGTGTGACATTCCATAGGCAGCAATGGTACAGAGTAGGCATGGGACAATAACCGGTTTTAAGGTTTACCGTGGTTTGGAAAAGTCAAGATTTTAAAACCATTAAAATTTTCTGTTAAACATAAGGTTCATGAAAGGGTTTTTTATGAGTTGTAAAGAAATCTATGTTATTGAAACTAATAAGACAGCAGAAGTTGATGATTTATTTAATTATTTAGCTGGATATGTTTACTGTTGGGCTGCACGGTGGCACAGTGGGTAGCACGTTCGCCTCACAGCAAGAAGGTTGCTGGTTCAAGCCTCGGCTGAGTCAGTTGGCATTTCTGTAAGGAGTTTGCATGTTCTCCCTGTGTTTGCGTGGGTTTCCTCTGGGTGCTCCGGTTTCCCTTACAGTCCAAACACGTGGTATAGGTAAATTGAAAAAGGTAAATTGAGCATAGTTTATGTATGTGAATGAGTGTGTATGGATGTTTCCCATTGATGGGTTGTAGCTGGAAGGGCATCCACTGCGTAAAACATATGCTGGATAAGTTAGCAGCACATTCCACTTGGACAACCCCTGATTAATAAAGGTACTAAGCAGAAAAAAATGAATAAATTAATGTTTACTGTTCCAAAATATTGTAAATGTTTCCTAAATTAAAATACAGTGTTCATGTTAGGATTTTTTTTTGTTTTTTTACCCAGATACTTAAAAATAACTTATTTTAGAGCAGTAATCGCAATACTGTCCAAGGTTATCATACTGTAAGAAACTTCTACCGGTCCATGCAAACCTTTGGCATCAGATCAGGATGCTCATTTACTTTGGGCAATTGACACTTGCATGTTGTGCTGCTGATTCTACTGGCAATATATTGTACTTCCCTTATTAAATGCATAAACTGACCTCACGGAATTTTATGACAATGTTATAGGTTCCTTTTCTGGACTTTGAATGTCTTGGAACCATTGGTGTGCCATTTTGGTGGTTTGGTCGGTCAGAGAGACATTTTGGAGGGTCAGAGAGCCCTCGGATTTCATCTAAAATGTCTTAATAGAATCCTAACAGAATTGTCATTTGTGGGTGAACTAATCCATAAGTTTTTATGAATATGCTGAAGGGTTAATAGACTGCAAATATATGGACAGAAATCTAAAATATCCTAATTTGTGTTCTTTTGGGTTAGGAAAGATATGTGGTGTAAATTCTGATTGGGTGGACTTTGAGTGCTACCAACCCTTTAATAGGTTGAAAAAAATGTCAAAGCTTCCCACTGTCTTCACATGTTGACGAGGAAAACCCTGTGCAAATCTAGCTTTTTGCAGGTGCTTATATTTGTCTCAAATCATAAACTTCTGCTGGCAGTTAAATTTTCTGGCTGCTTGGGTCTGGCAGAGGACCACAGTGCCCTTAAAACCAAACACCCGGGCAGAGAGGGAGTTTGTCAAGCAGTAGCAGGTGTGCACAATCCCCTGCCGTGCTTCTAGAAAGGTCTCTGGGCTAATGATGTTTGTGCCAGAGCATTGTGCAGGTAAATGTAGTTTCATCCACAAGAAAGCGCTTGTGCCCTGTATATCATCTGCTAGATGTGCCAGCAGACACATCCACCTGACTCATTTATGGCTGTAAACTTTTAAATTTCATTGCCTCGCCATCTGTGCAATCAGCAACAGCTAAATTTTTTTTCATTTTCGGCCGCGTCCTTCTGCAGCTGAAGAATATGCTTTACTCTAGAATAGAAAAGTCAAGTTTCATAAACTGTACATGGGATTTTAATGACTCCCAAACATGGCTTTGTGCTGTGTGTTGAACATTGTTGTGAACTCAGCTTACTGTAGCTAAGACTAATAACATTATATGATGGCGTCAGAACTTTTGGAATACACTAACATTTTTTAACAAGCAGTTTGTGTTTATATGATAAATTGTAATTTAAAAAAAAAAGAAATAAATATAATACTTTTGCTAGCATTTTATTTGAAGGGGTCATATAAGGCAAATGTTATGAAAGCTTTATAATCATGACATGACACATTTCATGAATGTGAATGAGATTTTATGCATGCTTATGACAACTGTTATTAAGTGTGATTTGCTTACTTACACTCAACAATTACAGTTGTTGTTGGTTTAAACCATTTCAACACACATCCTGTATTTATTGGACAGTTTATCTGTTTTATGTTACACTTACATTTGTAAAACATTAAGTTCATTTAATTGTTATGTGTTGGGACAACATGAAGGAATTGTGTTGGTATAGCTACATGGTTGTGGAGGTGTAGTTCCCACCATGCTTTGCATTGAATTGCATTACGAAGGGAAAATGTTGAAAATAAAACCAATCTTAATAGTTTTAAGTTAAGAAAAAATTGCAAGAGTATATTCCTCACTTAGATTTAGAAGAGTTTGCAGTAAAGTTTTAGGCTTTGAGGTTACCACCTTGCAGAAGTGCGCTCATGCTTTAGGTGTTTGCAGCTTCATTAATAACAATATTGTTTGCCACATCACTCAGTGAGCCACAACTGTTCTAATGCCAGTTCTAAGATCATAATTTGTCAATCATCTGTTGGCATTATTAAAGCAATTGCAGTTTGAACGGCAATAAATGACAGAAATTGTGGTTGTATAACTTAAATAAATGAGTTTTAAAAATTCACAAGATGATTTTAATGAGAATGTTTTGACATAATTTGTTCGAAATGAATTTTGCTTGTGTTTTCTATTTGCCTAAAATAGGTTAAAATAACAAAATTAAAATAAGTTAAAATAACTCAATTCAAATAGGTTGAAATAACAATTAAATATTGTGGGAAGCTTTTCCTTAATTCAATTATGCTTGTTCAGCAACTTTTTTTTGAGTGTATGTCATTTTAAATGTGAAGACAACATTGTTTGCTACGACAGCTTGACATAAACCAATACTTCACACTTTATCTTTGTCTTGACAACTTGTCAATTCCAAGACAATAATAATAACTTGTCATAAATCTCCCATAAACATGATTGTAATGACGCCATTATAATTGTGTGATTTTTGTTATCGGTTTATTAAATAATAGGTGTATATATAACTTTTTTTACTTCAGAATTTTACATTTAGTTTGATGTGTTACTTGAGAGTTTTGTAAATTAATTCAGCAATTTAGTAGCAATATGTGTTTGAAATTAGTTTTTGCTATACACTATGTTTGTTAACCATTTTTAACTTTAATGGCATTATCTGGGTTTCAGAGATCGAAAAAAAAAGGGACATGCATTGTTTTGAAGAAAAACAGACATGTAATTTTTTGGGTAATGGATATATTTTATTATGTTTCACAGTAGAACAAAAAAAAATGGAGTAATGTAATGTGTATTTTTATAGCGCATCTATTGTGTATGGCCATACACCCAAAGCGCTTCACAATCATGAGGGGGGTCTCTCTACACCACCACCAGTGTGCAGCATCCACTTGGATTATGCGACGGCAGCCACAGGACCACGGCGCCAGTGCGCTCACCACACACCAGCTATTTGTGGAGTGGAGAGACAGTGATAAAGCCAATTCGGTGGAAGGGGATGATTGGGAGGCCATAATCGTAAGGGCCGATAGAGGGACTTTGGCCAGGACACCGGGGTTACACCCCTACTCTTTCACGAGAAGTGCCATGGGATTTTTATTGACCACAGAGTCAGGACCTCGGTTTAACGTCTCATCCGAAAGACGGCGCCCACTGACAGTGTAGTGTCCCCTTCACTTTCACTGGGGCATTAGGACAGACCACATGTTGAGCGCCCCCTGCTGGCCTCACTAACACCACTTCCAACAGCAACCTAGTGTTCCCTAGTGGTCTCCCATCCAGGTACTGACCAGGCTCAGCCCTGCTTAGCATCAGTGAATAACCAGTCTTGGGCTGCAGGGTGATATGGCTGTAGCCTTTCTCTGCATGGGGTGAAAATAGTACATTACTCTGCATTGTTGTTGTTGTGGGGAAAGGCAGAGCTTATTAGCCTACCTTGATCATATTTGGTTATATTAGCATATTTTATACATGTATTCAATCAAACTGTTCATTTTAAGGTTTTCCTTAGTAATGCACCTAACACATTTTAACAGATGGAAACATTGTAAAGTGTTACCTTTGTAGTGTGTATATGTTCATTTATGCTTTTGAATAGCATTATGGGACCTTGATCTCTGCTTTAACAGCTTTTGATGTTTAAATTTTAACTTGGATGCTGAACAAGGTGACTTTTATCTATATTTTCGCAATCTGAAAAGTAGAATAGTAGCTAGGTAATTAACTGCTACTTATTTATTTGTTTGTTTGTCTGTAAAGAAAAATGAAAAAAAAAGGAGGGGTGAGTCAAAAAATATTGACAGGACAAATAAAACATATGAACTACTCGAGGTGGAGCCCTGCTGCCATCATTTTGATTATTGATTTGCACACAAATCATAGTGAATGCATGTAATGCAAGAGCAGACATTCATTTCACAGCTGTGCAGTGCTGCCAGCCCGTCCAGGTGAAGGATACCACACAGTATTTCATGTCAAAGTTGAGGAATTGCCTCCTATCTTCTAAATTAAAATGATGAGTACTCTTGGCATGACGAATTGCGTCAGAGCTGCTTAACATAAGGGCCTTTTTCCCCCAGTTTCCTTTCCTGTGCTGCTTTAAAGAAAGGTTAATAATCATGTCCGTTGTTTGAATAAAGGTTAATTAAATTATGAATTGTTTTTCCAACAAGCAAGGCAGTTAATTTAGTCAGTTTTTATTTTCTTGATTGTGTTTCTCAAACTTTGATTGCATTTCTGGCTAATTGTGTGGTGAATTAATTTCTATGACCAGATTTGATGCTTTACAAAGGATTTACTACAAGCTCAGCAAACAATGAATGAATGTATTTGATGTTTTTTTAGTTTGTTTTGCTAAATAGTGATTTGGCAGTTAATGTAAGCATTTATTAAAAGAAAAGCTTGTTTTCTTCTAAACTCAATGTCATCCTGAGAAAGCCGCACTAATCCTCTATTGGCACTTGACAAAAAACTCATCACTTCACAATTAACAAGGTGTGAGTCATTATGTTATCAGGGTTTGTCAAAGCAATCATGAGCAATCTGTAATCAGTATGGTTTTAAATTTGCCACATGCGTCAATACCTTTTTAAATTGTCATTGTTGTTTAAGTGATCTGTCATAATAATAATAATAATGATTAGAGATGGATCACAATGTGGAACTGCTTTCAACAACTGACTAGTCAGATTGTAAGTCTAATTAATATCTTTCTTTCTTTCTTTCTTTCTTTCTTTCTTTCTTTCTTTTCTTTCTTTCTTTCTTTCTTTCTTTCTTTCTTTCTTTCTTTCTTTCTTTCTTTCTTTCTTTCTTTCTTTCTTTCTTTCTTTCTTTCTTTCTTTCTTTCTTTCTTTCTTTCTTTCTTTCTTGAAGGTTTTAGGCCATTATATTATACAACATAATACTGTTTTGCTTTTTAAATGCATTTCGAAACCTCCTTGATTCTGTTTCTGTCCTATTCATTGTACTCTGCTTCATTTTGGCAGTCATTATTCTAAAATGCTTATTCTGTCTGCTACAGTAACCATGTCCCAAAGTCTTGCTATCGGTTGAACTAGAAAGTGATTGACAGATTTGAGCAGAACAATGCTAAGATATTTTTGGAGATAATTTGTTTTGACATCTTACATTGTTCAATTTAATGGGTGTTTTCAGTTCTGTAGATTGTGTGCTTTGTTCCAAAACAAGGACTAGGCTGTTGAAATATTGCAGATTTCTTTTAAGTTTGGTTTGCTTTAGCAATATTTCTAAAGGAAACGAAAATTGTCATATGAAGGTAAACTCTCATCTCATTGATCAGAGGATACTTGCTTATAGGCATGAGCTGGCATAAGATTCTGACGGTATGATAACCTTGGAAAAAAATATTACGGTTTCACTGTATTGTTATTACTGCTTCAAAATAGGTTCTTTTTAAATGTCTGGTTGAAAAACAGCTTGTTTCCCCTATTGAGCACGAAATATTTTATTTTAAGAAACTTAAAATATTTTGGACAAGTATCTTTTGATTTAGAGGTTCATATTTCACTGTAGATGCTGTTTCCCTAAAAAAAGTAAATGAAATAATTGTAAAAAAAAAAAAAAAAATTAAAAAAAAAAAACGAATAACAGAATATTTTGGCAGTTTTAAAAACTTGACTTTTCCAAACCATGGTAAACCTTTAAACTGGTTATCTTCCCATGCCTACTTGCTTATTTTATTCTTGGATTCAGAGGGCTGAACAATATATCTTTTCATCCTTGATATTGCAATGTGATCATTTGCAATAATCATATTGCAAGTATATGCAATGTTAAGTCTGTATTATCATTGATCATTTCCCAAGTGCTTTTTGAGACCTGTGACTGTATGAGGATTTTAAAAGCATTAAGGATTAAGAAATTGTACCGTTTGTAACTTTGACAAATAATAACAATACATTTGATTGATTTGTTTTTACAACAGATATTATGCAGTATCTATGCAGATATTATGCAGTATTATTTTACATTAGATTATTTAATTACTGTATACCTGAATACAGTTTGACTTCTCGGAAAACAATAAAACGCTTTTTTATTTTATTTAGTATTTTTTCTATATTGAACTTATCTATGCTTGTAGACTGTTTCTTATATTTTATGCTTATGTACTCCCCTACAGAATCATCCCAATCAATTTTTGCAAATACTTAATGAAACTAATCCAGTGAAATTCTATTTATATTGCAATGTATATACCAGAATAAAAAATATTACAATGTTTGATTGTTCCAATATCGTGCAGCCCTAATTCAGCGCATATCAGTTATCCATCAATATGGATGGACAGAGTCTCTGTGTTTGTATAATTTTAAGCAAGAGCCAAGGCCTCAGCTGTTTTTATGTGTTTTGGACAGTTGTTTTGAAATATGTTACGTTAAACTTGGAAACTGTTTTAGATAGTAAATTGTCCTATTCTGTTAATACTAATATGTTGTGTAAAAAGGGGCATTAACGACTATACCGTTTACATAAATTAAGATCTTTTAATATAGACAAATCACTCATGTGCATGTTTTGCAGTTCATACATTCAGTCACTGTTATCCTTTTCTTTGCTTTGTTGGTTCAATTGTCTAAGTGGGAAAAATAAGAGTTGTCTGGAGAAAATTGTCAACCTAGGAGAAAAAATAACTTGGAGAAAACAGATGACCATGGCTCAATTATTCACCTTATTCTCAGCTGTCGAGTGGGCGCTGCCATTTGAATCTTTTTGTCTCGCGACTTCCGGTCACATTCACTTCCATTCATTTTTTGACGTTAACAACTGCTCGTTACGTTGCTTGATGTTGCAATTTAATATTTTCTTATTATATTATGCTACTTGGTCTGTGTAGTTATGCAAACATTTGTTTGTTGAGCAAGTAGTTTGGCCATTTTCTGCCGTTTATTATTCCTAGTCATTTCTCCCATAGGTGACTGAATCGGAAGTTCTTAGACAATCGCGAAAACAGGCGCACTTCCGCATTTTAGAATAAGGTCAATACCATAGACAAGTTTTGAGTAAAGCTCAGAGTATTCTGTCAGATGATTTCCATGCCCCACGATTTTTATCTTCTCCCTTCTGGTATTAGATAGAGAGAAACTATTAGTAAAACAAATTGGTTTAAATATTCATTCATTCCCTCAGCTGTAAAGTTTTTAAATTTAGGGTAGAATTTGTATTGTATAATGTACTTTTGTGTATTATGTGTGATATGCTTGTATGCTGCAACCAAATTGCCTTCAGGAAATGATTAAAGACTGACTGACTGAATATGATTTATGAACATGTTTCATTTTTCATCATTGTTGCTTCTTGTTTACCCACAATTCATTTGTGAAGAATTCATTTAGATTACACACTATAATATGTAAACACTCAGCACACATTGAAGTAAAGTCTGTTTTGTTAGTCTGTTGGGTTGGATTGTACTGAACTTCTCTAGAGTTTGTTTTCAACTGCGCTGAGACCACCTCGTTCAGGCTATCTTGGATAGATTGTTTTTGTTCAGATCTGAGTGCAATTACACATTGCCCAAATGAACTGAGGCTAGGTGTGAAAACATGCCAAGTTCATTACTAGGCAATGCCCTGATTAATCTAGTATGAAAATGTTGTTTTGTCCACTCTTGTATGCATGAAACCTTTTTATCCAGAGACATATTTTCAGCAGAGAGGCAAGAATTAGTTTGGAAAGAGCAACAGAATGTAAATTTTTTTGGTTCATAATTTGAAAAAGTATAATTGGGATCGGCCCAAGATTGAGATGCATTTCAAATCTCATATAGAGTAAAATGGATTTCTGTTTATTATTGCCAGGGATCAGATGTAATGAAACAGAAAATGATATATACTGTATATACATTTGAAGATGGAAGGAAATTAAAGTAATGTTGGTGGTGAAGTCAGCAGTATGGTAAAGCTTTTTACCTACGGTTAAACAGGACATTAAACAGGAAGTAAATCTTGAAGTATTTAATGATTCTGGAATAAAATCGCAAATAAATCAAACTTCTTTAATTAAGAACAATCAAAACACTGTCTCTTCATTCCTTAAATATTGTTACGTTATATCTAATTAAACCGACTATCAGGAGTGCAGAGACACCAAGCTTTTTAGCATTTGAATATAAAAGGCCAGTGCTCTCATTGAGTTTGCTGATTGTGACTCAGATTATCCAATGTGATTTAATGGTGTGAAAGAACTTTGCATAGATTTTAAATGATACTGGTTTCATGTATTGATTGTACAAATGAGTAGAAAAATGACTTCTTCATTGCATGTATCCTTAGGGATGAACTTGACAATTTGTGAGTCGTAAATCATAAAAAAAGTTAATTTCCAACCATAATGAATCAATATCACTTCTAACAGGAGTGTGTTATGGTGTATGTATATATATCGCCACAACAAATATGTCAAGAAATAAGGAAGGGACAGCAAGAGATTTCTCAGAGATTTTCTTCTATGTATGTAAAGTCTTTTAAAGAAAGAATACTTTCCTATGATGACAATGCACTGAAAAAAAATAATTTTTGCAAAAATGTTGCAAACAATTTGTATGGTTTAATTAAATACTGTAGTTAAAATATGTGTTCAGTACATTGTTTTTATTAAGTATTATGTTTTTATGTTATAATTTAATTCCTAAATAATTGTTTTTAAAGTAATTGGTACAGTGAAATAATTTTGATCCCATTTACACTCAATTTATTTTTTTTCCCTGTTTAAACTACTTCTTTATAATAAACTGTAGCAACTCAATTCTTTTCGTTAAAGAATTCGTTAAGCCAACTTATTTTTTTGAAAATGTTCAATCCACTTACATATGTTAAATCTGTAAAGTTAACTTAATTGATTTGGGACAATATAAATTAATTGTTTACAGTGTATCCCAAAAAGTTATTTTGTAAGACTTTTTAAATTTAACTGAATAATTTGAATACAAATACAAATAAAAAACACACATATATATATATATATATATATATATATATATATATATATATATATATATATATATATATATATATATATATATATATATATATATATATATATATATATATATAAATAATATACACAATATAATAGCTATATAATAATAATAATAATAATAATAATAATAATAATAATAATAATAATAATAATAATCAGGGCTTGACATTATCTTTTTTGATCACCAGCCACTGTGGCTAGTAGTTTTCCAACGTGACTAGACACTTTTCACTAGCCACAATTTTGTGGTTTAAATATTACTTTGACATGCTAAAATTACTTGATTTAGATTGTGTTTTGTCCACATGCATTCTCATTCGATTCATGTTTTGTGTGTTGTGTATGAGCAAATGGTTCATGGTTTCATAGTGTTAAACTGCGATAAGTTTTTATTTCTCATGACTTTTCAGAACTCAAAATTAAGGATTTACCAAATTTATTCCTGACCCCTCCAAACAATAATTATTTCCTTGCCACAAATTTTTAATGTGTCAAAATAAGCTAAATATAGCTGTATACTATGCTTTTTATTTAACAAAACACTTCTTTAAAAAAACAAAGAAAAACAATTGACCTAAAATATTTATTGTCATGTATCAAAAATATGCACAGTAATCTGTCCTCGCTAAAGATCTCTCAGATCACCAGTTAACTACACATAAATGGAGAGTTAATATCATATTAAAGCAATATTATTGCAAAAAATGATAATTAAACCATATAAACAAAAATAAGCTTAAGTAAATAATGGATGTGTGATAATGGAAAGATTTTGACACGGTTAAGGCCAATTAATAATCTGCTTAAAGCGAAAGCAACAGGTGCTGCTTAGCTCAAACAAGAGCGTGCACACACTTTAAACAGTCGCGCGCATCACAGCAGCTGTTAGCGCGAGTGATTATCCTCTCATTTGGTATTCAGCTGCTTTCTTTTGCTCACGCGAATGCGATTTTATGTTAGTCGTGCTGTTTCTCGATTCTAAGATCACATTTAAACAATTCTTATAATGACCCTGCTCTAAAAAAAACCACAATTTAAAAATTATTTTCAACCAGACAAAGTGGTTAGTGGGAGCGGTTGTCTAACCCGCCAAAGCCGCATTTGGTGGGTTGGCGGGTGTTAATGTTAAGCCCTGATGATAATAATAATAATAATAATAATAATAATAATGTTATTAGTTCCCAGAGATGGGTTATGACTGGAAGGGTATCTCCGCTGCGTAATAACGTGCTGGATGAGTTTGTAGTTCATTCTGCTGTGGCAACCTCGGAATTATAAAGGGATTAAGCCAAAAAGAAAATAATTGAATTTATAATGTTATTTACAGTAAAATTTACTGACATTGAACAAGGGATGCTGCTATACTAAATTTAATGTTTAACCGTTTGGTATGACCTCCATGATACAATACACATATTGCGTTTTTTTGGTTTTGCATTTAAGTTTAGAGACAGTGTATTGCATTCCCTCCCATTGCTTTTATTACTCTCTGAACTGGCTCTGTGCATGTTAGAGTGTATGTCCATGAACTAAAACAAGGCTCCCTGTGGTTAAATGTGCCATCAGTTAACCCATGTATCTTAAAACTACAGTTAAACACCTGAGAGGCACTGGTATTTTAGTAGGATCTTTGCTTTTATTGTTTTCATTATGGAATGAATTTTCCTTTTGTCATATTGTATCATACATTTTTTATTTTTATTTTTATTTAAAAGTGTCCTGTTTTTTACTATCATATTCCAAATGCACCCCTACATTGAATAAGTCAAGAATCAACATTTTACCTGCACTGCCATGACAGCTGGAGGGAGAGTGAAAGCAGTGCACTGATCACTGCTGGATAGTGTAACATGGCACAGCCTTTTTTCATGTGTTTTTCTATTTTGCCATTTTCAGACCATAATTTTTGGCAGATTGGGAAGTATTATTTTTTGTTGTTAATTTTTCAATAGCAGTTATTCACTGACATTTGTAAAACATAATTCATAAATCACAAAGGTATTTATCTTTCTTTATAACTTGAATTATATGCTGTTTCTACTGCATTCTAATAGACTTCATCACACAGCCAATGCTTTGGTGTGTTTTTGTTTGCGACGTAAGTGATAAACTTGATAATAACAGCTCGCACATTGTTTAAAAAACAATTATGATGTTATCACAGACAATAAATATCACACAGCCTTAACTGACAGTCTCTCTAGAAATGTGCAAACATGAAACTGTTGTATAAAAGTTAAAAAAAAAGCTTTTATTAGTAAGCTAATTAGACACAATTCAGCAAACTGTGGTCAATATCGTAGCATTATAAGTTGTAGTTATGAGGCACTGAACTGAAATGAACATGGAAATGAACAAGTTCAGTAAAACAAGTGTTGGCTTACACATAAAACACTGATTAATTACTACATAAATTAGCTAAACAGATCCTCATAACATCTGCATTTTAGAGATTCATATCTATTTTAAAGATTAGATATATAATCCACTGGGTACAATTCCTCTGTTGATCTGATAACACTGGCTGGTTCACACACATAAAATGTGTCAGTTGTGTCATGTCTTTAACATTCAAGTGGATCCAGGCTGTCGAGCCGTTTGTGTTCATCAGACACAACAGACATGTTTGTGGTGAATAATTTATCAGATGATAACAGTTGCTCAGCATGTCTGACTGTCAATCCCTAACAGGTTAAGGCAGGGCTTTTTGATTTCCAGTTATTTTAGCTGACATTAGAGTGCATTTTAAAGAGCGCAGTCACCTGTTGCGATTCTTGGCAGGCTTGTAATTTACCGCAACAATAAAGGTCTTTGAACAATAACAGTACTCCTGGTTGTAATGACTCCCATATGCAAGCTAATAAGCTAAACCCTGAGGTTCAGCTGGCATGCTTTCAGCTATTGTGCATTATGGAGGCAGGACGGGCTCGACTCATGCTGGATAATGGGGGCTCTGCTAACACATGGCTAGCAGTGACCTTTCAACAGCCTAGACATTGCTTTGTTGGAAGCAAAATTCAATTTCATTTTCACTTTGAAAGTCAAATCACACTGGCATGTCCAGCATCTAGCAGTGTTTGAAACACATTTTGATTTGACCTGTTGCCTTCCACTTAATGTTATACACTTTATATCCCATTATATACCTTATGAAAAAGCGCACTTTGGCATACTTTTAAAAAGAGTACCTGAAATATTACTGAAATAACATACTTTTAAAGAGTGCAATTGAAGGACTTTATGTACTTTGAGTGACTGAAGTACACACTGTTTTGAACTTGTGGCATAACTTTCAAATTTCGAACAAAAGCGGGACAGAATTAAGTTTAAAGGGTTTAAAATTGCTTTTATGAAAAGTTGACATTTGACTGGTAAACACTTTTAAAAGACTATTGGTCCAAGTAATGTGCTGTATAAAGTGCTATATGAATAAATCAGACCTTTAGCAGAGCTTGTGCTTATTTAATCATTGAGCGGAAAGCATACACACATGTACATATTTACCTAAACATTGTATATAACAGTATATAAAAGTTTATCAGTGTATGTATTTCATAGTAATTTCAGCACTATTTTTTTAGCAACATAGGCTCATTCTGAAAACGTAGCCTTATATACATTTCTGGAGATGGCGAATTATGTAGCAATTATGTAGCATTTTGCCTTTAAAACAAATGCCATGTGGCGGTATAAGGCCGCTCCTTTTCGTGCTTACCAGATGACTGCTTACCTCCATATGGAATCGGTCAGTTTGTCAGTTAGTCGTCAGTGGCCTTTAGTGGATTTACATGAGAACCGCATGCGTAAATGGCACTTGCAAGAGAAATTTGAGATCTCAAAAAGCGTACACAAAAAGCGGCCTCTAGCAGATTCGCGAAAACACAAACTGCAAAAATACTTATTTGGCGATTTCTAGAAATGAATTTAAGGGTATGTATATTCAGAATGAGCCTGGGTTGTTTTTTTAGTGAACATATAGTAGACATTTTTTATTAAAAGCAAATAACTGAACTTATAGAAACTTATGAGTGATGACAGAAGACGTTTCATTAGCATTATAGGTGCCATAAAGTTGTAAAGCTAAAGCCCACTGCTTCATGCAACACTTTAAAATGAGCTGAAACAACACAATTTTTGAGATTTCATTGGGACAACCTATTTTTTTAATGTTCAATGCACATAAAGTTGTTAAAAGTGGTAAGTTACTTAATTGATTTGTGTTGGGACAACATGATTGAATTGTGTGGAATCCTGCTTTTTTTTTTTGTGTAAAAAGAGCAATATAAGATAGAATGAAATATTAAAAGACCATAAAACAGATATGCACTTGATATGTGTTTTTAGACAAAGCATATTTTATCAGTCTCTGTGTTCCTTGGGAATCTCTCTCATGACCTTGCCGGTGCTAATGTTGTGCTCTACCAGTTGAGCTCACAAAACATAATGGAAATTCCTGGTTGGATAGATGTTTTGGCAGAACGCTTGAACTATGGCATGATTCTTTATTCTGGTTGAACAGATGTACATCATCCAACACAGAGAATAGATAAGTAAAGTGGATTTTATTTCTTTATACAGCACGCTCACCCACACAATTATTGATTAAACAAAACCCTATTGTTCTGATGTCCACAGTTTTATCTAGAATTGTCTCCTCGCCCAAAGAACGTTACGTTGAATATTAACATGAGCAAACACTTTTTGACCCTTCAGTGTTTTCCCTCTGATACTGAATCAGAGTAGTTTTTGCTTCATGAAAGAAGCCATTTTGCGCAGTACCGCTGATAAGTAGGTCATCCCAAATGTGTTTAGACACTAGGCACATGTGAAGAGCAGCATGGGAACCGGGTTTCACAATAACACAGTTTGTTATCAGTTGAAGCTCCTCACTGGGCCAGAAGAGCAAAAGGACAGGGTTCAGTCAGGCTGAAGCAGGAAACACCTGTTGAAATGAGCTGCATTGCCACTAAACAGGGACCGGCATGGTGACATTCAAAAGCAAATTCCCACAGAAAGCCACTTTAATCACTGCAATCGTAAAATCGCAAGACCACCTATTATTCCAAGATTTTTCGAAAAGCAAGGCAGTGAATTCTAGGCTCAGTCTCTTGCCAAACGGCTTCCTATAGTGTGGAATAATTTTTCCACACGCTCAGCATTTCCTCCGTTTTTACCACCGTCTTTACTTTTTAATATATGACCGAAGGACTCCACAGGCAATCTGTCATCTGACTCTTGTGAAATGATGAGGTCATTTACATTTCTTCACTCATTCTGTGCAAACATGCGCCATGCTTTGAATGTCATTATGAATGGAGACGGATTTGCTTATGATTTGTATAGATGATGCCACTGTGTTGTTGAAACTGAAACTGCTTGAGCTTTTCAGCTTAACTTAAAAAAACACAGGGTGTCGTTTACTAATAATTCATATAGCTTTTTGTTCACACAGGAGGACACACAAATTTATTCCTCTGAAGCCCCCCTAAAATCAAAAGAGAAGTTTGTAAAGCTATCTGTAAGCTACTGGAACATTAGCATTTAGTAAATGTAAGCTTTCTAATCTTTCATCAATACGGATTAACAAATTTAATGACACCATCGTCCACTTATCCCAATGTCAGCAGATCATCTGATGAATCAAATGCTATTTACTAGATTATCTAAAGCAAGGGTGCCCAAAGTTTTTCTTATGAAGGGCCAAAAAGCAAATTTTTAGTGGGCTGAAGGTAAATATATTTGGGGTAATTTCCTTATTTATTAAATAATGTTAAACGTGACTATAAAACATTGCTTTATAATAATAATACAGTATTTTATATTAACTATTAGTTTTTTATTTATTTTTTTACATTTTATAATGAACTTATTACAGTTAAAAACAAAATCTAATTTATGACAGAATTGCACTAGTTTTTGCCTTGATTTGCTCGCCGATGTCTTCTGCATAGTCCTCCATCTGTCAAGTAACAGAATTTACATTTTTAAAACATTTATTTATTTACAACTTTTAATTGAAACATTAAAACAGCAATAAAATAGACAAAAATTAGGTGATGACGATCTCTAAACTCTGTGTTAAAGCCATTTACCCCAACACTCTCCATCATTCTCCATACATTGGACCCACAGGCTCTACTTTGGGCATCTCTTGTCTAAAGCAATCTGGTCCCTACACTACAGCTAAAATAGGTTACTCATTCACATGTAACTGATACCATTTAATAGTAAACTGTAGCTGACAGTTTTAATCTGAACTCCTCCATGTTTATCAACACAAAGTGAATTGCTATTGGCTTTTTTAAAAAGGGGAGTAGCTTCTCGATACGTACTGTACCTACTTCTTTTCATGTTTAAGCTGAAATTACATGAACACAGCGGGCCTTGATCATTTGCACAAAACATGCTTAAAATATCTAATAGTGGTTTTCCATACAAACTTTTTCTTAACAGTTTCTGTGCTCTGGTTAAAAATATGCCGCTCTCTACAGACTCGCTCTCACCAGATCATTTTTAACGCCAAGTGTGCCATTCTCAAAACAAGGACAAACATACCTTTTATAAACACCATAAACTTTATTAACCCGTTTTATGTAGACACAGACTGCAGAGGTCTCATTAGCCAGCTGTACTATATGACACATAATAGGGAAAATATAAATAAAAAACAAATTTAAACCGTTTCAAATTTTTAGAGATGTTCTCCTATAATTTATATAGATTTGAAAAACTTTTATACCATTTTTAAGAAAAGTTTTAGTATATTAGTCAACATTAATACTTATTTTTTTACATCAATAATAAGATATGCTAATAAAACATTTTTTTTCAGTAATATTGTAATAAATGTTTAATGGTGACTAATAAAATACATATAAAAACCTGTCTAGCTACACAGAAAAAACATGTTGGTTGCAATACAGGCTCATTCTGAAAATGTAGCCCTATATAAATTTCTGGGGATTGCAAATTATGTAATTAGAGGAACGTATGGCTGCATTTCGTCTTTAAATAGAATGATTTGGGGCAGTATGATGGCGTTCCTTTTTGTGCTTACCAATTGACTACTTATCTCCGTGTGGATGGCTTTTCCTCTGTTATCAGTTTGTCCAGTGGCTTGTTGTGTACATCGGATGATTTGAGATGCAGAGAGGAGTTTACTGTGATGACTGGGTTTGAATCCAGTGAAGAACAGTTTCAGAAAACAGGTAAGACTAAATCAAAAACCAAAAAAGAAAACAAACAAATGTAAAAGGGTGAGAATGTGGTAAAATCTGAAAACCTTTATAAAATCAGGTTTCAAAACACTGTCTGTTGGGTTTAGAGAATATGGTGGGCAAAAGCTGATTGGTTCTTTTGAAAACACAGAATCACAGAAGGTTGGGTTTAGGGAAGGGGGTGGGTGGGGGTATTGGTTGGTCGGTCGTTCAGTAAGTCAGCAGTCAGTTATTCAGTTTCCAGCGGCCTCCGGTGAATTTATGAAAGAAAACTGCAAAAAAAAAAGAAACTTTACCCCTGGGAAATTTCTCCAAAAATGTATCTAGGGGTGCGTAATCAGAATGAGCCTTTGTTGGTTTGTTCCTGATGTTTCGACATTTTTTTTTATCACAAAAGCTGTGAAATGAATCATACTTTCATTGTATCTGTACTTTGTTGTATACATCTAACAAATTCCTATGCCACATTTCATTCATTTTCATATTTCGCCTTAATTACAACAACTGTAATAGATTTAGTTTAATTGTGGATGGGGCTTGCATTTGTTTTTCTTTCTTATGCACAGACAGAATTTTACAACCATATGGGCAATAGGCATATCACATAAATTTTAGATTTAGCCAATTTTGTTAGCCCATTGTGCAACTACCATGGGATGAGCGTCTCTCAGATGCATTGAAGATGTAGATGAAGTTGACTCCATTATGGTCTTTTTATGCTTCATTAGTTAAATTCAAGACTTGCACAAACAAATACTGATGTGCATTCCCCATGTGCATCTCCCCCCTCTCCAACAAAACATTTTTATTTGCTTTTTTTGCCTGGCAATATTGTAGTACTCATGGAAAAAGATCAAGGCTGATAAACCAGGTTGTCCTTTCAGGCTCGCTTCCTGAATTAACCCTTCAGTGGATGCATGCAGGGTTTATGGAAAATGCATTTACAGGCACTTATCTGACTTCCACTCAAAACCTATTTATTTATTTTTGTTTTACTAAAAAGCTGAGCTGTCTGTGCCCCGAGACAATACATTTGATTTCAACATCTTGTGTAATAGTTTTGAAAGCAAACAAACATTTTGAGAAGCATGCGGTCCATGAAATTCTTTGACTCCCATTATGTGTGCTTTGACTGATGCTGAATGCTGTAGTAATGAACCTGAGGATGTGAAAGGACGCCTGTGGGCTTTGTTGTGGTGGGGCAGTATGAAAATGAGCATGGCAGATCATGGGGGGGAGGTGAAGAGTGCATGTGATTTTGCCAGCTGCTGTGACCACCGGGGCACACAGTGGCAGGTGGCTGATTTGCAACCGGTGCGCAGGTCTCAAACAACTTGACCCCGACCCTGTGACATCATGCTCCCGATTGCCGACTGTTCAGGATTGCGCTAACATTTAATTATGCTGGTTCAATTGAACTTTCTTCTAGTGTTTACTCAGAACATTAGCATTTTCACTTGGTATTTTCTTCAAATATGTGTATTTGAATATTGTCAGGATCTTTCTTTTATCAGGCTGTACTGTACATCACATTTGTGGAAGCGTTAGGTGTTATATTCACAAGTACTATTGAAAGGAGCCATGTTATGTGGCTTATTAGTGAGCGAGAAAGCAGGAAGAATGAAAAGGATGTGGATGGCAACATACACACACACACTCACTGTGATTTTGATCATAAGCCCTGTGTTTTGGAATGGCACAGTGAAGTACGAACATCTTGTTTTGGTACTCTTTCTCACAACACATCTCATAATAATCACGCTTGGTCAGTAGGTGGAGAAAAGGAGGTGTTTAATGACTGTTTGAATACATTTCAGCATATAAATATCTACTACACAATATGAAGGCAATCCAATTGTGCATATCTTATGAAGGGACAAAATCCATACAGTATGTACATTTAAAAAAAATCTGATTAATTTACATTTTATTGTAACACTGAGTTTTTTTGTAGCTCTACAATAAAAACAAACAAACAAAAGGTTACATAGAAATTATAAATTTTGTTAAAAGAATTTCCCATGCCTTCCCAATCATTTTTACACTGTAGGGCGTAATCAAAGGATACATCGGGCCAACTTTGGGCATCTCTGATGTAGACATTTTGTGCACCTTCTTTACACCAGTTTACACCTGTATTTAGCATCTTGTAATTAAATTGACTATACTAACTATTGGGGAAATGTGAGATATTACTTAAATTTGCATCGGTAACATGAGATAAATATTAATACATTAATATAAATGAGTACTTTTATGTAGCAAAAATACTTTAAATTGTTTGAATTAACTGTAAAAACATGTTCATAACATCTCTGTTAAAAGAAATACAATTCAATATTCATTAAAAGTTCTACATTGGGAAGAAATAGCAATTAATAAAAGCAAGATTTCTTTTAGTAATAAAATTTCACTTGTGTTTCAATTCTGTTATTTTATTTGGTTCAAAAAAGAAACATTTAGTCCACACCACATTCACACAAACTGAACACACTCACTGAACAATGTTTGCCAGACATATAGTATATCCTGCATCACCTATACAAATAAAGATTTGCTGCAAGAAGTGGTTTTTAACACTTATATTGAACTGTAATGGTCAACATCATGACTATGCTGAGAAAAAAGGTTTGCTTGAGCATTTTATTTTTTTATTAGCTGCATCTTGTGACGTAATGTCCTGTTTGTGGTTTGCCTTGATTGCACTGCACAATATTTTGAAGCAGACTGAGACTCAATATTTCAGTGGTCCTGGTCTGCTTGTTGTTGTGGACCAATGTTCGAATGACACCATTCACACTTAGTTAAATGAATCACACTAAAAGAGCAATTGCAACAGTTTTTCCCCTAACCTAGATGCTTTTTAAGCAGCTTTTTGGGACTGAACATAACACCTTAGAATTCTGCCACTGTAGGCAGTTTACTTTAATTTGAAGCAGAGAACATGATTTAACTCGAATACTTCAGTAGGCGTATTCTACGAGGTCATTATCATCATCTTTATGCCTCTACAACTCATCCTGATGGGCCCATGATTTGGAGCGATGCGCCAGCATGGGATTGTTGACCAAAATGTCAGAGGATAGTGAGATGTCACTTGATGAACCATTTCTAATTCAAAGTTCCCACTATTCTCATGCACTTATTGGCAAGGCCATGATAATCAGGTTAATCACACCCATGGAAGATGTAATTGTTCTCGTAATGTGAAGAAATAGCTAGTGGCTGCTCGCTCTCGTGTCTGCGTTGTCGGATAATCCACTCCTCGATAACGCTAGAGGCTGTCGGATCCACATCATTTAAATGTTAACATCCATGTCCTTTAAATATTACCATAAACATTTGCCGAAGCTTAATTGATCTTCAGTAACTGTGGCCGCTAATGGGCAGCATTCATCTGAATTATTGTCCTTCGCTGCTCATTTATGGTGCATATATAGACTGCACACTGTTTACGCTTGCCAACAAATGCATATGAATGAGAACGAGCATAGCTGAATGGATGCACTGGGTTGTTCAACAATAGTAAGATTGCTGTTTGGATGCAATCAGCATGTGTTTTTTTTTTACCCCACAGGCAGAAGGAAAATAAATGGTAATTTGACAGATTACTTGCTGGTTTTGTTGAAATCAAACAAAGCTAATGTGTTTCACTGCGTGATGAAGTACCTATTAAGATGCTTTATCAAGGAAGTGAAATGCAAATCTGCACTCCCACCGGACAGTTGTTGACTCTTGACTTAAAGACGGACCGATTTCCCAGTGCAAGTATAGTTTATTTGACAATCATCAGCACAATGAAACCTTGACAAAAAAACTATATACGATAGACTCACATTCCTTAAAGCACTCGAGGGGCGTTTCACTGCCAATCGTGGACAAAAGAGCATTCTAGCTGACATTTGCATCATATAAAGCTACAAAGTATGGCTTGAAGCATTTGAATTGGTTTTTGCAGTTCTCAGCCAAGAAATGAGCTTGGGTGCCGCCAATAATTGCGTGTCAGTAAAATGAAATCTCTCTAATGCCCCTATACTCTGCAAAAGGAAATACCATGCAGCTGCTAATATGCTTGTCACACGTTTCTATCAAGGTAAACAGTTTGCTGGCCATGTGCACGTAGAAATTACATGGTCAGTTAAGCCCGGGCGATAATTTCTGGGTAAGTAATTAGTTGAAATCTGTGGGCAGGCACTGTGGGCTGTCCTGGACGTGATAAGGACGTGATAAGACCTTCGCAAGCAGACTCCCAGGTTGTAGGTCTCCGTTGTCGTTTAGATACAGCGAACATGTCTGCTTGGAATGATGATTCAACCGGAAAAACTACCCATTATGCAGTCTTAATGATGTTCTTGTTGTCAGGGGCAGTGAATCTTGGGTGATGAGGCTGTGTTTGCATGCTTCTTTAGGTTCTCTGGCTTCAATGCTCTTTGTCTAGTGTTAGTGTCTATGTATGTGCATGCGTGTGTAGGAGGGTCAAGTCTTAATTTCCAATCACAGAGACCTACATTAGTAGATTTAGATTCTGAATCACATTTGGATCCGGGGTACACAACAGCTGCAGGTGGTACATTGGTTCTCAACTGGTTTTGATTTGTAGATCATTTCAATGTGGTCATGTCATTGGCCCATGAACATTTCCTGCTTGCTATCAATCTGTTTTGTAACTGTAACAAGAGACAATTTAATCAAACCTTAATGTTAAAACAGCTATCATAACATTTTTTTTTATCAATTTGTGGCTCTATAGAAATTAAAAATGTAACACAGGAAATACGTTGGGACCATTGTTTTTGTTTACATCCCTCAAAATGGTCTATAATACAGATTTTACATGGGCTGTGAATGGCAACTCGAAAATACAGTTGTTTATTGCACACTAGTAAACAAAATGTCAATTAGAAGAAAACAGATTGGTAACTATACAGCTGTCAATTATTATTATGATTACTATCAATTATATTTGCACTCAATTAATTTTATACTCTGAGGTTGATTAATCATTTGGTTAATGAACTTATTAATTGGTTATAGTTGGCTTGTAACTGGTTAATACAATACACAATTGCTGTAAACTTAGTCATTTAAATGTCAACTTTCTATTTAGATTTCCTTTAGAAACCAAGCAAGTGACTGTCAAACGAATGAGTCATGAATGTTTGCTCAAGTTATTCATTCAAAAGTAGATTCATTTAAGAGCATTGTTGCTCTTAGTCACACATATAATCATTGAATTAGGCAGAATTGGTCCAGAAATGCTCACTGATTCAAAAACTAATCAATACACGATTCAATTATTGACTCATAGGGTTTATAAAGCACAGATTTATTTAGAAAAAGTATTCCAAATCAACAAAACCTGACAGAACATTACATCTTGGCAACTCATGCATCATCTAATGTCTATATGACTACTTAGTCATTCATGTTCTCAGTACACGTAGTTAAGATATTTCCAACTCCACTTGAATGGCTCAAGATTTTCAGACCAGAGCTACCACTTGAGAACAGACCTGTGAGAAGTGAAGAAAGTTTCTCAGTGCTCCTTTCACGACGAATAATAGGATAAATGATTTCCTCAACTTTTTTAGTATCTAAATTAGTCTCCATTGTATGTCAGAACCAAGATAATTTTCCATTGCTATTGAGCATAGAAGGCATTACGGACAAAAGCCAGACCTTTCATTAATTCTTAAATTAGGAGCAGTACAGCTTCTCCAACATGGCTTTGTCAGGTTTTCAGACAACTAAAAGAGCGGTAGCGGGAACAATAGGCAGATTGTCTCTCTCTTCCCACCTCGACTACGTTCAGTGAAATGAATATCCACAGTTCAGAGGACCCAGTGGAGTCCGTGTTAAATGGACCACCATCTTTATTTGATTAGAAAGTCAAGTAATGTCTTCGTTGTATTTCAGCCTGTTGGTAAATTGTTCTTTTCAGGCATATCCAGTGACCCACGGTCAAGTGTTTGTAGTGCCCTCTCTTTCATCCAAGAACAAATTCATCTCCTGATAAAAGACCAGAATATAACTGGAACCCCTCTTGCTGTAGAATCAAAAGCTCTCGAGCCGAGGTTGCATCTGTCTGTTAGCTTTCGTATCCTCCTTTCACTTTTCTCCTGTGGATGCCGGTGAGGCGGACAGCATGATCTTGCCCGGTGAGAAGTGAGTGATGAAAAGGAGAGGACGTGCAGAATGTGAGAGGTGACACATCTGATAACCTATAAATAGTGCGTCTGAGAGCCTGAGCTAGCGGGTGCATGCTGAGGTGAGAGCGTTTTGAGAGAAGCAGAGAGAGAAACAAACAGAGGCATGGTGCTTCTCGTGTTGATGTCCTTCGGGACACCCTGGTCACATTTGTCTACAATCAGCAGTCACTCTCCAGTAGACCAGTTGTCTCATGAGAGGCCGAACCACCGAGTGAACCCGACTCTGGGAGGAGACAGTAAAACTGTTTGTGAAAGGGGGTGGAGATGCTGCTTTAGCCCAGTGTGGTGATGGTTTTATGGACTTCACTGCCCAGCTGTGTAAAGATGGCCTTCATGCAAAATTATAGAGACGCAAAATGTTATTGCCATTTAGGTGGCCGTATTTCATCCGGCTGTGGTTGAGCCTGACATAATCCAGAGAAACCACCACTGTCGCAGTGCCAGAAGCCAGATATTGGTGCTTTGGCACAGAAGACTCTTTCTTACAGTAATCACAGCCAGAAGCTTGTGTGGTTGCGGGGAGGAGGATTATTATAGATTCGCCTTGTGGTCTTGACAAAGAAACAGGGGAAAAATATTGTAGGAACAATTTTCTCTTAGAAACTGTTACATTTTCAATGAAAAATGCAGAAAGTGTAGAAAATCTGACATATTGAAAACATGTTTTATTTACTCCTTTAGTTATGATTATTTCATTACTTTTATTTGATGGTTTTTTATGTAGCCTGCAAATGTTTTTATTTTTACAGTTATAGGTATTAGGGCTGCACAATATTGAAAAAAAAAACTATATTGCAATATTTTATTTTTCTGCGATACATATTGGGATATTAAGTACTTTCACCAGATTGAATGAACGGCTCTATTTGGAAATAATTCATAATTTTTGATTGATTGGGATAATTTTGTAGTTTACTGCATATGGATGAAATGAAATAAACCAAATTCCTCCATGGCCTGGCCCCTGAGTGTATATCTGAGCTAATTAATATACACATCCCTGTTAGATCTCTTCGCTCTAAGGACCGACTCTATTTGCAAGTTTCGCGATCATGCTTGAAATGTTGAGGGGATAGAGCTTTTTCAGTAGCAGCTCAAAGACTTTGGAATGATCTTCCACTCTCCTTATGAACATCTCAAAAATTCAGAGGTCACTTGTTTTTTTTTTAGCTTTTAATCATGTGGTATGAGTTTATGTACTTTGATTCCTTGTATGATTGCATGTATTATGTGTTTGTATGTACAGCACTTTGTTACCCATTGTGTGTGGTTAAAAATGTTCTTGAAATAAATTGAAATGCACTGTATTTAATGGTTTTTTAGGAGTCTAGAAGGCAAAACAACAATAAACAAACGTAAAATATCACTATAGTCTACATCGTATAAATACAATTAATCTTTCTTAAAGATAAAAGGATTATAATTTCTTGGCTGAATGTTTTAAACTGACTTCAAATGCTCACTTTAATAACAAATGCAAATGCTAAACATGTTTTTAAATTTAGAAAAATTTAGCAGTGAATCCTCAAAAAAACTCAAAACTGCAGATCCAGACTTTTACAGACGGGCACATTGTGGTATCGGAGCTGAAACCGTGAATTGTGCAGCCCTAATAGGTATACTAGGTATATTTTCTATCCTGTCATGGCTAAATCAATTTAAAACAAAAGCACCAGTAGTTAGAAGATATTCATTGCATTGTTCATTTAAACTATTCTGTAAAAAACAGCTTATTCGTTTAGAATCTAAGTAAGTGTTTAAGAATCAGGGTGTCAAAATTAATTGTTTCTTCGGTGCACCGCGATGCAGACGCGGACAATTCGGTATCGGTTCAGTAAAAATCATAACCGGTTATTATGTACTCACGTCATTTATCTCCTATGCGCTCTGTCGCGAGGGAGGTGAGCGCCAGTATTTACAACACTCAGGAGCCAACTCAGGGCCGGCCCGTGGCATAGGCAGTATAGGCAAATGCTAAGGGCGCTGTACATCCAGGGAGGCGCCAGAAATGAGCGCGGTTAAGTTGGTTTTGTTTTCGATACTCCTGACACACATTCAGTTAACGTTATAGACGGCAATAACTCAAAAACCTCTTACCCTAAAAAGATTTAAAGTGTGTTTCCTACAAAAAGACAAAGCTGGTTATGTTTCACAGCTGTCTTTCTTTTTTGCTCGACATTACGACCACTGCTCCATTTAAGCCCTCGCAATATGTGTTTAGGCGGGAGAGCTCGCGCTGAAAGGAGCTCTCAGTAAGGGACCGTCGGAAAAGTGCTTCTTTTTTTTTTTTTTTTTCTGCTCCGCTCTCCCTGTTGCGAGGGCTTAAGTTTGTGTGTGTGTGTGTGTGTGTGTTTGTTAGGTGCTGTCTATGTTTGTTTATGTGTTTGAATGAGAGACAGTGTGGTGCTGTGTGTCTGTGTGTTTATACAGACAGCATGTTATAGCCTCCCCCCTAAATATATTGTTGTATACGGAAAGCATCGTCAATGCACCGTGATGCACCGAGATATCGAATTGAACCGAATCAAAGGCATGATAATCGTAACCGAACCGAACCGTGAGACCAGTATAGGTTCACACCTCTATTATCTGCTCTGGTTGGAAATATTTTCATTGACAAAACAGAAAAACAGACAATAGTGCGTCTAAAATATAAATGACTAAATTTTATTGAATAAAAATATACATCACATTTTCACAAATAGTTAAAGAATAAACAAACATATAATACAGTCCACATTTGAAGCAGATCAAAACATTTCATCAAAATGTCCTAAAACTATTAAACAACACCATTCTTATCTGTACATTTAAATAAACATGAATTACAGAAGTTGAAGAACTGATAAAATCATTACGCAAATTGTAGGTACTGTTTTGCCACACTTATCTGTGTGGCAATGGTGAACAATTTTTTTTATTGAGAATTTGACATGTTTCAATTAAAGAAAAGATAGTAGTAACAGCCTAAAAGTGTAAAAGAGCAGGAAAAAGAGCTAAAGTGAGAGCCAGTTCCTGCAACCATTGTCACCAACAGGAGATTGGCAGGGCAACTGAGGATCTTAGACACTCTTTGTACTGAAGATCGTTTTTCACTTGCTCAGCAATACCTAATTGATGCAAATAGCCAAACTAACCTGTATCCCTTTTGAGTAAGTCCTGCTTTTTTGAAATGAGAAAGAAAGAGTTTGAACCCTTGACCTCATTTCCGTTAGATAGATTCTGGTTATTCTGCCCAGGTGGTGAATAAAAGAGGAAAGCAAGCACCACAAGCGTATAGTCCAGGAACTTGACGGTCCCGATTCTAAGAGGCTTACCATATTTTATCGCAGGTCTTTCAAATACTCGCTTGGCTTTCTCCTGCAAATGCAGCTCAAGCTTCAGTTCGACCGTCACATAGCTCTCTGTACTGATACTGCAGGGCTCAACAAGAAGGATGGCCGCTGGCACAGGGCCAGTGTGAGAGAGTTTCAGGTTCAGCTGATGGAACTGCCACTTGCTCTTATGCTGTATAGGTCAGTGCTGTGATGCCAGTGAATCTTACTTGCATGATGACTTAAACATCCATTTGAATTCCTAAAAAAAATTATTGATACTTTTGTGGCAAGTCCAGTCAATATGTTGTCAGGGCAAGTAAAAAAAACATTAAGTGCTGCAGAAAAAAAAAATATTAAAGCCCTGAAATACTCAAAGCCTTTCAGTCTCTGTTAAACTGTAAAATAAGATTAAAATACCTGAGCAGTGGTCAGTGTTTGGATCAATATGGAAAAATTTCCTGTACTTTTTCTCTCAATGGCAAAAACACACAAACAAACACAAAAAATAAATAAGAAATAAATTAAAAACATCTGAGAACATGGATTTTAGGGATGCACCAATATGGACATTTCGGTTGAAACCGATTTTTTAATATTTGATTAAATATAATACTTAAATTGACCTTTTCTAAGCTTGTTTACAAAAGCAAAGTTGAGTTTTTTTAACTAACCTCATAAAACAATCAAACTATGAGGAAACATACAGATCGATCTTTTCTGAAAATGTCAAAAAGGATTCATTTATTACCCAAAATGATTGTAGCTGATATTGTGTATCCCTAATTGATTTAGATGTTTGTACTACCCTGGCAATTTTGCACTCCAGTTATGTAAAGTTACATTACATTTATGTACTGTATGTATTTGAGCACTTTATACAGTACTTTGCATTAAAGCTAGCATTTTTACTATATTAAACATGGGGAAAAAAATTAGTAAAAGACTTCAACTCACTTACTTCAAACAGCGTATTATGTTTCTACTTGTAGACATCTGACCTTTACATTGGTAAATATAGTCAGATTAGATCCTTGAACGGTCTGACGTGCACAGGTCTCATCTCATGTGCGTTTTCAGTGGTATTGTGTGAACAGAGAGTTGTTCAGAAATGCTAGCTGAAATTCCAGTGTGGACGCGGATCGTTTTCTTTCTAAAACGCCAGTTCAAAACTAAAACGAATTAGTGTAAACTAAGCTTAAATGGACCAGAGTAGATTTCCATGTCAAAAAGGCAGAGGCTTGCAGCCACACCCACCAGATAGACAATCACCAGAGACCAATAATAGTTCAGAGATGTTCACTAGCTAGAATCTTTTTTCTTCCCTGATGTTGTTGGTTTGACATACTACTATTTTGTTCTCTTATTTCACTTGAAGAATACCGAGCCTTTGTTGTTGGGACCTGCATACTATAGGACAACAAGTGTGTAAACGTTGTTTTTTGTAATCTTTACTTGCTCTTTCCCAAAAGCCATAATGTAAAAGGTCATTTGAGTCCCGTGTGAACTCTGCGGGCAACTTTATACATTCAGCTGAGAGCTGGAAAGGCACAAGAAAAGGCCAGAATCTACTGCAATGTTTGCTTTAGGTATTGTCTTTTTCTTTTGAAACAGTAGGCTGCCCTAAGCTGTTACAGATACTTCTACCCTTTACTGAGACATTAGCGATGTGTCCCAGATGCCAACCCAATGTCTCTATAAGCCCCCTTGCATATTAAAACTATTGCAAAAATAAACATGCATTTGGAAAGCTGTACTACTGATGTGTATTGGGTGTAATTCAGTGTTTAATTAGGAAAAATCACTATTTGTATTTATTAAAGTCTGATCAAGATCTCAGACATCTGAGGCGAGACTCCCCAGATTACTCAAAGTCTGTGCGAGTTTTTCCCACTGGCAGAAACGAATTACTTGAAAGTCTTTGAGTTCACCGTTGTAATCGCAGTGTTAAATGTTCCCTGTGATTAAATCAAATGCTTGTGAAGCTCTGATTCTTCATAGACCCACAGTAGAGTGCATGGCCTGCAGTCAGACTACAACTCTTGGGAACACACTGCAGTGACATTACTTGTTTGTCCCGAAGGCACCTGGTCTAAAAGTAGAAACTAATTGACAGGGATGTCTGCAACCTTGCCTTTGGCTGGCTCAAGTGCACTATGCGAACGCCCGCAACCATTCTGAATGAGGTAATTAATCTACTGCTATTGAAGCTTGTTTTTACACTCCACCCGTCTTCAAATTTTTTATAAAGGGAGAAAAGCATGGATGCCTTACAGGGACGTTGTTTAATTTCTCACGTGTTTTACTTGCGAACCATGTCATCAATAATATCTTAATGAGTTCATGATGGATTATTCAGCTTTGATTATTATAGATTAATCCCTCAGTCCATCAATTAGACGTAAGCGATTTACCGATTGAAGCTATGCAATGGTAGACATTTTCTGTAGCCCCTGCAGGGTAAGGAACGGTGGGCATTTCACATTCAGAAAGAAAATGAGCAAGAGCTTGTTAAAAAAGGGATCTGTCTCTCTGTTCAAACCTGTTCTACTTAGTTACTGTTGCTAACGCGATCAAACTTTTTTCCTGAGCGTGTTCTGCTAGACAATTCATACGGTGTGATTTTCCTCAGAAGCTGCTAAATAACAGATGTGCTAACTTTAAATTTGCATAAATAAATTATATTTAGTCACCCAAAAAAATCTCCATAGTCTCCACCTGCATTTCTGCAAAACTCAAAAAACATACCTACTCTGCTCAAAATATCTTTTGCCTGTAGCTTGTGATTCATGGGTGTTTTCTGTTTATTTATGTTTTCCAATTGCCTTATGGGGCCTTGATCTCTGCTCCAAAAACTTTTTGCAGTTTATGTAAGTGACTTTTCTTGACATTTCTAGTAGTTTGGAATTAAGTGTTGGGGATGGTCTTGTAAATTACCATACAAAAAATGTTAATAAGCTGCCAGTACCTTTCTCCTTATTGTACAAAGTTATTTCTGTATTATTTCTTATAGAGTATTAACAAATGGTGGCGCGGTGGCGCAGTGGGTAGCGATGTCACCTCACAACAAGAAGGACGCTGGTTCGAGCTTCGGCTGGGTCAGTTGGCGTTTCTGTGTGGACTTTGCATGTTATCCACTTGTTCACGTGGGTTTCCTCCGGGTACTCCAGTTTCCCCCATAGTCTAAAGACTTGGGGTACAGATAAACTGGGTAAGCTAAGTTGGCTGTAGTGTATGTGTGTGAATGAGAGTGTATGATTGGGTTGCAACAGGAAGGGTATCCACTATGTAAAACAAATGCTGGATAACTTGGCGGTTCATTCCACTGTGGCGACCCCTGATTAGTAAAGGAACTGAATGAATGAACAATATTTATAACATTGCAGTGCTTCCCACACATAGACTTACACGGGCCGCCCAGGTATATTAATGGCCACCCAAGTATATTTAGTGACTTTTTTTGTACTATTATTAACAGCCTTTAATTTTTTTTTGTGTCTGCCTAAGTAGTGGAACAGGTATAAGCCTAAGTAGTGAAAAAGCTCCTCTTGTTTACTCGTTTCATTGTGTGTGTGCGAGATCTGTTAACACTCCCCCAGTCTCACGTGCTCTGCAGACCCAGAGAGGCTGGCAGGGGTTCTAAATCTCGTAAAATGTATGCGATTCAACTTTTGCTTTTGCTTTCTAAAGCTTGTATGCTTTTTTGCCTTACTTTTTACTTAAGCCTACTTTTGCTTGGTTTCGCAGCTGCCTGCGCGCACAGGACGAAATGACTGGTCTAAACTGGCTGCAAAATATATGTACACTATTAGTAATGGTTAATCAACGCATTTGCCTTTTAATTAATTAATTTGAATAATCTACATGTTTTAATCTTGTAATTATGATAATTTTTAGAGATATATGTCTGTTTTTATTCTCTTTTCTGTCATTTGTTTCTTGTTTGCTGTATATACATATCTAAAATGCTTTGGCATTCAAGTTTGCTTTGAACTTGAAAGAGAGAGAAGCAGATTTGACGTGTAAGTGGGTGCACATGGCTTCTGAATAGCATAAAAGAGAAATTGTGGATGTCTTTATTTTAAACTTTAACCTATTGAAAAGAAACAGTGTATTACAGTGTCATATTAAAATACAATTATTGTTAAAAATTATGTTTTGTTTGTCGCATATAGTCAACTATGTGATGTGGGTAAATGTGTGTTTCAATCCGACTACCACCGCAAGTATACTGTATTTCAAACCTGTGGAAAGCACTGCATTGCAACAATATAAGTCACTTTGTTACACACTAGAGCTGGCAGCAGTTCACTTAGTCACTGGTGTTGCTAAATACAAAAGATTTCAGAAATCTACATCTAACCATTTAAGTGACACTCTACTAAGCGCAACAAGCAGCCTTGTCATTTTTCAGAACTGTCCCAACAGGAATGTTTTTGCAATTCCCATAGGTTTTAAAATGGGTATGTATACAGCATAATATGACAGCATTAGCAAAGTTTTTTCTTCTTCTTCTTTTCTTTTATAGACACTTATAGTATACAAATCCTTTTGCATGCCCACATATTGAATTTTCCGCTCTCGCTGAACAGATATACCAAGACTAAAGACTTACCTGTGGGTGACTATATTATTTTCTCTGCTTTTTTCAATTTTTCATTTATCATTCAAGTGGAATGAATCCAAACTTGCTGAGCAATGAATTCCCAGCACGGCAGCAGCTATCATGGCTTCAGGAGAAATGAAAAGGGAATAGGCCGGGGACACGGATACAGTGGTATTGTCGGGAAGGAGGCACCGTAGATTGCTAGCATCTCGCTGAAAGAGCCTGCAGGCAGCAACAGAAATGCGATGTGTTGAAAATAATTCATTGTTTGTGCTGTTATCGTCGCTACATGTTGTGAGCGAAACGCTATTGTATTGGGAAAGGTTTTTTTGCTGGTCAGCAGCATCGGTGGGGAGTCTTCATGGAAGTCTTCTCACATTGTGTTCATAGTCTTGTGCAGTCTTGTGTAGCAACAAACTCTTTTGTAACAATAGGTTTGTTTGAGATGCCAAACACCTCACCTTGAATGTACTTCTCTGTAGGTGGTTGCTGTCAGGGAGGAGTCAAATACAGGCTGTCAACCCAGACAGTTTTCACTTCTCGAGGTGGATTAGAAATATATAGCAACAAAAGCAGTTGCTGGTTCTCGGGTGGTGAAGTCATACTAGATACACTAGATGAATTCGATGAGCTATACAATGGGCCTGTTGTTTTATTGATTATTTCTCTATCCATGTAGATAAAAACAACTATAATAAAACTTTTTTTTTTGCAGCTAGTGACACCTAGTGGTCTGGATGTATCAAGATAAAGTTGCCAATCAAGATATATCTGTTGCCAATGGACCATTTACTAAGACATATTATAATTCAAACTACATATGTTCACATTTAAAACACAACTGCAATAAGGTTTTCAAGTGGTGCTGATTCACATTTTTCCTTACGCCGAGTAATCCATCTCTTTCTCTGCTGTAATCCATTTTCCCCTCTTTTTTGGATTTAATATAAATATAATGATTCTCCCTTGTAGAAGTTTATCCTACCAGAGTTTATATTTGCATTCTGATCCTAAAAATGAGAAAAAGATATATGGTATTTTGAAATTGTAATGTTAGCAGCCAACCATGATATATGTTGTTTCTGATTATATGGTTGTTACACAGATAAAGGCAAATCTTATGCAAAAATGAAAAATGTTTCTGAGCTAGTGCCAGCAGCACCTGATTTAGTAACACTGCACACACTATAAAAAAATCTGTTATTTTGCGTTTTTTTATGGCAGCTGGGATGTTGGAAATGCTGTAAATTGAAGAAATTTACTGTAACATAACAGATGGTAAATTACAAAAATTTACTGTAAAATAACAGATGGTAAATTACAGAAATCTACTGTAAAATAACAGACGGTAAATTACAGAATTTTACTGTAACATAAAAGATGGTAAATTACAGAAATTTACTGTAGCAACAGATACTGTAATTACAGAAATTTACCTCTAAAATAACATGGTAAATTACAGAAAGTTACTGTAAATGTAAATTTAAGGAAATTTCTGTAATTTAATGTCAATTTCTTTACGGTAAATGTCTGTATTTTAATGACCGTTTTTTTACAAAACATTTCAGCACCACAGCTGCTGAAAAAAAAAGCGTAAAATAACAAAAAATTGCAGTGCATGTAATATTTGATCATGTAATCATCTTATAAGTTTTGTCTCTGACAAATGCATGCAAGATTAGATTGAGTTGAGAGTTACTGTAGCTTGAGTTAAAAAAAATTGTACCATCTTTAAAATTGTAACCACCTTATCTTCAAGACTACTACATTACCATGATGAAAAGTAGCCTAACTACATGTTTTCTATGGTGTTTGTTTTAAAAAAATAGACAATATTTGACCTTTTAAACTAGTTTAACTCACTGATAAATTTGTGGTTGCTGAAATCACCTGATTTGACAGTGCTTTATAGTGATCACAACTGGCCAGTTTAGTAAATGCAATCACTGTAGCTTGCTCTGTAGTGTCTCTTCCACGCAGTGCAAGGTTCAAATGAGAAGTGCTATTTCATTCCACTTTTGGCACGTTTGGCATTTATTATTTCTCATCCAGAAGAAAATGGCAACAGTATCATTTAGGCAAATTGCCAGTCACACCAGCACGACCTCTAGCAAAATTTAGTTGCGCTGGCAGGAAGAAAGGTTGTAAAATACAACCATTTAGTTGCAGTCTGGTGTGCTTAGTCATGTGATCTCAAAGTGTCTGCCCCAATTAGTGGACCTGCTCTAAAATAAACCAACTTTTTTTTGTCCACTGATATTAAACAAAAGAATATAATTCATGTCAAAGTACAAAACTTTTTTAATGAGTGCAGCAGTCAGATATTCAATACAGAGATTGTGGTCAGACTATTGGAGTGTTTTCACAGTGTTTTCCCCTGTTCATTCTCTGCTTGGCACATCCGTCCATTCATTCATCCATCCGTTCTTCCATCCATCTATACTCAATCAGATGTCAGCCAAAGGTTCTCTAGAGCATTGAGCATCCTGATGAGGAGGCTGCTGCAGCTGTTTGCTTTTCCAGACATGGCTTTGTGCTCACTGTTCACTTGCACGGTGTGCTGGCTCCTCATTACTTGTGTCTGCTACGCATCCATTCATTGGCACCAAAGGTGGCAACGCTGGGCTTGTTTTGTTGATCCCTCATTATAATGTGCAGATACAGGGAGCAAAACTTATTAGAATGCACTTTTGCATAACTCAGATTACCCACCGCAAAAAAAATTACATGCAATCTCTGTGGTGCCTCTGACCTTACAGATGTCTTTTTTCTTTGTTTACAAAAAGCGTGCACTCTCAAAATCTGCAATTCAATAAATATCATTCGTGCTTGATGCCACCAATTAAAAATGAGTGATGGTGAGGCACTTTATAATAGTTTTGAGAGCAGTGGCAAATTATGTTCCGACATGTCTGTGATTTATGGAGGAAGACGACCAGTGGACTGAATGCAGATGCCGAACAGCTGTGATGGTCTATTAAAATAAAGTCACTTCTTTTGTTCAGATGGATTTCATCCAAGCCTTAAGCATATTTTACAAATGCTTTTTGTGGTTTGTGTTTTTGTTTATACATATGTCATCATTTTTATTATTTGATGTGTCTTTATGGCCAGTCACAGTGTTGTTGCAGACATTTATAGAAATTACCAGCTGAAGGTTTCAGTTTGAAAATGAAATGAAATTAAAACTTTTTTACACAAGCTTTACCATTCAAATTAGTCAGTTAGAGTTGGTTAGGCATGGGGCAATATAAGATTCTGATGGTATATGATAACCTTGGATAAACATATCATGGTATGTCACGGTATTGTGATTACTGGGGTCTTTTCTTTATACGTGGATTACTCAAATTAGCTGGATTTGGTTAGTGATGATTTGACGTGATCCATGAGAGTTTCAATCTTCAAAACTCATCCCAGAGTTGTTGTTATAGCAACAGTTCTGGTTGCTCAAACCTCTTTTGGATGTCCAGATCTGATCACATGATTGAAAATTAGGCCCGATCACAGTTTCAGACGTGATCAAAATCGGACATTACCTCCCGATTTGGACAATATATATATATATATATATATATATATATATATATATATATATATATATATATATATATATATATATATATATATATATATATATCACTTTATTACAGAGACACTATTGGTGAAATTCCAGCAAAGTAGAACACAGAAGCAGCTTAAAGCGGAAAGCGCTGATGTTGATGACAACAACATTGCCATTGCAAACAGTAAGATATATAAACTTGGGGTTGCCTGCTGGGTATTTTTAGTTGAGGTGCTAGTTTTTATTTTAGATTTTTAAAAAAAATATTTACTGTTGCACTAAAGTCCAAATGTGAAGAATTTACAGTATGTTATTTATCACTTTATTGTTCAAGTTACCTCACAGAAGTGCTCTGTTTGTTAACAAAGTTGTTGATAGTTAAAATACGGAACAAATAAAAAAGTAACATCCTGGATCTGTTTCTTCACTCTTCTTCTTCATTCTTTTTGTTATGTATAATAGAAATATCGGATAGGGCTTCAGTATAGGTAGATACTCAAAATCAAATGACTCTGACTCGAGTGCAAAAAAAACCTGATCAGGACATCCCCATTTCATATAAACAGGATTAGATTGGGTCTTTCGAGCAAAGGTAATACTTAAAGTATGTTCTTAATGCAGATTTTTTTTTTACAGTAGTGGTTATACACTTGGAAAAATAATAAAATAGTTAAAAAATAAAATAAAATATATAGATTCAGTTTAAATTTAAAGTTTAAAAAATATATAAATAAATTTTATATTTATATTTAAATATTTATAAATAACCACGGGGTGATTCTCCCCAAGGGCTTCAAAGAGAACATTTATTAATATGGACTTTTTAGATACAAACAGGTACTACTTAAATGTACCGACTCAGCATTAGTACAATTTGTGTATGATAATATACATGAACAATATTTAACAGTTTTTTTTAAAGGAATAATAATTTATGTGCTGTCAGCCAATCGTTGCATTACTGGTCATGATTTCGAGGATCTGTCCTTTACAACACAGCGATCTCAGATCAGTTCATCCAGACATTTTAATCTGATTCACGAACTTGTTTGAAGAACCAAATTAGCCAGAGATCAGTTATCAAGATTAAAAACCCATGATCTGTCTAATAATCTTAGATCATTTAGGTGAGAAACGAAGAATGGACAACAACTTTTACCCATGTCAGGATAAATAACTAAAATAAATCATTGACTTCTGCTATCTTCATTAGTTTAAAAAAATACAGATTTCTTTGAAAACAATTTAAAAAGACATTTTTGGATATCTTTCTTTTCTTTGGATATAAAGTGAACCACTGCACTGTTCTGATCTAGAGTATGTCTGGATGTTGGTTCATAAGCGATTGGTTTTTCAAAATCGTGCACTGACCAGTAGCTTTTGATGTGGAGGGTCTTTTTCTGCTGGAGATACTATTGCCCTAAAATACTAAACAAAATATTCATAATATATAGTCAAGTATATATAAATATAGAAAATGTAAGCGGTTATAAAACTTTGAATATTCCAAACCATGGTAAACATTGTCCGATGCTGATCTCCAGTTCAATGAGATGAAAGTTGCTTTACCATTCATATTAAGTAGCCATGCATATTATTTCACCATCCAATGAGTGTCTCTGTCATCAGACCTACAAAATCAAAGGCTCCAACGTGTTGTTCATATTTAGCAGCGAGGAGCGAGTTCAATCACACGGTTCATTACTCGTGTTACTTGTGGTGTATATTATCTCTAATGATGCCAATCTGCATCAGGCCAGTTTGAAAAGCAAAGACCCTCTGGATACTAGCCAAATGATTTTATAATTAGATAAATGAATTAGGTTAAATCAGGAAATAAGAGTCAGGACAACCGGATAATGGTCTAGCGAGGCTACAGGTTCAGACACGTTAAGGATCGTCTTAAGTGCCATCGTTCACGTCGGCGCGGTGGACACATTACTTCCCTCATAATTGCTCAGTTAAGTCACTCGCTCATTGGCACTCAGTCATGCACTTCTGATCGATGCGTGTTTTGCATCAGAGAGAGAGGGGTCTCATTCTTGTTGATGACTTCGAGGTGTAACCTATGGTCTCCACTTAAGAATGACAACTTATTATAGTGAGAGCATCCTTATCTTAATGCACTCCGACAGATAAAAGCTTTTTTGGAAACCTCACAATCTCTGAAGCTGCGAATTGTATAAACGCATGTGATGCTTAGACCTTTTTCGATTTCTATGCTACCTGCTTTTGTGCTTTCATATATCTAGTATTTAACAAAATAATAATAATAATAAAAAAATAAAAAAATTTAAAAATAAAAATAAATAAGCATTTTAGTTCTGTGCTTTTGGACACTGTAATGATGGATAGTTTTTATGTTTGAGCTTTTACTTGCATTAAGTGTTTTCAAAGACTCCATGTGTTTAAACTTAATCTTTAGGACATTTTGACACTTTAATTCTTGATCGGGAGTGATAAAAAAGTAGGATTTCAGCTAAATTTAGTAGTTTTTATCTTCATTGTATGTTTATTAGCATTTAAAGCAAAGTGTTTTGGGAGTGTAGATATTTACATGCATGAGTTTTCAGTTGATGGCCTCAGATATCTCCAGTTACGGCTTCGAGATCCTATGTCACCGTGCACGCAAGTCATCCATTTACCCAATGTACTTTGGTCATCCTGAGCGAAAAAGCCTATTTGTTTCAGTCTGCTGGCTAATTGTACATTTTGAGTGTCTAATGAACAGCACACTGTGACTCTAGCTGTCTGTGCTGCTTCACCTCCAATATTTCAGATCTGGCAACCACGTTTAATCAATAAGAGACAATGGAGTGTACATCATTTCTTATTGATGGGACATTGGGAGAAGATAGTCGCTGAATTGCAGCATTTCTTTCTTTGTAGCAACAAAGTAGCCTATCCTGTTGTCCTTTATGACTGATTCTCTCTGACTCATCAGCAAAGTTTTTGAATGCCTTGTGTATTTGGACCAATGCAGAATGTGAACAGCTCTTTGATAAAAGGACTGTGTGTAACTTTGCGGAGTGACTCATCCTGTTGGACATCCTGGCTTGAACAAGACAACATGATGAACTTATGATATTTATAAGTACATGTTGTAATGCCTGGGGGGTTGATAAGTTTTTGTATTCTTTGTACTTGCTGCAAAAATGAAATTACATTGCTTCTTGCATGTGTCACAGAAGTTTCAAATTGAACTGTACAGTGAGTGGTGCTAAAGAGCATGTGCCTGATTAAACTCTACCCTGAAAAACCCAACTGATTACATTAAATAAAATAATGCGATAAAGATGCCTTTTCTGAATCAATCAACCATGCCATTATACCTTGTTTTCCATGCTGTTGAGCCCTTTTGTCTAATTGTGTTTTAAGGAACTTAAACTGCAATGATTGATAAGTTGCAGAGGAAGTCAAAAGCCATACATATTTAGACACCAACATGATGTACAGAAGACATTCAAATGTATTCATTTTACAAATCGTGCATTATTGTAAATGTGTTTTAATGGATAACGTAGTTTAGGGCAATGATTTATGTAAATTGCATTAATTTTAAAGTGCCATAGAATGTATTGATACAATGTTAAATTGTTCTTATACTTAACTAATTAAGCATACAAACTCTTTAGAAATGGTTTTAAAAGTCTGTTTTTAACTCTATGAATTGACTCCAATATGATATGGTTTGGTTTGTCTTGACCATATTTGGAAGGGTCATGAATAGGCCTGTCACAATAATCAATATATCGACTTATCGCACAACACATGGGCATGACTTCAATTATTTTTGGTGATGCAATATATATCGTCCATACATAAAAATGATTGTGCAACATCTCTCTATTAGAGATGTCATTGTCAATAAGGTAAAAAAAATTGCAATATTCACTATAAATTACTATAGTACATTTTCATGTTGGTGTTTGATAACTGCAATGTTAGATGTGGTTGCAGATATCACAGCCTCTGTTACTGTTTATCTTGCACCTTTTTTATTAACATTTTTTATTATTTATTTAGGATATGTATTTTCACATTTTGATTCCACTGCCTGATTATTCAATTGTTAAAATGACTATGAATAAAATATTGTGTTCTTAGGATGTGTTCTGTGTTCATTATGGCATTATATAACAGGTGGCATAAAATAAATGATTATAATATGGTTTATCATAATATATTTTGCTGCAATATATCGTCCAACAAAAATAGATATTATGACAGGCCTAGTGGTGAATATTAATGATCTCGTTTTTATTTTATTTTTTTTACTAAATGATAATCTTCTTAACTGAAGTGGTGCAGAGTTTTTTTGTAGTTAGGTGCGAGTGAGCTATATTTAAGCAACCATGGCAGGTGTCCTGGCCAAATTCCTTTCATTGGCCCTTACCCATCATGGCCTCCCCGTCCTCTCTATCCACCAAATTGGCTGTGTCACTGTCTCTCCACTCACATAGCTGGAGTGTGGTGAGTGCACTGGCGCCGTTGTCCTGGGGTTGCCGTCGCATCATCCAAGTGGATGCTGCACTCTGGTAATGGTGTGGAGAGACCACCCTCATGATTTTGAAGCACTTTGGGTGTATGGTCATACACAATAAATGCAAATACACACATTATATATAAATACACACATTACATTATTACATATAGTAGCCTAGTTTGCTCCTAAATTATAGTTATACTCAACAAAAGGGGCAAACAGAGATGTGTTTATATTTGCATTTTTTGGTTTTAATATTTTTGAAAACACAGGAAGTAATTCATATTAAAATCTGCACAAACAGATTAGTGATGGAAGTTTATTGCCCTTTACCTTTAAGAAAAATCCCACTAAGAGCTGAGTGATATGACATGATGAAAAAAAATGCATTAAATGCTTGTTTTTGGCAGTACACAGTTAACTGCTGCCTCATTGCAAACATACATGGCAAATTTTACAATATGCTTGTTAAATGAACAAAAGCTACTGTTAAACGGACCTTATCCTACTTTGGAGGGTAATGATTAAACCTAAAATGTAAAATCTTTCTTGAGTTGTGCATTCTGACTATGAACTTTACCTGAGAGCTCTATAATTAAATTAAAGTACCGCATACATTGTACTGTAAGTATAAGGTAAATTTAAATAAATATAAAAAGGGAAAATATAAAATTGTTATAATCTTATTTGGAAACTTTGTGGCCAATCAATCTCATGCACATTAATATTTGTATGGATCGTCAGTATTCTGTTCTGATTGACCAGGATTTTACTAAAGAGGAAACAACAATGGTGTTTGTGGCTAACAGTATGGTAATTTCCTTGCACTAAACTCCTATTATTCAGCTATGCCTAAGTAAGTCCAGATTTTCATGCTATGGCACCTTTTAAAGGTGGTTTGCAGTTTTGCAAATGCTGTATACAGGCCCATTTGTCTTTTATATGTGTGTATATAAAAACATGTTTGTATGCATGGATGAATCATTTACAGCAAGATCAATAGCATGCATTTAGAAAACAGATAAAGTGATTTCACATTTCATGTTGTATATAAAGCTACTGTACAGCAGCTGCCAAAGAAAAACTATAAAACACTAGTTAACTGTCCTGCCCCATTAAGCTCAGCCTATTTATATATTGGCATTTATAAGGTTAGAGAGTAATTTCAGTGCTAGTCAGACCTTCTTGGACCTACTTTGCCGTTAGCCTGCACATCCACAGTATGTAAATATTTCTCTGCTGTCAGTTAAAAATATGGCCTGGAGTTTTTGCCTTATTATGCCGGAGAATCTTACCAGCAACTTGTGCCAATCAGCACAAACCCAGATGGCAGTAAAAATGTCATATCGTTCCTTTGTCAATGTTTCTACTTGTCACAGGCACATCAGTATATAAGGCTCTTCAGAGCTCTCTTTTTCTAGCCATTTTTCCTCATTGAAAGTGTTTTTTCTGGAAAAAGCGCACCACTTTTCCACCCCCTCTAAGCTAGTTCCTCTATCCACTGTTGCTCAGGCATATAGTTCATGAATCAACAGATGCCTGACAGTGAACCAATCAATCCATGAAGATGTGGCTTTCTATTTACAGAGTCCTCTTGAAAGATCAATGCTTTTCTCTTCGCATTCCATTTAAAAAGCTATAAACATTAATTCAAATAAAAGAGGACGAGCTGCCTGGAAATAACAATAACTCTTAGAGAGTTTCGCATGCAATTCATGCCACACAATGAAGACAATAGAGCCTTTTCCACTATTGAAACTTAAAAGCTCCATCCAGCTGTTTAATACATCGATCGCACCCTGATTAGATCCCTCTCTCTGTGACTCCCAAATTTTTATGTGTCTGGGTGGCAAAGAGCATAGCCGACACCATTCATTTTCCATTTCCTCTGTGATATCAGTAACTCTTAAAATCGTCTAATTTTCACGAAAACCACAAGTACCTCTGAATTCAGGGCTAGGTTGTCAGAAGGTCATTGGTAATAAATGAAAGAAAGCATCTGTGAAGCAGACGTTCTCAGCCTCTGTGTCTTAAGTGAATTGTCCTCCTTTTTCCTGGGAAAGATTCTTTTGTAGACCAGATCCAAATAATTGCACTGTTCTTAGACAGAGAGAGCGCTTTAAAGGGATACTTTGGTAAAAACAAACCAAAATAAAATCTGCTATTTAATAAAAAATCATACCCTTGGCTGTGGGTTTTCTATATGCGTTAAATATTTCATGATATTAGCATAGCACTTCATGCCAGATCAACCAGAACTCATTAATAAATCATTAATAGAAAGCAAGAGTCAGAAACAGTCCACATACTTTCTGTTTTGTTCATTGTAACAACATGTTTAAATGTTCATGATTTTGTGATCTAGGGCTGTATGATTAAACGAAATCGAATCACAATCGCGATTTGAAAAGTTGCGATTAGCTAATCGCAAAAGGCTGTGATATGAAATATATATTATTTAACTTCCCCCACCCAGAGCAAATGCGTTACTGCCGTCTGTATGTGACAGACTTACTAGCCAATTGAGTGAGGACACTTTCATTCTGCCCAATCAGAATTTAGCAACTGAAAAACAGGAAATTGCGAACGAGTGGGATGATGGCGTCTGCCGCTTCTTAAGCATTACTTGGCGAATTAAATCTGCAGATATTTACCAAAATTCTCAGCAGTAATAGCAAAAAATATCTGCGGATTCCGTCTGGTCCTATTAATTTGTAATAGATGTCACAAAATTGTTACCACAGCATTAGAAAATACAACAACTAGCACCTAAAAAAGTACTACAGGAAGCTAAATGAGGAACGTCTTGCTAAAAAGTCAACTAAAAGGACTGCCAGTGACAATCAAGTAGCAAGCAAAGTACAATTTCTGGGTTGTTTGTGAATATAAGTTAATATCTTTTAGGTTCCTTTTTTTAACTAACACTCACTGCATTTTAGCTGTAGATAGCTATAATACAGATTATTGAGCTGAAGCATGACTATGAAATTAAACTGCAAATCAAAATCGCAATATACAAAAAAATTCCAATTAGATATTTTCCCCAAATCGCATAGACCTATTGTGATCACCCTTTGATCAAAAAAATATTGATAGATTTGTATGCGATGTTAACGACTAATGCTAACGGTTGCCATGTAATAATTACACATTATGCTTATGAAAGTACATCATTTTAATGTTGTGGTCAATGTTATAACATGATTGTCTGGTTTTCTTTTGAATGCTCTCTGTGTTTTTGGGAGGGCCAGTGTACCTCGGCGCATCTGTTTTTTATTCTTCTCCACTCGCGGACCTCCGTGACCTGCTCTAGAGAGCATCAGGATTAAGATAAGCCTCCCCATTGTTCTGTCTCGCTCGGATCTTAATTCTCATTAACGTGTCCTGACTATCTCGAGTCATCGCTTGACTCTATTTCAATCAGCGCAGTTGCGTTTCAGATATGCTTCCACGAGCAGGGCAATCACTTGCATGTTAGTGATTTGCACATACATGGCAACATCTCAGCGACATGTTCCTGCCTCCCTTTTGCTCGTAACCTCAGCGAAAGGTGACTAATTTACAGCTTCACACAAAGTAACTGACCTCAAGCTAATTAAATTATGCCATTTAACTGCGTGCACTGTATGGATTTAATAAACACGCTCTATGGAAATGCTTTGCCTGTGTTGGCTCGGTAAACACCAGAGATATCAATTTGCAAGTTAACACATTTTCTTTTAGAGTCTGGATGATAATTAATCTTCCATTTTTGACAGAGACATGCGAGATGTCCTCATACAGCTGCAGCCATGAAGTCTTAGCTCTGTCTGCTCAGGGATTATAAGAAATAGTCTCTTTTTCCATCATTTTCTTTCTTTATTCAACAGTGAATGTTCCACTGAAGACAGTGATTACTAATGGCGGCACTTAGTGTCTTATTTCTGAAAGCCTGTGCTTTAAACTGTAATAAAGTGCATATTTTCAATCTTCCCATTCTGTTACAAAGTAAAAGATTGTACTCCATTGCTCAGTTTAAGATGTTGGAAGACACATTTTACCCATCAGTTTTTTTATGTTGTACAAGAATGGTTTTAAGGTCAGGTTAGTATTATCTTTATTGCATACAACAGTCTGGCAGACTACAGTTTAATTAGGAGGAGAACAAGTCCTTGACATTTCACAGTTGTTGTAAATGATCCTGGTTATCATTAGAAAATCTCTTTGTATGTAACACAGCACAGATCTTACATTTTTATTACATTCTATACCCATTTTCCACTTTATTTCACTGCACGTTACGGTGTAAGAAACACACAGATGTGTCCATCGTGAAAAGTTATTTTTAATTTACTTTAAATTTTTTTTTTTTTTACATTTTTATGTCTTTCTAAGCTGTTTTAAGTTTTGCTCCAAAATATATTGGGTTAAATAAATATTAAAGTCTATTTAAAAAAAAAAATTGTAATCCAGCTGGTTCTGCTGAATCAAACTAAGAATTTTCAAACAAACAAAGCACACATTTATTGTTGCTGTGTGACCGGCCACTTTATTAGGTACACCTTACTAGTACCTTAGTAGCCCATCTTGCTTTCAGAACTGCCTTAATCCTTTGTAGCATAGATTCAACAAGGTACTGGAAATATTCCTCAGAGATTTTGGTCCATATTGATCTGATAGCATCACAGTTGCTGCAGGTTTGTCGGCTGTACATCCATGTTGCAAATATCCCGTTCCATCACATCCCAATGGTGCTCTATTGGATTGAGATCAGGTTACTGTGGAGTCCATTTGAGTACAGTGAACTCATTGTTATGTTCAAGAAACACTGACATGAATAAGACGATACTCGCTTTATGACATGGTGTGTTATCCTGCTGAAAGTAGCCATAAGAGGATGTGGTCATAAAGGGATGGACATGGTCAGCAGTAATACTTATGTTGGCTTATTGACACAATGCTCAGTTGGTACTAATGGCCCCAAAGTGTGCCAAGAATATATTGCCCACACCATTACACCACCACCACCACCAACCTGAACTGTTGACACAAGGCAGGACGCCAAATTCTGACACTACCATTCGAATGTTGCAGCTGAAATCGAGACTCATCAGACCAGGCAATGTTTTTTCAATCTTTTATTGTCCAATTTTGGTGAGCCTGTGTGAATTGTAGCCTCAAGTTCCTGTTCTTAGCTGACAGGAGTGGCACATAGTGTGGTCATCCACTGCTGTAGGCTATCTGCCTCAAGGTTGGACGTCCTGTGTGTTTAGAGATGCTCTTCTGCATACCTCGGTTGTAACAAGTGGTTATTTGAGTCACTGTTACCTTTCTATCAGCTCAAACTAGTCTGGCCATTCTCCTCTGACCTCTGGCTTCATCAAGGCATTTGCGCCCACAGAACTGACGCTCACTAGATATCTTCTCTTTTTCGGACAATTCTCCATAAACCCTAAAGATGGTTGTGCATGAAAATCCCAGTAGATCAGCAGTTTCTGAAATACTTAAATCAGCCCGTCTGGCACTAACAACCAAGCCACATTCAAAGTCACTTAAATCACCTTTCTTCCTCATTTTGATGCTCGTTTTGAACTGCAGCAGATCGTCTTGACCATGTCTACATGCCTAAATGTATTGAATTGCTGCCATGTGATTAACTGATTAGAAATTTGCGTTAACGTGTACCTAGTAAAGTGGCTGGTGAGTGTACATCAATTTAGTTATCTGCAGTTGTAACCTACATGCTTGCACCACCATGTAATTTATGGGAACACTTGTGCTTTTGGCTTTTTATCAACACGTTTTTTTTTGGCGTACAGCATAAAATAAAGAAGTAGGATATTTTAATTTAGTAGAGTACTGAATTAAATAGGCCCCATGGACAGATGATGATAGATTAACAAAAAAATAAAGCTTGAATCAATTTCCAATATGTCTGTGCAGATCTGGATTTCCATACATTCAGTTATGGCCAATGAAAAATATTTATGTACATAATCCAAATGTAAATGAATTAAGTAAACTTCCATTTTGAAAATGTGAAGTGATTGCATGAAAAAGTATTGCATTACTTCATTTTAATTAAGTAAACTGCTGAGCAAACAAAAATATTTTTGAAACCACTGCACTGGATATGTTTATCATGATATTACACTTTTGATCTAAAGGTTTATGCTTACTATAAAAATCTGATGAGTTTGGAGTATGATTACTGTTAGAGTTTTTTTTTAATTCTACTTCAAAATGTCATGTTTAATCCAATTCAATCCAGTTATTTCAGCAAAAAAACATCAACATTACATTGCTGTTATTTTACCCTACATCAGCCCATTGAAAACGTCCAGCAGTAGCAGTGGCTTTTTTATTCAGTAGGACATTCAAGAATATTCTTAGTTGAAACCCACATTGTTGGTGAATCACATAATGCAGATAAATTGATAATGGCAATTTGAGAGTCAGAAAAATCAGGAGCTCCTGACAATACTTTGAGGTTTAATAAATAGAAGGATTTATCTGTTTCAAGAAATTGAACATTATTTACATTTTTAATAACATTTTTACTGTAATTCACAGCAGTCTGAAACATAGGCCTTATGCCAATTTTATTATCACTGAACCAATTGACATTAATTTAGGCCAACAAACCCCATGTTTATTGGACTAAATAAAGTAGAAGTTCCTTTTAAAGGAATCAGGTTCACTTTAAAAGTCCCCTAGAGTTAAACAGTTGAGATTTAACATTTATTACGCCAAAATGAGAGTTTAGTTCCTTGCCATATTGGCCAAGAAAAGTAACCTTTTTATTTTTTACTTTACTTTCTATTACTTTTCCATTGGTCTTAGTACACAATGTAACTTTAGAAGAGTTAAGGAAATATTATATAGAAAAAATATAGAAACTGGAAAATTATCAATTCTTTTATCCAAAATTCTTTTTTGAAATTAAGTAAGATGCTAATGGTTCTAATCCAATTCAATGATCTATTCTAAGCTAATCTTAAAGTGTTCCAGAGATTAGGTGAATTAATGTGATAATGGTAAAACTAAACTGTTCAACTCTAGGCGACTCTATGAGCCTTTTTTCAAAAAAGTGGACAGTTCCTTTTAGGTTACACCTGCGAGTTAACATTTTTGGCAGCCTAACAATAAGGCTCAAACATTTAAAGAGATAATACACACAAAACTGAAAAAAATCTGTTGTCATTTATTAAACCTGTTTGAATTTCTTTTTTTTCTGTTGAAGTTTATATTTCATTTTGAAAAATGCTGAAAACCTGTAACTATTGACTTCATGTTTGTTTTTCTAACTTTGGAAGTGAGAACGGTCTGGTTGCAGACCTGGTGTAGTTGCAAGCTGAGCTGCATGCAATGGTTTTTATGCGCACACCTAAACCTGCCCTTAACTTTACCCCTTATAGTGGCATATCTAGCTTACTGTGTCTGACATTGCATGTCTGAGATATGCAGTCTCAGCTTGCAAATCTAATTCTGCATCCAGATGCTATTAATGGAAGTTGATGGTTACAGGTTTCTAGCATTCTTCAAAACATTTTCTTTTGTGTTCAACAGAAACAAGAAAACTCATAATGGTTTGCAACAACTTAAGGGTGAGTAAATTGTAAATAAATGTTCACTTTCCTTAAACTGATTTTGTACCAACTACTCAAATGTGTCCTGTCACTATAGAAACTGCTAAAATGCTTTGGCCAATCCGGTTACTCACGATTAACTCACTCCACCTGAAATACAACCGTGTTTCTTTAGAAGTCTGACCTGAACCAGGTATATCACTTGGTTCAAACCCGCGATCTGAGCCGTTGCATGCTACACGAAAAAAAAAGCACTGCTTCACCTGAGCTGTTCTTATTAAATTGTAATGACTGCACCTCAAAAGAAACTATCAGTCTCTGTCAGAGCTGCATCAACAACGTTTCATGCAGCTTTGGTGCACAGTGCTGAACTGCATATCGCATCAGAAACAGGGCACCTGAGAGACGGACCGCTTTGATTGAGGCTTCAGAGAAGGAAGCGATGTGTCCTGGTGGTCCTCGCAGAGTAACTGGCAACACATGGTGTGGTCATGACTGATAAAATTGAGTCCGTCTGCTGGAGGGCCCCTCGTCTGTGTGCTCGAGATTATCTCAGACAGTCTCCTGCGAAGCCCCCTTCCCATAAATCTGACCTCTAACAAACCTTAAACCTCAAAGTGGCAGGTGCTGACCTTGTTTTTTTCAAAATGCAGGTTACATTTCGGATGGGATTTAGTTTTGAAACAGTTTTATGTTATGATTTATAATGCAGAACATCTGTGATTTCATGTAGGATTGGAAAGGATTTCACTCTTTGTTGAAGTTTTACCTAAGGTCACATGTAGCATGAACGTCATTGAAGTAAGTAATGGTTTAAAGGTGTGATTATAATGTAATGTGCAACATTATGTGTATAATTAAAGCAATAAGTAAGTAGAATCTAACAATCGGGTTCCAGAGGTTGAAAGTCCTTTCATTCTCTCCACAGGGAAATTGGTTTTTACGATAACTTATAAATCTTTAAAGACAGACCTGCTGTGAGTTCTGCGGTTGTTAATCGATGGTTTCTGCTTCTATTGAAACTCTCAGTCAGCAGTTATTTTTATTTCTTTAAAAAAATGATATTTAATCATGCAGTTTCTAGTGACACATTCCACCATCAAAAGAGCTCTGGATTGAACGCACACTCTGATAAAACACTCAAATCAATGGCACTAATGTCTTGAATTGGATATATTGTTTTTTTTACTTACAATCAGTATGATCATTAATTTGATTTATTACATTTTTCTTTAATTTTTTTATATTTAACAATACTGGTCAAAAGTGCATTTCAAGGTTATTATAATTAACAGATATAACAATAAAATAAATACAAGAGTTAAAAAAAACTAGAACCAACTGAAACTGTATTGTGTACAAACAAAATGAACTGAAACTAAATAAAATACTTTAATCTATTTATTTCACGTTGCCAGGTGTTTGACCTGTACAGCACCCCAGAGTCTGTAATTCTGACGCCAGTGGCCAGATCAAGCTGGTTTTCATTCAGTCAGTCCTCGCTGTTGTTACCGCGACAAAAACATTGAGTGGACATGACAGCAGCACATTGACAGCATTAAATACGACTCGAGCATACACTTAAAAGTACCAATTTAACACCTTTTTGCCCAATAATGGGTTTTATTGCTGTATTAGTGATCCTGATGGCGAATGAATTGTCCTTTTTAACCGGATCTTCTAATAAAATGGTTGAACTAGTTCACCAAATCGAACCAGATCATTTGAAATGAGACAAAAGATCTGGTTAAAAATCCAAACTTCCCATCACTACTATGTATCTAACCTCAGAAGCATGCCTGCACACATATTGTACTTAGGGCTGCTATCTTGTGGGCTCTTGTATTTGAATTTAAAGATGGGTAGATGGTGGTGTTCATGTGTCCTCTGAATACATGTTTCAAAATTGTATCTTTGCTTGAGTTTTTATTATACAATATCTATTGTGATGATTTTGAATCTTGCACCTAACAAATATCCCTATTTACAACCCCTCCCCCACCCCACCCCAAAAACTAAAACTAACACTGAAACTAATAAAAACCTAAACTAAGCAATTTCAAAATCAAAAAACTAATAAAACTAATAAAATTACCTCTAAAAACAAGTTAAAACTATCTTAATTTGAAAATAAGTCAAATGTAAATAAGAACTAATGAAAAATCTAAAACTATTTTTATTGTCTTTATTATTTTTGCAATAAGTCTGTTTAAACAGGTTGCATTTGTTTATTTTCTATTATTTGTTTGTATAAATTGTAAAAAAAGAAAAAAAAAGAATTTGATTTGTTTTCTATGTGAATGTTTTTAAATGTAATTTATTCCTGTCATTTAAAGCAGAAATTTCAGAAGACACAATTCTTTAAAATAAGTGCATTTCTAAACTTGTGCATCTTGTTCTTTTTGGGATTTTCGTTTATTCCATCACTGAGTACAAATGTGTTGCAACTTGGATCTTTTTGTGTCTTTTCAGATCATAGTTTGTAATGCTGGATAATACAGTGGAAATATGGTTATGAATTTGCATGAATTATACTTTATACTTACAATGTAATAATTAATTGGATTAATATTAATTCAAATAAATAAATATTCCATGAAAAAAATGAACACTTAAATATTGTTGAAATAAGAGTTATATAAACACAAATTTATATATTCCCTTTTACGCCCTATGTGAATTCATCTGGGAATGAGTTAAATAAATAATTTTTACAGAAGAAATGAAAGAAATATGTGCTCACTCTGTGATTATTGAAAAAAGTTTGAATTGGTTCCAAAATACAAAAATGGTTTTAAAATTGTTTAGCCCTAAGTGGATGGTTTGCACACACAAAAATCTTCAGTATCCTTTTTGTTAGCTCTTTAAAACATATATATTTGGTATTATTATCTGTGAAAAATCACCCCAGTCATTTCAAAATGATTTCCGAACAGAGCTATTCAAGTCATCTGCTGAAAATTCCTACATTTCTCCATTTTCCTTTCACATATCCCTGAAGAGCAAAATATTGTATTTTTTTTCAATACTGTGCAGCCCTACTTGTGATTATGAGTGGGTTGGTTTAATTTGTCTCTTTAATGAAAGCTTTTTTGTTAACTCCTCTGCAGAAAAAGAATGTGAAAAACAATTCCACAACCAAGACGTCTTAAAAAGTGGGCAAACCAGATCAAAATCTGCTGCTTCAGTGACCATTCTAATCAGTGGTTGAGTTTTCAGTGGAGTTTTTAGTTGAATTCAGTTTTCTTTTAAAGTAAGTGTCACCCCTCATGGAAATTTACTATGGTTTTACTATAAAAAAGACAACAAAAAAAAAACATGTAGACTGTAAAAGCAAAAACCAAAATGACCACAAATACGGCTTTAACCATAATTTAACCATAGTCATTATAGTAAACTTGTGGTTATGCAAATGGCAGTCAGTGCAAATAATAAAATCAACTACCCAAAAAACATGGTTACTAAGGTTTTACTACAGTATAATAAAACCATTAATTTCAATAAGGCATACCGTCAAACACAAATCTACCTTGACCAGGAAATGGTATTCCAATCGTAAGTGCTAAACGTGGATAAACATGCACACACATGTACTGTACGTGCCCTCTTCCACAGACACACCTGCCAGACAATGGTGTCTTATTTCCTGACACTCTTTGAATTTTTAACCAGCCTCTGCTTCACACTCCTTTGGCTGCTGTATGATGTGGTGACACAGCAGTGACATTGAAGATTAGCCGCGTGGTGATGTGGCACAGATCAAAGCTTTTTAAATGATGGGGGATGTGCTGATACTTGTTGAATAGCTCTTTTATGTGCGCTAACATTGGTATTCAAACAGAGACTGGGTCACCATTCAAGCGCCGGCGTCTAAAGGTGGGGTGTGCACCTCGAAAACAAACCGGCACGGTGTAGCGTTACATGGGTTGCTAGGAGGCAGGAGTGGACGAAGACAAAAAAGGCCAGGCCGAACAACAATGACGTGCATTCAGAGGCAGCGCAGCCATCATAAAAGAGTCCATAATGGCTCATGCCGTATTGAGCGTTTATTATTAAGCTGCTGGGAGTGATTCCCGTTGACCCCTCGTCTGATGATATTTTTAAACAGAACGGAAGACAAAGAGTGATGTCTATATCGATGTTGTATTGTGCAAGCCTCTCCATTCTTCTAATGATAGATTCAATGAGGTGGTAAATTCCAGTTTTAATGACTTCTAAAGGTCAGCGATGTACTTATCATTATTTAAATAGAAAAATGATTCGCTTTCGGAAAAACAATAATCCGATGGCAGGCTTTCAGGGCTTTAAATGACTCGATCGGATCTGTCGAGAAAATGCGAGGATCTCTCTTTTCTTGCATACATTGACTTGTTGCCGTTGAGCAAACTTCTCATTTCAGGACTGACAGGCGGATCCTTGTAAAGGCGATTGAAAACCGCGACCTTGATATTTGCAGTAGGACCTCAAGTTTAGCAGGTAATGACTTTTAAGTAGTTCGGCTGAAGTGAATGGTTTTTTTGACAGCTCAAATGTCTACAAATCTGAAATGTCAGATGGTGTGAAGACTTTTTGCAGTTCGGTCTAAAAGAACACTTCTGAGAGGGCTGAAATAATGTCAGCCGGAAACTGTCGTTAATCGTAAGTGGCAAGGAGGTTTTCTGCATCTCGCTGTTTCCAGCTGTGTAATAGCAGCATTTGCAGAAACACGAATGTCATTATTAATTTCGCCGTGACATTTTGCATATCATTTTAGGACGCTGTTGATGCCCACTGTTATGAGCTGACAACTGGGAGGATTGCAGCGTTTGATGGCGGTTTAAAATGGGTTGAACTGAAGGGGAGTCTAATAGCAAGTGCTTAAAAAATGCTGGAACAACAACTACAACATGCCGCCGGGGGGATAATATCTTGAGTGTGTGCGCATCACTAGATTGGATGAATATTTCAAGGCTGCAATTCCTTTGTTTGTAATGGCATAGATACGAGGAGATTAAAACCAAGTTTACACTCTTTCTTTTCTGCTGTTAATAATCATTGGCTTCAAAGGAGCATTTTGCTGGTGTGTGCAGCTGATGCTGGGAGTTTTTTAAGTTGCTTTGCCTGAAGAAAAAATCAGTTTTTATTATTCATATTGTTTCATACCTGTTGTTGTTGTTGCTCTTTTTTAGGTTGGAGACATTTCTATGTACATCTTTTTCATTTAGGAAGCAGTCACCATACAACAACATAGGCTCATTCTAACAATGTAATGTATACATTACTGGAGATCCTGAATTATGTAGCCAGAGGTACGTATGGCTGCATTTCGTCTTTAGCAGCTGACCGCTTACCTCCGTAAAGACGTCTTTCCTGCTGTTACCAGTTTGTCCAGTAGCTCAGCATGTATGTCAGCAGACTTGAGACACAGAGAGGAGTTGACCATGACGACAGGGTTTGGGTTCGGTGAAGAACAGTTCCAGAAAGTGGGTAAGACAAAAACAGAAGCCAAAAAATAAAATAAACAAGTAGATAACAGGGTGAAAATGTGGTCTAAAAATCTAAAAATTGTGGTAAAAATCTGACGAGGGCTTTAATTTTTCTAGATAGCTTTTTAAAACGGTCGGTTGGGTTTAGAGAAGTGGGTGGCCAGGTCAATCGGTGCTTTTGAAAACACTACTGGTTGGGTTTAGGGAAGGAGGAAAGTGGGTCAGTCTATCGATCAGTCAGTCAGTCAGTTGACTGGTGGATTTACACGAGGAGAGCAGGTGTGAAATGGCACCCGCAAGAGAAATTTGTGATCTCAAAAAGTGTACAGACCGGCCTCGCAAAAACAAAAACTGCAAAAAAACTTACCTCCTGGGATTTATTTGGCGCTCCCTAGAAATGTATATAGTGGTATGTTTTCAGAATAAGTTTGGGTTGCTTTTTTCATTATTGTAATGCATATCTGGTTGAAAAGATGCACTATTTGCATTGTTCAATTATTGTTGTTTGTTAATTACTGCAATTTCATCCAGAAAAAAAGACGTGATTTTCAAACTAAGGGATTGCTGGTTGTTTGTAAAAGAGTACTAGGTTGCAGCTGGAAGGGCAACCGTTGCATAAAACAAATGCTGTATAAGTTGGCGGTTCATTCCTCTGTGGCGACCCCTGATAAATAAAGGACTAAGCCGAAGGACTCAAACATTATTAGATCTTCACCATAGTGCATGGTTTGTAAACAAGTGTGTCACATCTGTCTTTGCCAGGCTTTGCTGATCATCAGATTGCTCAGTTAGAGTGTTCAGGTTCAGGTACCATTAAAGAAATATAGTTTTACACAAAGCCATGTAAAAACAAGATAAAACAGGATGTCTGCTTAAGCAAATTTATTTATACTTTAGCTTTTGTCAACACTATCTGTGAAGTTTAGTGCAGGTATTGCAGTAGAACATTAAAGGAATATTTCACCAAAACATGGCAATTGTTATCATTAACATACTCTCTACTTGTTTTAAACCTGTTTAAGGTTTTTTCTTCTTCTTCTGTTGAATACAAAAGTAGATATTTTCATGAATGTTGGAGCAGCCATTGACTTACAAAATATTTTTTGTTCTTACTATGGATATCAGTGATTGCTAGGTTACGTCATTCTTCAGAATGTCTTGTTTTGTTTTCAGCAGAAAGCAAGTCATTCAGTATTAGAACCACTTGAATTTGAGGAAATGGTGAGGATATTTTTTTTGTTGAACTACCCATTTTACATTTAAGCACCATTCACTGGACATTTCACTTGTGTACTGCTTTGAAATATATAAAAAACAGTCTAATAAAACAAGGTTTATGTTTCAAATGCTTTGGAGAAAAATTAAACAAATCCTTTATCACCAAAATCTGGACTTTTTCACTTGGAAAAATGCTGCACACAATATTGCATTATCATTTTTCAACCGTTTTGTACCCACAGGCATGCTATTTTCACTGTGCACCTGCAATGGAGAAAAAATGTATAACTTATAGCACATCTTGTTGGCATGTCATTTGAAAAGTGCAGCGAAACGTAGCTAGAGCAACATAGTTCAGATTTTGTTGAATTGTGGGCATGTTTTTTCAGTGGTCTGGGTTTGCGTTTAGAACAACTTGTGCAAATAATGACTAAATGTTTGGAATTGTTATTTTGAGTCTATCTCCGTATTGTTAAATTACATTCAGTTTAAGACAACATATGAAAGTAACAATCCAATAGACAATATTATGGCTTTTTATCTTAATGTGAATAATTATTTTAAACCTGTACCATTAGCTTTCAATGGATTCTCATAACATGGGTATGACTCCTAAAGTATATGTATATGTCATAACCACACATCTGAAATATGAAATACAATGAAAGGGAAGTCTTTGTGTAGTTGCCTCGCTCTTTCTCAGCACTGTATTTATCCTGATTGGCACAAGACAGTTTGAACCATGTTTAAGCTTTAACTCAGAGTCCTTCTGCCTCAGACATGGATGACTTCAGCTGTCTGAGACTGATTCAATAGCCTTGATTTCCCCAGGGACAAGTACAGTAGCTGTTTGCATAAGAGCTCTCAAAGCGGCTGATCTTTCATCTGGACAGAATGTGCCAAACACAGGCATTAAAGTAGTTAAATCGTCAGCTGAAGTAATTACGATATTTTTAGGCCTGTCAATAAATGTAAATAATCCAGATTAATCTAATGTATGCTGATTAAATGTAAGCAAAATTCTCACGGCGAATCAATTCTGCTCCACTATATTCCTGTCATTACTGTGATATTAAATTAGTCATACTGTGATATATGATTCCAGTCATACCACCCACCCTTACTAAAGTCGGAAGCACCTCTGAGACATTTAACATGCCAGTCAGTCCACTCTTAGATTCAGCTGTTCTGGAAGAGGCTTTTGGCTTTTTAATCTGAGGTATCAAATCTGCACAAATTTTCTGGGCCATGAAAGTCTCATAATGCTTGGCTTATGGCTCCTTTGCCCTGTGAATGCTAATGTCCGCTCCTCAGATCTTCAGAAAGTTTCCTTCACTGCTCTCTAGTTTTGCTTTTAATGTCAGACCTGTGAAGACAGATGTTATTATGAGCGAGGAAACAGCCTTATCATAAATACATTATTTATTGGAATATTTTAGCTAGATGGTAATATCACATTACGATTAATGAAGCTCAGAGCTGGATCTTAGTTTGCTTTTAATCCTGCAGCCATAAAAATGAATGCATTGCATTACCTTGGGTGTTTTGGCTAATCAGAGTTAAGGTCACCTAGCCGATCTCACATACTTTTAAGTGGAAAACTCTTACCCGTTCCCATGCAAGATGATTTACCGCTGTGATACACGTCAAGAAAAATGTTACTGTCTCAGCCCTGGCCTGGCCTTCTCCTCCAATACATCACACGAGCCATAATATCTTTCAGAATCGCTTTTTCTGACAGATATTTGGTGTCATCCTTCTGCTGATGTCACAAGGCGGTGTGATATCAAAATCCGTGAGAGGAACTTGCAGCTTGTTGAAGGGTGATAAATGTTGCAGATACATTTTCAAGTGTACTTTATGTCACTGTGTTTGAAAGGAGCCGAGATTTGATATCTGCTGACGGAAACATAAAACATCTTAAACCAGCCCAAGCTGGTGGAGTTTTATGGTTTTCAAAGGTTTTTGGACACCATTCGGCTGACTGGCAATCTAAACCAGCCAAATCATTGTTCACATCTTGTATATAGGCGCATTTTGCTTAATTGGATCACAAGTTGACACCTGGTCAGAGCTCAACTATTGTCTGATGGCCTGGAGCCAGCAGGAGAGATGATGGGGACAGTATGCAGGATTGTCAGTGGCCTGATCGGGCCAGTGCTGACTCATCACTACAGTTTGTGATCTTAGGTTTGGTACAAACCAAGCTGAAAGCAAGCAACTAGTGTCGACGAAACCCAGATGGGTTTTTGGCTTACTTCCAGTTCTGTCTGGACCAAAAAGCTGCACATGAACACACCAAATGGAAGACATTTTAAACAGGAGTGTATGCTCTGTGTCTGCATGGGAGGACATATCTTTATGCACTTGTAGGTGGTTATAGTCAGCTTTTCTCGTTCTGAACAGGAAATCAGAACTTCCAACACTTGATGTGTGAAGCAAACCAACTAGCTGGATCGATGCTGATCAACTGACTTACGAAGCCCAATGGCTGACCGTCAGCTTGGGTTGTCCCAACCTTTAGATGGGAGCAGCAGTCCAAGTGACAAAATAACTGTTTTTGCATGAGCAAATACTAAATGGGAATTATAATTTTTGTGTGGTGAAACAAAAGCGACCCCAGCTAGTTATGTTTAAATGAAAGCACAGCATTTTTAAAATGTGTTATTTAATTTTTTATTAAATATACTAATGTTAATATAAATATCATTGGCTTGTTTTGACACATTTTCTAAATATGTTGCTAATTAGTAGCTAGTTTAGTTTTAGTTTAGTTTAGTTTTTTAGATTTAGGGCAAGAGAAAATAAATATTAAAAAAGAAAGAACCGACTGGGCTTTTAGAAATAAGTCTTAGCGCTGAGCTCTGCTGACGTTTTAAATTGTCTACATTTTTCTGATCTAATAAGCTCCTGCAAATGACATGAACAAGAAAGCAGACAACAAAAAAACAACAGAGAGATAACAGCTGAAAAAACTACAGTGAACGCTGTGATTTTAGAATAAGAACTGGCAAGAGGACATGGCATGCTTTTGACATTTTTGTCACCTTCAAACCAGTCTTATGATTTCAGACTGCAAAGTTTAAATTCTGTCTGGCTAGACCCCTTCAACACGTACCTTAATCCTTAAACAGGCAATGTGCACCGCAGGATACATAGTCTCTTGGAGGAGGCATGAGAAAGAATTTTTCATCCATTACTGTTATCATTATCATCTCAGAGTCCGTTTGGAGTATGTGGGTGATATGACTTATTTCACATATTCTCTGCTCATTTTGTCAACACGTCTGTCCGTGGTGCCAGACATTCTGACTTTGTAGAAAGTAGGCATATTTCAATCTTAGTTTTTCCAGCAAAAAAATGTGGGACCACTGCAAATATTAGTTGTAAACATTGTATTAAAACATTAGAAATAACAAAACAAATAGTTGTTATATATAGCTTTGAGGAGAGGGGTGTTATATGTATTTTGAGCTTTTTAAATAATTGTGCAGATGTGGATACAGTTTACATATAAAACTCATTTAATTAAGTATCATATACTAGATCTTTACATTTTTAATTAGATATACAGTACACATTTTCTTTGAAATGCTCACTCTTGATGTTAAACTAGACTAGCAGTATTTATTCATTTTATACAATATTTATTTTTATTTTGGATATTGCATTTTTTTTTACATAATTAAACCGTATAAAATGTTTGAATGGGAAATACAATGGAAAAATTCTAGAATATATAATATATGAGAAACTCATCTCACTGTTTTATTTGAATTCAGTAATAGTGGCCATTCTTGCCGTTTTGGGGTTAATATTTATGAAAGTCATTATATGTAAGTGACTGAAACTGAAATTCACCCACTTCTTTGCTTCTTGGAGACAGTCCCATAGTTCCAATGTTAAAATGTCCAGACTTACAACAAAAACTCTTTGCAGCCTAGTACAAAATGGTTTTGGTGTTTAAAGCTAATATTGTGCATTTGTTTTATGTGGCTTTTTACAGTCTATTGCTTTTTGTGATTATTTCTTACAATTATCTAATAATATGGCAATTATCATATAATATGCAGTTAATTGTGCTCACAGACCATTTAAGTATGGCCTCCGTTTTTCCGGTGAATGATATTCTTATATAATTTTATTTATAAATGTATTTTATTTGTTCAGATTAACTATTTATTATTTAAAATGCAATTTTGAACTTGAATGCACCTCAGAATATAACAGATGGATTAGCTGTAGGCTATAAAACAATAATGTCTGCATTTTATAAGTAGCCAAGCATTTATCTATTCAGAAACTCAGGTGAGGTCATAGATGCTAGTCTATGGTTTGAACTCGTTCAACTACTCGAGTGTTTACAGTATGACAAAAGCAATTTTATTGAATGTATTTTTGACTACCTTTGGAAGAGGTGAAAAGTTGACACAGTTGTTTCTGCTTCTTGTTTCTTGTACCTATTGACTGAAAGGAAACCAGACCATATTTGTTATATGTGCAATCCTTATTTTTTTCTATTTATGTGGCCAATCTATGTCTAAATTTGCATACAAACAGCACTGAAGCAACTTTATACTACTAAGTCTACATATAAAGGGAACGTTATGAGGGATCAAAGAAGCTGAAGGCGGAGAACAGATGCAGGCAGGGAGAGACATGATGATCCTGACAGGCTTTTACAGTCTATGAGTACAGGTGACAGCAGCGCTAAATAGAAATGACTGAACACTAACAGAAAAACAGCACATGCAGTCATTTTTATCAAACTTTAACTTTAACCTTTGTTTTTGTCAAGCTTCCATGATTCCCTAATTGTAAGAGAACATATTTATGTGGCTGGCCAGTTTTCATTACAGCTCATTTAGGTGATCACTTAAGGTTTATATTGCATGCACTTTTCATGATGTATGACATATTGGTGAAAAATCTAAAATATTGGTGTATGGTTTTTTTTTTAAGGCATTTTTGAATGAAACATGCTGTTATAATAAAAGTTTAAATTGTATTTTCTTCTTGGATGATCTCTGTACCGGTATACGAAGAGAGCAGCTGCTTTGCTTACAGCTGTAACCAAGGAAATGCTGTTACTCCTGCAGTTCCATAGACGCCACCTGCAGGAAGAGAATTAGCATTTTTGGCCAGCATTTATACCATTTCTGGTTTGTATTCATTCATTCATTCATTCATTCATTCATTCATTCATTTTCCTGTATATTTTATATATTTTCCTGTATATTTTTATCAGATTTATTTTTTCACTTCAGATTTTGAAATACAACATAGTTTAAATCACCAACTACCCAATATTTGCTTCTTTATGTGGATCATGATTCAAGTGGGCGATGCAGTGGCGCAGTAGGTAGTGCTGTCACCTCACAGGAAGAAGGTCTCTGGGTCGCTGGTTTGAGCCTCGGGTCAGTTGGGGTTTCTGTGTTGAGTTTGTATGTTCTCCCTGCGTTCGCGCGGGTTTCCTCCGGGTGCTTCGGTTTCCCCCACAGTCCAAATACATGTGGTACAGGTGAATTGGGTAGGCTAAATTGTCCCTAGTCTATGAGTGTGTGTGGATGTTTCCCAGAGATGGGTTGCGGCTGGAAGGGTATCCGCTGCGTAAAAATGTGCTGGATAAGTTGGTGGTTCATTCTGCTGTGACAACCCCGAATTAATAAAGGGACTAAGCCGAAAATGTATGTGTCATTGTTGCCTCTAATTTGAAATTACTGCTGATAAAGCAAATAAACATTTTGCTCACATAATAATTTGTTTCTGATTTCTAAATGAAAAATGGAAAAAATGGAAAATTGGTCCGTTTGGTAGTACAATAAAATCTGAATCTGCCATGGTAATTTGAGATAGGTGCATCACTAGTTTTTTTTTTAACATCATCTACGTGAAGTTGCTGAAAACACTTTTTAATTAAAGATGTAAAAAGGGCTTAAAACTCTTGGTGGACCTGCGTGGGCCAGCAGCTTAGGGTTTTTTCCTCACTCTCATTGTCATCAGGGCCCAGCTGCCTGTCTTTGGCCTGTGTGTTTTTCACAATAGGCACGTTTGAGTCTTGAGTTGTGCAGCCAGATGGCGCATACATTACCGGTAATGGAAATGAAACCATCTGATTGAGATTATTAGTTTACATTGCAAGCAATTAAAGGCTGCAAGGCACCAAACACCTGATGGCCTTCTGTCCACCTACAACTTTAAATAGATGTCCACACACTACACAATTAACACATAAACAGACTTGCATTAGTTGTGATTACTCTCTATGTTCAACAGCTGAACAGTGGCTAATGTGCTCGTTTATTTATTTTCTGCAATTTGTCAGTTTTGTTTTCCATGGAATTATATTGACTAGGTTGCTAGTATTAAAATTGCTTGAGCCTTTGTGAGGAACTTTTAAAAGTAGCTATATATTGAATAATGTATAAAGATGGTGTAATGGTAAACTCAAATAAAAAAAGTTTCTTAGCATTTCGAGTTCAGTAACCATGTACACAGTATTGTTTTAACCACTGTGCATGTGATATTTTATGTATCTTCATTTATCGAATCAATATTGAATCTTAAATATAAATATCAATCTTTTTTTAGACTTTCAGTTGCATTTAAAAAACCTCACATCTTATAGTTGTTATGTGAGGACAGATCCATAATGTGAACACAATCATTTCTTACCTTTTACTTATAGTTAAAGCACCAAATAAACATGACAGCTTTTAAACTGTGGAAGCATGTCACTAAACAGTTAAACAGTGTGCATTAGGGGTGTAACGGTTCACATATCTGTATCAAACTGTTTGGTACAGGCCTCAGTATCACTCTTTAATTTATTTAATTTATTTATTTGCATTCCTACTTTTATTTGAGCTCACTACACAGCACACATACAGAGCAGTTTTCTAACCTGTAGCCACTGCTTGACTGTATGACAAACATTATGGAGGATTTTTTTTGCTTTTTGACGTCATATGTCTGTGAGCACATTTGAGACATTGTCACATAAAGTTTAAGTCAGAATTATTAGCCCTCCTTTGTTTTTTTGTTTTTCTTTTAAAAATATTTCCCAAATGATGTTTAACAGAGCAAGGAAATTTTCACAGTATGTTCGATAATAATTTTTTCTTCTAAAGAAAGTTTTATTTGTTTTATTTCAGCTAGAATAAAAGCAGTTTTTAATTTTATTAAAGCCATTTTAGGGTCAATGTCATTAAAGCTATGTTAAGCAATTGTTTTCTTTGATAGTGTACAGAACAGTATAACCATCGTTATACAACAACTTGCCTAATTACCCTAACCTGCCTAGTTAACCTAATTAACCTAGTTAAGCCTTTAAATGTCACTTTAAGCTGTATAGAAGTATCTTAAAAATACAAAATATCAAGTATTATTTACTGTCATCATAGCAAAGATAAAATACATCAGTTATTATAAAATAGTTATTAAAACTATTATGTTTAGAAATGTGTTGACAAAATCTTCTCTCCATTAAACAGAAATTAGGGGAAAAAATAAACAGGGGGCTGATAATTCAGGGAGGTTAATAATTCTGACTTTAACTGTATTTAATCATTTATTATTGTTTGACATCTCAGCCTCCATTATCAATAAAAAAGTAGTCATATGTACATGGAGGAAGTTGACAATGCTGAAATGAAATGCTCAATTTTTCAGATTGTACCAGTCAGTTTGAAGACTACGTCACCCCTGACAAAATTTTATTTACAAATGACGGAATATATTTAGATCTGACCATATCTAAATTCCTTATGTGAATATATTTTTATATTAAATGGAGAATTCACTTTTCATTTCACATTCAATATTAGGTTTTGCATCTCCTTTTCATCTCCTTTTTCATCTCCTTTACCATACTAAAATTGAACTGGACTGGTACATAAAAATTAAATACGAACTGTAAATTGGGTCTACCGTTACACCCGTACTATGTATCCTTATATGAAACATAAAAAATGTAATTCTGGGTCCTCATTAGTGTACTAGAGAAATAAACTCGAAAGAATAGCGTTTAAATAAACAGCGGGGAAAATAAGTATTGAACACAGAAACAGGGTGTCGTTGACTTTAGAAACAACCAAAGAAATCAGCAAAACAAAAAACAAAAAAAAAAACAAATCTAATTTGTTTACGAATTAAGCTATGCGTAATGAAATAACGCAAGGAAAAAGTATTGAACACATGAAGACATTCCAACAAGACAATGATCCAAAACACAGCTAAGGAAACTTACAAATGGTTGCAGTGAAAGAAAATCAATCTTTACAATGGCCCAGCCATTAACCTGACTTAAATCCAACTGAAAATACTAATTAAAGATCAAATTTGATAGACCCTTTGATAGAATTTTCACACCCTGTTTAAGTCTGCAATTCCATATCATTGTTATTACACATAACTAGTTTTAGAATTTATTGTTTTGTTTTATTTTTTTATGTCTGTATTGTTTGGGTTTTTACCAAAATCTGGTTCAATTCCATGTCAACAGCTCCTTTAGAAGTATTGTTCCCAGGATTAAAAAACATGAAGTGTTCAATACTTATTTAGCCCATTGTATGTGTACTTTATTAGCCTATGTAGTAAAAATATTTTTAATAATATGTTAGTGATTTAATGTATTTTTATTTTTTAAATATAATTTTGTGATAAAAACTATTTATGACTCAAATCTCAAAGGGTGGAGAACCATACTAAAACCCACTTATGTTTCACTGGGTGTTCCTGCATCTCTGTTTGAAAGGCCTTGATCTAGACAGTAGAGATCAGACAGAAAACTGTTGGAAGGGAGATCAAGAAAGGGATTAGGACATGATGAAGCCTGGATTTAGACCTGCACACTGGTAAAACCAGGCAAAGTTTGAATAACCACTCAGCATTAGTGTTCTTTTTCTAGCAGTGAGAGCATTGTTGTGAAGACTGCAGTTATTTTAACCCTTAAAGAGGCTGTTTTTGGATTCGTGACAAGTGGATATGAGATTGTTATATGTATTTCAATATTATCTCACATTCAAACTTCAACATTAATGACTCAGTTCTCCTCTGTGCGTTGTTGTTGGGTTGCTGTTAAACTAACCACATGTGACCATTAAGAGATGGTTATCTTTAATTAAAAGCCAATTCACATTGAGCTGCAAGAGCAATTACTCCGATAAGAGCACAAAAGTTGGTACAATGTCGACAGCTTTTATTAACATCATTGTTCTCACATTAGAGCAATTAAACAGACCTAGGCATCCATGCTAGCATGCTAAAAAATTATTAAATAATGTGCCTTAGTGTTCTGACTGTTTTACGGCTAACAGATGGAGTCTGAACTTGGAAGTCCCTGCAGAAATGTTGCCCGTGGATCATCTCCGATTTTGCATTTCCTTCTGTAATTTCCTAATTATTATCTGGAATTATGTAAATATTATGCTGGTGTCATTAAATTTGATAGATATTGTGAGTAATAAAGCGTGGGTGTGTTTGTTAGAGTTATTGCCATTGGTGCTTTATAATACACAACAATAACGTCTCTGTACTGATGATGAAGACGTGCTCTTGTTTTCCTCCATAACAACCCTTATACAAAATACCCTTGATTTATGAAATGTTAATCATTTCAGTCTAAATAGCAGAGGTAATTTCCATTTCTAAGTGATTAATCCCAAATCAAGGGAGGCGTTCATGTGTCATAATCACGCTAATCTGCATCTTTACCCAAAATCCCCACACGAGAGGCTCGGTGCTCTAATCAGGGCTGTCCTACACTTCCACAGGGGAGGATTTTGAAGGCCTTTTGATGTGGATTTCACACCACTTGCCGTCTTTATTGGCTCCTACTGTATCTGCTCTGCCCTTTTCACTGCTGCGTACAGTACCGTACCACTGGCAAATCAAGCTGGCCAGTTTTTTATTTTCTTTTATTGCACCTTTTAATGTCGCCGCCATCGTGTATGCAGGCACACAGTATGATACGAAACTGCTGAACTAATCGATTCATTCGCCACTGAATTTCCTTTGCTTTTATAAGGGAGTATGAATGTGTGTGTGCGCACTGGAATCGTTACAGATATGGAATTAGAAGCCAATATGTTTCTGTTGCCTGTACAATTGGAAAAAGCTTTCTTCAAAACAGGCATTTCCAGACAAGCTTTTCCTCTTTCGAGATGCCTTTTTATTTAAAGGCTGTATCGATGGTGATCATTGTTGAAAAAACCTATATGTGCCTGAAAGCATAACCAGCTGACTTTTTGCCCTTTCAGGCAGTGTTTGAGCATAAAGGTACCTCTCATAATTGATTTCAGACTTACTTCTGAAGCAGAAACTAAATGAGATTAGGTGAGAACTATAATATATTATTTAAACTACAATATTTAATTGCTATAGCACTAACTTATTGCTAGAAATAACACCAAACGTAGGGGAAATGGTTAAAGATGGTGATTTGAAGTGCAGCTGTATTGTTTGCTGTATTGTTTTAGCTTTTTCCTGATGCCATCTGTATTGTTTAGCTGTCAGGAATGAAGTGCACAGGATTGTGGGATGTCAAAGGCGGTGAGGGAAGGTATCTCAGGAGACAGGATGTGAAGCTAGATTAGGATTCGGACGTGCCTTGAAGCCTTCAAAAACAGCATTTTTCAGCTTTTGGACAAGATCGGCTATCGTTTGTGCAAATCTGCCACTTTTAGAACAAAACTACTTGTTGTTTCAGTCTTTGTTTTTAATTTTAATCTTTAATATTTATAATGTGATTAGTGCATAATTAAAACCCCTTACCCCGAAGATTTTGATATTTTTTGAATGTTTCTATCAGTTTTCAACATCATTGGTAAAGTGTACATACACTGGTCTCATAGTTCGGTTACGATTTGGTTGAATTATTCGATATCTCCATGCATCAAGGTGCATTGCTGATGCTTTCCATAAACAATTTGATGTTTTTCTTTGCAACACAAAAATTCTGGTATTAAAATCAGGCTTAGTCCCTTTATTAATCTGGGGTCGCCACAGCGGAATGAACCTATTTAGCATATTCAGCATATAGAACCTATAATGAACTCTGTGAAACATTCATACACACTCATTCACACTCATACACTACAGACAATTTAGCTCACCCAATTCACCTGTACCGCATGTCTTTGGACTGTGGGGGAAACCGGAGCACCCGGAGGAAACCCACGCAAATGCAGGGAACACATTAAAATCTACAATTTATACATTTTTTTATATTTATATATTATTTGTAATTAGGTCTGGGCGATTAATCGAAAAGTAATCGAAATCGACATTCAGAACCTATAATCAATCAATCACTTGACCCTGCTAAAATCAAGGCTGTGGCTGATTTCTACGTTTGTGGTCGCTTTGCAGCCACATCTGATTTCTGGTCAAGTAGGAGAATGGACTCATTCTTCAGCCTTACTTTGCACTACATTGATGATGATTGAAAGCTGCACTAGATATGCCTTGAGATGGCAAATAAAATTTGTTAGGGCAAAAACTATGAGCTATAAGCAGAGATTTTCTCCTAGCTAGGTTCTGATGTACTTCCCTGTCAGTAAAAGACTGTCCAGCTAATTTAAAAGTATTGAATTGTGCAAAGTTATCTGCTTTTTAAGTAGTTGAAGCATTTAATTACTTGCGGTCTCCTCTTTCTCCATAGTAAACTACCACCATATAACGCATATGTGATAAAGGGCGTTAGTACATAATAGCGGTTATGATTATTACCGAACCGAAGAGACAATTAATTTTGACACCCCTAGAAAAGTGTTTTGTTGAATATTTGATGAGTAAACGTACATTTAAAAAATATTTAATGTAATTTAATTAATTTAATTAAATTTTTTAACAAACATTTTATAAGTAAATAAATAGTTAACACATGCTGTAAAATTGATTTGTTCATTGTAAATGTTAGTACCTAATAATATTACCTAATAATAATAATAACATTTTACTGACCCCAAACAAACATTAATGACAATTACATGAATACATACTGTAACAAATCTAGTGCTAATTGTTATTTTATTTAACTTACCGTATAAGCAATGTTAAAAGACTATATTTTATTCTTTTGAAATAAAATTGTATTAATCTACATTTATTTCTAAGTCAAACTGTCCTTATTTATTTAACTAATAATTAAACATTAGTATTTGTTTTTTTGGATTTGGCAAAGAGGCTTTGCTTTTGCCCAGTGTTTTGTGTTTTATGGCATTTATTGGGATTCTCCAGGTGCCCATCAGCAGAATGTAATGGGCAATAACTTCCTCCCTGCTGTCCACTCCTGCTGACACCTCCTGAAGCTCTGCAGGCTGGAGCGTCTGGACTCCTGCTGGCAGCTCGGGGCTTCTCTTTGCTGGAGGTAAAGCTGACGACCCAGTTATCACTGCAGGAGAGAGATTCAGCTTTCTAAAGCCGAACAGCGCTTTTTCTTGAGACGGTTCAGGGAGTCCATCTCTTTCCTTAACAGCCTGTCCAATGCACTCCACTTCACACTGAAACTTTGAGAAGAGCTGCTGCCATCCTCATCAGATTCAGCCCTTAATTATCTCAGGTGTGAAACTGGATGTAAAAGGCTCTGTCATAGTTAATATTTGTGAACAGCTAAGCAGCAGATTGTCAGGAATCATTTTATATCATCGTTACGTCTGTCAGGGTTAAAGGCAAGAATAGGGAACAAAGAGGCTTGCTGTCAGCGATGACACTTACATATTTATTGCTTACTCCAGAGGGTTTTGTGAAAACACTGTGACATTGAGGTGACAATGTGGTGTACAGAATCTATGGAGGCTATTAAATTGGTTAAAGAAACTGCCGGGTATTTTAAAACCAAAGTAGGCGCGATTTAAAAAAAAAAAAAAAAAAAAGTTATATTGTTTAATGATGTATTTTAGTTCAAGAGAAGTGTTCAGTTAAACGTTATATTCATCATTATTTGACATTAATATTAAGAAGAATATGAAAATCATTTGATTGATTTATTGGTAAGTGAAAGTACATAAAAAAATCTAAATACTTTACAATTAGGGATGCAATGATTAACCGATTTCACTATTAACTTAAGTCTTAAAGACTTCTCAACACCGCATTTTTGCATGAAACAAAACTGCTGCAACTAAAACTTATGCCAACTGTGCGCTAGTTTAAAGTTCCAAACTTGTTCACAATGCGCACACACACTTAATTGATTAAAGGCTGATTTTAACTATGGTTGAGGCTATTAACTAAGGATTGTTCGCATATCCTGTCTAATGCGCGCGCAAGTTCGTTATTTCCAGTTGAGGCACACGGCTTGCATATTAGCAGAGACGCAACGTGACACGCTCATGCTTTCCAGGTGCACCTTGTTGAAGGAATGCCGCGAGCGCACCGCGAGTCACGTGTCAAGACCTGGACCGATCATTGTCACACATTTCTACTCTAAAGAGAAAAAAAATACAAAAAGGAAAATAACTTGTAATAATTTGGTCTCTTTAAAAGAGAAATACTTATCTAATAATTAGCTTAGATTTACATTAGACAAATATTTTTTTATTTATTCTAATTTTTATTTATTTATTTATTTATTTATTTATTTATTTATTTATTTATTTATTTATTCATTTATTTATTCATTGTTCTGTCATTTATTTTCAGTGTAAAATTATTACGTTTAAATACCAAAACTGTTTTTCATTTATTTTTAAGTCAAAAGAGACTAAATGGACTATTGTTTGTTTTTTATTATTATTTTGTGCTTTATTAGTTATTGAGCAGTAATAAATAACACCTTAAAAAGTAAGGAGTTTTTATGTTATTTTCTAAACTAGTAGTGTTTTGAAATTACTGAATGCATAATAATCATGATAACCGTGAAACCATGATTATTCCTCAGACTATAATCATGCAACCAAAAATTGTTGCATCCCTATTCATTCATTCATTCATTCATTCATTCATTCATTCATTCATTCATTCATTCATTCCTTCAATTATTCATTTTCTTTTTGGCTTAGTCCCTTTATAAATATGTGGTCGCCACAGCAGAATGAACCGCCAACTTATCCAGGATATGTTTTACGCAACGGATGCCCTTCCAGCTGCAACCCATCTCTGGGAAACAGCCAAACACACTCATTCACACACTCATACACTGCGGACAATGTAGCCTACCCAATTCACCTATACTGCTTGTCTTTGGACTGTGGGGGAAACAGGAGCTCCCGGAGGAAACCCATGCCAACACGGGAAGAACATGCAAACTTCACACAGAAATGCCAACTGACCAGCTGAGGCTCGAACCAGCGACCTTCTTGCAGTGAGGCTACCGATTGTGCTACCCACTGTGCCACCTTGACGCCGAGATTTTCGTTATATTTAGTCAATTGTGAATAACACTTTTAGTCAGCAAGGATGTATATTGATTTAAACATAAAAAATCAACAAATCAACAAAAATTTTGCATAAAAGTATGCATAGCAACCAACTGTCTTCTTAGTTAGAATATTACAGAAATCTGTTGTACTCTTCGCCTTACTAAAAATCAAGAAGAAAACAAATGTCCTTGTTTTTCTGTTATGGGTTTGACGGTCACACCACATTTAGAAGGCACTAATGCAGATCTCCAGCTGATTCCCAAGAGTCCACAAACCTTTACTCATGACAGTACCATAGTGCAATATCAAACCAATAGAATAGCAAATAGCCCATTAGCCAACAAAATAAATGCTAATGCTTCAGATTAGGCTCCACTGCACTCAGTTAAAATCTTTCTGTCCCTTTGTTATTGCCATATCCTCCCATCTCATATTTCATATGGCATCATTTCGTATTTGCATTGTGTTACAACAAACAAATGATTGAGTCATTTTAAATGCAGCACTGCACTGAGCAAATGCCCTAATGCACACCACAGCTCTGACCACTGAAAGAAAACTCGACCCATCTCTCTCTCACTGACACCAAACCCATTTGCTCTTCCAGTTTACTCATTCACTCACTCTCTCCCTTATGCACACACACACTTATACGCGCAGAGTTTGGTAAACACACATATTGGGAGGTATTAGATGACATGCATATTCAGCGTCCACCCAAAGAATATGGATGTGTGGTGTACAGTAAATCAATAAGCATTCACATAAGCGTCTGGGATGGTGCCATACATTTCAAATCAGATTAATTGTCTCGTGGGATGGCTTCCAGTTTCTGGAAAGACACCGTGGATATTTTGATGGATAGAATGTCTTTATTCTGCCCCACAAACAAGTCATACTCCAGTGTATTCAAATCAGATTTGGAATCAAATGAAGCCCGGCTTAGGATTGCACAGTGGGAGTTTATTGCCTTTCGGAATTCGCCGACCTGCTGAGGCTAGCAGTTAGTGTGAGACACCATCACCTGAGAAGGCAAAAACCTACCTATTTTTTTCCCCAAAAGAAAAACAACAGCATCCTTTTTAGAGTGTTTTGTGAATTTTCCCTGATTTCTGGTCTGATCGGGTTCTTTGGGTTTCACTGTCATCGTCACTCATTTACAGTGTGAAAAAGAGAACTTCAGAATGGCAATTTGTGAAAAGAAAGTTCTAAAATCAAGTATTTTATGCAAACAGTAGGTACATTCAAACTTGAACTTTGCTAATGTTAAAACAGATGTTCTGTTAGTATCTGCGGTATGTTGAGGTACTGTATCTGCCATGTTGTAGCTTTTTATGTGACCTTCATTTCACTTCAGTTAATAAATCCTCTCCCATGGCCTCATGGGATAGTAAAAAGTCCATCAAATGTGCACTCCAAAATCTCAGCGGCAGCAGTCAAATATATATTGACGCATCCTGGAGACATTCATGTGGGAGGAACTTCTGCTGCTTCTACTGTAGGTTTTGTTAATGGTACAGTATGTAGGATTGACCGGGCCTTTCTTCCGAGGTCTCAACACAAATGCTGGTTGCCAATTCCAACAAGAGTGATTGTGCCTGACAATCGAGCTTAAACTGTGTCCTAACTACATGAATGGAATATGTTCTATGTTAAAATGAACTCTTTATCCTAACCATCCATGACAGCGACACCTCAAATTTCTATATTAGAAACAGTTTTGTTTTCTGAGATATTTCAGCTAAACAACTGCATAAACTACTATGACAGTGATCACCTCAGTTAGATTACCAGCTACCAGTGTGTATTTGAATACCATTTTACTTGACATTTATTACTATACTGAAAGCATCAGATTATTGTTTACCTCAGATCTTGAAAATAAAATAAGTAGCAAACATGAAGTTTGAAAATGAAAGTTAAAAATGATGGATAAGGTTAGAGGGGTTTAATAGGTTGTGTCATGTACAACAAGTAAGTAAATCACTCGTTTAAATCCTGGTCTGGCCTCTGTGTATATCTATTTAACAGCAGTTGTTCATTCAGTTAATTTTGTCTACTTTTTTATGAATACTATAAATTTGGACACAGTATTCCTAAATACTATGTTCATATGTGTGACGGTCACCAGTGATCCAGTCTGTGGAGATTGCTGAAGAACTAAAAATCTGCCACTTTAAAGAACTACATATCCAGTCATGCACTGCTCACACACACCTGTTTCTCACTCGGTTGATTACACACATTAACTACTGGGAGCTGCTCATAAACTGATTAGATGAACTTTATAAACAGCACACACACACACACACACACACACACACACACACACACACACACACACACACGCGCACATTTCAGTGCTAAGTCTTGTTTTAACTGTGACATTACGACATGGTTTGGCTTCTGCTTTGTTTTGTTTGTTTATTTACGTTGTGTGCTGCCTTTTGATCATTTGCCTGTTTATCAACCACGACTCTGAATTGCCCGTATACATCTGTTTGTTCCTGTATTGAACATTGCTTGCCTCTTAATAAACCCTGCATTTGGATGCACACTCCTTTGTCAGCGCCCATTCACATTACAGTATGCCATATTCATAGTCATATGCAAGATTTCCAATTTTATCAAATGGTGAGGAAATGTTAAAATAAAGTGTTTCTGGTATCTTGTTGTTTTTTTTTGGGTACTGTTGTGGAATGGTGTTGAGCCTGTGTTTATTTTGAAGACCCACTAATAACACACATGCACTTAGCCATTGCTTGAATCTAATTGCAGGTTTGGCATGCTGTCCCGAGAGAGAACCCTGAGCTCAGAAATACTTGAGCCCAGGGCTCCTGTCTTGTAATTTAGCATAGAAGGTGGTCCAAGATCAGGTAGGTCTCAGGAGCTCCCCCTAGCAAAGGAGGAAAAGGGGGAGATGGCGTGGCTGGGTGGCATTTTTCAAAAAAAAAAAAAAAAAAACATAGATAAGACAAAATGTGCAATTTCAAATGTGTCATGAACATATCACGTGATCCTCTGGAAGTTAGTTTATAAAACTTCACTTAAGCTGCTTTAATAAAAACAGCTTTTGTTAGTGGCATTATTTTTTGACTTCCAAAACTTATGTTAGTGTTAGTTAGTGAAAATTATGTTAGTAGTGTGGAAAAATATCCAAATAATGTGTTTAATCGTGTCTAAATAATTCTATCATTGATTTCATTGATTTCACATTGATTAAACAGCCAAAGTTTTGATTGATTGAGTGGACCTAAATGGTCTGTGTTTTCCAAATCAGTGTGTCTATTTGTTCCATGGACCATTTTCAATTAAATAATACAGTCAATGAAAAAAAGAGTATTTTCAAACTCTATTAAAGTACCATAAAATTGGATTATACCTCTAATACTTCATATTCCAAGTCTTCACGGTAGTCTCAATGATCTGCAAATTGAGTTTTTTTTTTTCAGTCTGGACTATTATGTTGCAGTTTTGACTGATTTTCATTCTGATGTCATTCATTTCACTCACTGATCCGCTCTTAATAGTTATCAGAGATTTTAATATAAGGACCTACTTTTTTTATGTTCACAATGAAGCACGATTGGATGTCTTCAGAAAGCTGGACAGTAACTGAGAGATGAGTCACATGCTGTAATTTTATGACAGATAGACCTATTACTGTTTTTTAAAATGGTTTAAGCCTGACTGGCTGATCTAAAATATTGAGTATTTCTCAGAATTTCTCTGAAAGCAAAATAAGAGAGGTAAATAGGACAGAATTTTGAATCATGGCTAAACTATCGCTCAAAATACCTCAGTTTGTCTGCACACAAACTTCTCGTCACAAGACCTTTCATAAACTATGTCATTATTTGAAGTTGTGAGAAGATGTCATGACAGCATTGAGCCGTGCTAATTGCGTTAGGGCAGAATGGCTGAGCGAGGCCGCCGACAGCCGGAGAGTAATCTCAAACAGAGAGCATGCTGGGATGAGTGATGAGCTTCTCCGCTGAAATGACATTTGTCTGCTTGATAAACCTGCGTGTTTTAAAACATTTTAACTAAAATTAGCTTAATGTGGTTCCCGCAGCAGGTGCTCCCAACTCCCCTGTTGATTCACTCCTTCAGGATAGCATGTGACTCTAGAACATTAACGGCTTTGTTTTACCAATGTTACATATTTGTATTGCGTTCGTTCTAACGTTCATAATTTAAGTCTTGCTTCATGGGACTTGTCAAAGAGCTTTGGTATAAAATGAGTAGAAGTGGATTGAGATGATGAAAATGTGTAGTTTTCCACACGCGCCATACTGTGCCATGAATATACGGCAGCGAGTGCGAGTGCGATTATGAATGCGTCACCGCAATTTTCCCGCACTGATGCTGGAGTCTATTGTGAGTTTTTACAGTTTATAGAAATAGAGGAAATTACACGGTGATAATTTAAGAGAGCATGAAAACCTAATGATGTGGCTGAGCAGGCTGTTAGGGCGCCACAGTCGAGGCACAGGTTTGCAGTTATCAATAAGAGGAAGGATGCATTAGGCTAAGCCATTGCAAAGAGTTATTATAATCCACTAATGCCCAAATCATAAGCTCTGTGACTCACAGGTGCTAATATCTGTGATTTACATACATCTGGTACTGTTATTTAGAGCTATCAAAGGCTGTGTCGTGCTATTTGGTGTTTTTTATTCAATTACAAATGAGAAACTTGATTGTTTTTATAGTTAAGAGTTGGTACTGTGAATGTATTAAGCCTTGGGTGGTGCATGCACAGTTCTATATACATATTTTTATTCATTTTTCTTAGCTTAGTGTCTTTTTTAATCAGGGGTCAGCACAGCTGAATGAACTGCTAACTTACCCAGCACATGTTTTACATAGCAAATGCCCTTTCAGCTGCAACACAGCACTGGGAAACATCCATACACACTCATTCGCACGCATACACTACAGTCAATTTAGTTTATTCAATTCACTTTTAGCGCATGTCTTTGGACTGTGGTGGAAACACGCCAACATGGGGAGAACATGCAAACCTCACACAAAAGTGCCAACTGACCCAGCTGGGGCTTGAACCAGTGACCTTCTTGCTGTTAGGCGACAGTGCTAATCACGGAGCCACAATGTCGCTCATATTTTTATTTATTTGTTTATTTATTTTTACTTATTATGGGCTAAAATTTATAAAAATAAACAGGTTGGATGTATGTGTAAAAAAGATCATTAGAATGTAGTACATTGCTTGTGAAAATGATAACGTATACGCTTTTATATTTAATGATTTGCCCAACACTCATAGTTAAAATAATTAAAAATGCCATTTGTCTAAGCTATTTTTTATGACAATTTTATAAGTTGTATTATATCTTAGGGGCATCACGGGGACGCAGTGGGTAGCACGATCGCCTTACAGCAAGAAGGTCACTGGTTCAAGCCTCGGCTGGGTCAGTTACCATTTCTGTGTGGAGTTTGCATGTTCTCCTTGTGTTTGCGTGAGATTCCTCCTGGTGCTTCGGTTTCCCCCACAAGTCCAAAGACGTGGTACAGGTGAATTGAATGAGATAAATTGGTCGTAGTGTACTGTATGTGTTTAAATGCAATAGTGTATGGATGTTTCCCTGTGATGGGTTGCAGCTGGAATGGCATCTGCTGTGAAAAACATGTGCTGGATAAGTTGGTGGTTGATTCCGCTGTGGCGACCCCAGATTATTAAAGGAACCAATCTGAAAAGAAAATGAATGAATGAATAAAGGAATTATTATATCTTAATATATCTTATAGAAATTTATTTTAATATATTAAATACTATCGCACATCAATCATGAATTAATCTGAAGTTACACAATTAAGAATTTGTTTATTTAGATCTTATTAATGTTGTTTAAAAAAGGATAGCTTAAACCAAAATAAAACATTTAGTCAAAATGTCATTTTCACTCAGTATTAGACTTAAAAATTTGATATGTGTGACATGTATTAAACTCATCATACCACACTCCTGCTAGTAAATACATTTTGATAAAAAAAAGACTGATGAAATGAAATTGTTAATGGAAATTGTGTCTGTTTCCTTGTGTCTGTGAACAATGACCATGCAAACTTGCAATTGTGACAAGCACATCTGATACAGTATATTTACCTCAAGTAAATGCATTGTCCTTTGTGTTGCATTTCTATGTTACTAAGTTACAAGTTGTGTAGTGTTTCTTGATGAGCTAGGATCTCATGAATGCGCAGCCATTCATCAGATTCTGGCCCATCCAGAAAAACTACACAACTTGTAAGAAATCACATTAATGATAAATACATTTCATTAATAAAATTACATTTCAGTGTTTTTGTTAACCAAAACCTTATTGTTGTTACTCAGAACAGAAGCTTTTTAAAAATCAATGTTTACTGAAATTTCAGTAGTGGCTGAGTGCATGATTTAGATTATTTTCTCTTTTTGTATTACAAAAGGATGTGACGGTGACACAGTGGCTCAGTGGTTAGCACTGTCACTTCACAGTAAGAAGGTCACTGGTTCAAAGCCTGGCTGGGTCAGTTGGCATTTCTGTGTGGTGTTTGAATGTTCTCCCCGTGTTGGTGTGGGTTACCCCCACAGTCCAAAGACGTAAATGTGTATGTGTGTGGATGAGTGTGGATGGATGTTTCCCAGTACTGGTTTGCAGCTGGAATGACATCTGCCGTGTAAAACATATGCTGGATAAGTTGGTGGTTTATTCTGCTGTGGCAACCCCTGATTAAGAAAGGGACTAAGCCAAAGGAAAATGAATGAATGAAAAATATGTGAGACGTGAGATTTTTGTCTGCCCATGTAATTGTCTTTAGTTCAGTAAATCCAAGTAATAATGATAATTTGAACCAGCTTTGAAATAGCTGCTCAAACAACTTTCTTCTGGTGTATTGTTTTATATTCCATTCACTTAACGCCATTATAAGACTGCAGAAAGTGCTAGATCACTCTGCCTGAACTAGATGAACTCTGATAGGCGAATATATCAGAGTTCATCTAGTTACTGCCATCCGCACGTCTCTTCTGTCAGGCCGTGCCTCAGAGATCCAGGACCATTAATCTCAGGTTAATTTCTCATTACACAACTTCGCAGGACTTGAGCTCATCGCTGGGGGGTGTGTGTGTCTCAATGAGCAGGTAAAGCCCATTCCACTATAACCGCCACAGAGGTTAATTTGATTCTTTCACTTGTCAAGAGCTTACAGGACTCCCCAAACTAGGTTTTCATCTTTTCCATCTGTAAAGTTACTTCCAATTTCAGATCCATCTGTACCGCTGGATTTCAATTTCTGACCCAGCAGAGCTGAAAGGCGGGATGCTGAATTCTCCCATCTCCCTCAGCCTCAGTGACCCCTCGGCCTGGCCCGGCTTAATCTTGGAGCAGAATTCCAAGCAGTCCTCTTCCCTATTCATTCACTGGGCCGGCTTGTCTCTCTTAGGCAACTCGGCCGCTGAGGATTTCATTAGGATTCACTGAGATTTTTTATGATGACCTTGTGGTTGGATCCACAGAACTTCCTGCATGTGAAAAATGCATGTTGTTTTTGAATGTTGCCCAACTGAGAAACAAATCAAAACGAAGGCATTAATAAGAAACACAACTGATCAGTCTTCTAATGAGTCGCAATTAACGCTGCAAGGTAAATCGCCAGAGGTTGCTCTTCGGTGTATGTTCTCCCATTAGGAAATGCCAGTTTCGGTTCAATTTGTGCTGTCAATTTCAAGCTACTCGGCACTGAGAGCCTCAGCAGTTCTCATTTTCAGGCAGTCAATCTGAGCGCAGATGAAGAAAAATAACAAGGGGGAGAAAAACAACAGTTGCCTGACATCCATATGGGTTGCCAAGGTCTGACGTCTCAGTGTATGCTCAAGGACTTTGTCTGGCTGTAAATGCATTGCTCGTCTTATGAATTGCGCGAGCCTTGTGGAGTGATGGAGATACAAATGACTTCTTTTGGGTTTATTGATAAAACCTTGGTCACTGGCCTTGATGGAAGATTTAGATTTTTCCTCTGAAATAACATACATGTGCTGGAGTTCAAATGTGATGTGATCAATTTAATCCTGGTTAAGGCAGGACTAAAGATTTCTGTAGCTGCAAACTGAAATGAAGAAATTGTCGTAATGGTAATTGTCTGTATCATAATGCACAGTATTGTGACAATAAATGTCACTTGCAATTTTTTTCATCAAAAAAAAAAAAAAAGTCTTAAAAGGGACAGATTGCAAAAAAAAAAAATGCTGTTAATATGCTCACCCTTAGGATATCTGAGATATTTTAATGTGAGACCAAATGAGACCATTTTAATGTGGTGTTGTCATTGGCGCATGAACATCTTACATTGTAAATCTTACAAAGAGGAAATGTAATCATAACTTTAAATTAAAAATCATAATCATAACATTAAAATAGTTTTATAACATTACCTATTAATATGTGGATCTTTTTTAGGATTCTCGGAAGCCAAGGAAATGAAAAATGTAAAACAGGAAATGCATAGGACCATTGTTATTGTTTACATTTCTCAGAATGGTGTATAGGAAACATTTTTTTTCTTGACTACAACATTCAAGGAAATTTGTAATTGAAATTGTGGTCTCTGATGATTCATATAATGAAAGTCTGTGCCTATTGCCACTTGGCCTGTCATAGTAATCAATATATTGGCGTGATATATCTCAGAACACATGGACATGCCCTCATTCATTTTTTGTTAACATTTATTATTATTTATTTAGGATTTCTTCTGATTCCAATGCCTAAATATTCAATTGTTAAAATGGCTAAGTAAATTAAATGTTCTTAAAAATAAAACATTAGATGTTCTTTGAAAGAGTATACTTGCATTGTGATGATATTTTATTGTCAGTCTAGCATTAGAATGTCTTACTAGTCTTAAAATGACAATAATGTAGTTTATCGCAATATATTTTGATGTAATATATCTTACAACACAAAATAGATATTGTGAAATGCGTAATTGACACTTTGAAAGACAAAACAAAAAGAATACCTGTGACTGCATGCAAAACTTAGTCTGTGGTGGAAAGATTATTTACAACAGTATTAGCCTCGGAAAAAAATCAATCAATCAATCAATCAATCAATCAATCAATCAATCAATCAATCAATCAATCAATCAATCAATCAATAGTTCCTCATTGTTTCTGGCTTGAATGACTTTATTCATTATGTGCAGCATGAAGAAGATAAATTGATAAGTCAATGAAAATTGAACTGATTATGAACATTATTCAAAATATATTCTTTCATGTTTCACATAAACAGTCATAGAGGTTTATGCTAACACCACAATGAATAAACGACAGAACTTCAAGTTTCCTTTAAATTATGCCTTTATATTACAAATCGATTGCTTATGTTCTTTTTACTTCATTTTTAGCAGTTAATGCACATCACATTTAATAACCAATATGTGATTAACATCAAGCAGTTTCCTGTTTAAGAAAAAGGAAGGTCATTTTTCACTGTCAATCCTGAAATGGGTTCTTTAAGGACCCGCAGCTTCATTTGTATTCAGTACAGGTGTACAGTAAGCTCTGGATGACAGATCCTTCAGAGTAAGTTTTTATTTTTACATCAGCTTTGGGCCATTTTTCTACTAGGACTTCATTTATACTCATATTGGCATTTTAATTTGATTCATTGCTGAATGAATGGCAGCCCCAAAACACATATTGGCACTTTAATTGTGACTGATTTTCGAATGTAAAGTCCCATGCAGTTGCATTGGAAATTAATTTGGTGTCATTTCTAAATGTCAGAAGAAATTTACATATATTAATGTCAAATTAGCTATTTGGTCAAGTACCAGTGCACATGGAAAGGCGTTTTGTTTTGCTTTAAATGTGCAATTAGCTGTTAGAGAGTTTCGGTCAGAGATATTTTTCACAGTGCAAGAGCTCCTGTTGTTTGCTTATTTGAACCCATAATGATGTTTGAGTTTTTGCACCATTGGCAGAATTGATGAATGATTTAGTGTCTAACCAAGTGAGCCGCTGATGTGTGCAGTTGAACGCATTCGATTAGACATATTGTCATGGAGTGCTGCTACTAAATTAAAGAAGCACTATGTCTGAAAGAATCGAGCATAGGGTTAAGTTCATGAATTTTCCCCAGATTTGGTGTGCCATTTGCTGGTTTATGAAATAACACTGTCCTTTCACTCTTGAGTCTTCCTGTCGTTAACAATTAGCACTTATGGCTGACTAGCGAAGACTTGCGAATTTGTGTGCAAATGAGAGAAGTTGCTCCTCGAGCTGTCAGATTGGCCACTTTCACTCCTCTTCATTGGCGGTATATTGAAGAAGTCTCTGTGGCACAGGGCACTTGTGTAGAGCTCTATTATTATTACAAAAATCATAATTGTCTGTTATTTCCCTTGATATTGTGAAAGCTATTACTAATTCTGATTAATAGACCCCAATTCACGAAGTGTTCATGAACAGCTCAGTTCTCACAAACGCTCTGGTTATAAACAAAGCTGTCAGCATCGTGGAGTACATCTCTTGGCAGGGTTCAGGGTAGAAACTGAAATAAGCTACAAAAACTATTTCAGATCTGTTCATTGCTGGTGAAGGTCAGGGGCAAGTTGTGTGCATTCATGTGTGGTTTTGTGAGGTGGTATATTTACATTAGCCAGATTCTGCACATCGCACAAGACTGTTGTGTTCTGCCAGAGAAGACTGCTATTGCAAGAAATTGTAATTTGAACTTTTGGCCTTTTAGATTATATTTGCAAATAAATGTTTCTCATTCACCGGTCTTTCATGATTTGTTCATATTTACATTGTACATATTTTTCAGAAAAGGTTATGATTGTGTTTAAGGACATTGTGTTTAAGCTTAGTAAGGAGTGTGATTATCGACACACAATATATCTTGCAATTTGTTTTAGAAACATATTTCGAGAGGAAAATGTGATATGATTGATTAAACGCGGCTGGTCTCTCATCTGTAATCAGCAATAATCCAATCAGAGTGATCCAAGCCTACAATAAATAGACCTATTTCACCCTACTGCCTTATCTTCGTTATGGAAGAATCCCCCCTTCCGCCCTATCGCTTCCTTTTCCTCCCTTTATTCTCGAGACCTACCTGATATCGCACCCCCTATAATATGCTTATTGACCATGCGGAAGTCCTGTGCTCAATTTTCACAGAGCTCAGTGTTCTTTCCCAAGATAGCATGCCAAATTTGCTAATAGCGTCAAGCAATATCAAAGTGCGAACTCTTGAAATTGTTGTAAGACTTTATATTGTTAGTAAAGTCTTAATTTCCATAGACATTTTAGTTGTTTTTGGGTTTAGGCATCTAAAAAATTTAATCTGTTAATTTGAAAATTACATTAAGTTAGAAAAATTTTTTGTTTTTTTTCAGTTGTGGTTCATAATAGTGTAAATAAATGTTTAAGAAACATATTCAAATAGTATATTTCATTCAAAACATTCAAAAATGTATGTTTTGTAGTTATGAATGCTATATCTAAATAGAAAATATTTGAAAAATATTTTGTTTGTGTGGTTACAATCTTTCCACTTTAAAGCTGTGCAAGTAGATGATTTTTTTTCAAATAACTTATTTTTATAATAATAATAATAATAATAATAATAATAATAACAATTCCTTACATTTATATTTTACATTCTATATATTCATTGAGCATTGACCCAGGTTACAGAAAAATTTAAAGTCCATACCCCATTGACACAGATACAATTATAGATAAATTCAGTCTCGATTATTTATTGATTGCCTTGCTTTATTTTGATCAAAATCCCTAGTATTTATTCGATTGAATGTGTTGGCCTATGCCCATGCTATTATGTCAGTTTTTAAGTCCCATTTAGCCTAGTTACCCCCAGTTTGCCAGTTTCCACAATGCTGTTTTTTGTAGTAAATTCTTGACTTTCCTTTCAGCGATCAGCCTTTCTACTTCAGATGAAGAGTGCAGTACAGGCAGCAGATAAAACAGTGACTTCACATATGAACATCAGTGGCTGCTTTTAACACCCCTTCCTGTTAAAAAAGTGCATGCTTTTATTTCTGTTAGTATTTCTATCTCACAATTTTTTTCCTTCATGGGCATGAAATGACTCAAATTCTCAATCCCACTGGAAACACACTCCATTGATAATCTCAATTAGATGCTTTCAAGTGGCGCATTAGTATTTAGATCTGTTTCCACCGATGCAGCAGATTTATCCAGAATAGATAACGTCAAGGCCTGCTGTTTGTGTCAATAGCTACACCCTATTGTCTCTTTTGATGTATGGCGATACAATGCGGCATGAACAACGCAAGGCTTGTCTGAGAGCATGATGTCTCCATGCCCGTACAACCTCCCCTGACTGAAGCTAATTTGTCCTGGAATAAGATAACACAGGAAGCCATTTCTTCTGGACACCTCCTATCTGCTTTTATCTGTTCCCTGCAATGCCTGGCAGGTCTGCCCTCTGTTCCTTAAAATGAGATTTTCGTAGCATGAATGCAAGGTGAATAAACATGCCTTGATAGACATCAAAAGACTCAGGCGAGTGTGGCTGGAGGTTAACTCTCTCATCTGCTTTTCATCAATTTCTTCAAAGGGAGAGTAGTTTTCTTCCTGAATAAGCTTGGTGGGTAGAACGGGGCCCATTCTCAACACCTGCGACTCCTGGCGACTTATGCCATGCTCCCACATTCTTAAGGTACAATCACAGTGCAACATATTGTCGGAAGGTCTTAGTCAACTTCGGAGACAGGAGCAGGATTATTAGAGGCTCGGAGCAGAGTGTGGCTGAAAATGGGAACATCTATCTAGTGGTTCATTCTTTTCAAGCACTACATTTCTTGAACATGCTCAAGTTACTACAAACAAAAATGTGGACTGCACAAATGATGATTAGTCTTAGTTTTTATATCAACTTTGGTGCGGTTCAACTGAAATGTGAATGAAACTCGCACCAATGACATACATGCAGTGGGTGACATATTTTAAAAAGAGCATTACCACTGCGAGTGGTACCGCCGCCGCACTAAAGGAGAAAGAACGTGTTTTTACGTTTAAACGCAGATTGGGACTATGCCGCCAGGGGGCACAAATTGACGTGATGTGAACGGAGGGAACTATACAGTAGCTTTAAAAACTGACACTTGTAAATGAAGATGAAACAATAAAACAAAGCATTAAAATTCCTTCAATAATCATTAAAAATTTGTTAACAAGCTTTATTATCATTGTAAACTTATTAAGTGAAATAAGGATTCATTTTGGAAAGTCAAATTAAAGAAATAAAATACAACTAAAATGAATGTACAGACATACAAATATGTAGGCCTATAAATCAAAACATGATGTGATGTCAAATGAAATGATGTTACAAGGCATCTAATTTTGCAGTGTGGAAAGAGCCTTATGCTGTATTGACCTCTTTTTTTAGTGATGGGGTATACCAATAAAATTCTTACCACAGTAAGAATTAGGGCTGCACGATATTGGAAAAATCTGACATTGCGATGTGAATATAATATATATTGCGATGTGAATATAATTTTACCAGATGATTTGAATAACTCTATTTGGAAAGATTTTATTAATTTAGATCGACTGGGAGATCAAATCTTTTCCTGTGCAGTGCATCTGCATAAATTATAATCAATTACAAGCAAAAAAAATAAATTAAATAAAAATAAATAAAATAAACACTGCTTTGTGGTTTTCTGGGGAGTATATATATATATATATATATATATATATATATATATATATATATATATATATATATATATATATAATGTAGTATATATAGAATAATATCTTTATCTTTTACCCTTAAATAAATCATATAATCTTGCAACGTGACTATTGTGGATACATGCATTGCGATATCAATGCTCAAACGATGCATTGCTCAGCCCTAGTAAGAATTACTTCCTACTTTTTGCTTATTTTGATATAAGAATACAGTCTGTTTGTTCAATGAATAAATAAATAAATATACACTGTAGCAGGTATCTAATGTGTACGGGCCTGTTCACAAACAGATTTACTGACATACTTTCACATTAAGTTCACTTCATGGCATTCTAGTCATTCGAGTGTTTGCATTTAGCATTGCTTTTTTGATATACTTTATTCTTTTACAAATAACAATCACCATATATTGTCCTCATGTTTGATCATTTTTTTCCATTTCTGTCTTTTTCCACCGTTAAAGGAATAGTGGATGTCTTTTGTAATGCACATGCAGCGTTTATGCTCAAGGGCGCTCTCTAGTGTATGGTATGAACGGAGTATGAATGTCAGTGTCAGATATGAATGAAACCGATATTACATTACATGTGTGCTCACAACACCTTATTATAAATAACTATAATAAAATAACTATTTCCTTTAAAGATACAGGACATTGATATTATGGCAATAAATACTTAAAAAATACTGTGATATAGTTTTTAGGTCTACGTCACCCATGCCTACACCTTCAGACATTTTCTAATCTCTTTGTTATCAGCTATAGCAATACAAACAACAATAGTTCAATTCAAATCATGGTTAAATAATTATTAATGTGACTACTTTACTTTTCATTTTAATTACTCAGAATTAAAAATAATAATAATTAAACAAATGATTTGGTTATCCATATGTTTTTATGTTTCATGTTTAAGATACAGCATTAAAAATGCACATAAAATTTTACCATCTGCATAAAATAAATGTATGCACTCATTGAATTAATTTGAGACATCTTCCCAGGATGTGATGATTCTGTTCTATTGAACACATTAGATAAAACATTAATTGCAAACTATTCTTACAAACTACTCTTTAGTCTCTATTCTTTCTTTTAATTCTTTTGGATAAAAACATTGCTGGCGAGGCAGTGGTGCTGTAGGTAGTGCTGTTGCCTCACAGCAAGAAGGTCGCTGGTTTGAATCTCGGCACAGTTGACGTTTCTGTGTGGAGTTGCATGTTCTCCCTGCATGTTTCCCCCACAGTCCAAAGACATGCGGTACAGGTGAATTGGGTAGGCTAAATTGTCCATAGTATATGAGTGTGTGAATGTGTGTGGATGTTTCCCAGAGATGGGATGCAGCTGGAAGGGCATCCGCTGCGTAAAAACTTGCTGGATAAGTTGGCAGTTCATTCCGCTGTGGCGACCCCGGATTAATAAAGGGACTAAGCCGACAAGAAAATGAATGAATGAATGAAAAACATTGCTACTTAATCTTTCTTTAAAACTGAAAACCAATTGAATCGAAACTCACTATCGACTGCTCAGAAATGGTTTGTTATTTTTGTAATATTTTCATTGGTAGGAATGTAAACTGGTGTTTTCTGTATGGGTGCTAAAGAGTCTATTGACTGCAGCCTTGGCATCATTTTCTTGTGCACCTTTTGAGGCGAAAGAATTTTACTTTCATAGCTCTTGCTGGCCTCTGTTACATAAGCAACCCACCGGCTGGTCAATTTTGGAAATAAACCATTTTGCACATTTCTAGTAGGAATAATGTGTCGAGGGTTTATGAAGCATACGGTGCATTTCTTCATTGTTCTTCTCAGAAATGTTTCCCTGTACCTGTGATAAAGTAATCACCCCTCCATGAACCAGTGTTTGGGTTCAATTTGAGGCTGCCATTGATATGGAACAACCATCTCAGTCCCAGTGGTGACTGCATGGAAAAGCGAAGCTCAGAGAATGGTGTGTTTTTGGATTTGAGAGCCATGGGCACTGAAGTTGGCACCGTCCCTGGGCTCTCATACATCAGGGACGTGCCAGATGAGGAGTGGCACAATCTCAGGGATTCAAAATGAGCCGGCAGCAGTTCGCACAGAACATTCTGCCCATTACTGTGTAGATGCTGTCCCGCAGGAGCGAGCCATTTAGACATGGCTATCTCCCTCAAGCTGCTAAACAGATGTTGATGTTCTTGAAGAGAGAACTGAGTATTGCTTAGGATTCATGTGGTCAGAAACGCCTCTTATAGGCCGCTTGCATGATGAAAGGTCTTATTGGGTCCACATGAGCTATAGGCTCTTTTTATCTGAAACATCTGCTTATCTTTTTTTTTGGGGGGGGGGGGGAAACTATAGCTTAGCGGTTAAAAAGCTGGACTAATAAGCAAAAGCGATCTCACTGGGATTTTCTCTGTAATTTAGGATGCTGATGTTGCGTAAAGTGAGGTGAATATATTTGAATAGCAAATTAATCCTTTAAAAGCCTGTGATTTTACATGCTATATTTACTTTCAAGAATACACAAATGTACTCATGCTTTGTATTGTAAGTCATGGGTTTTCAAACTGATGCCCAGAACTCCAAATGTGATGATCCTGTTCTAAAAGACACAATTAGCAAAATTATAAGACATTTTTATATTTTCACTGCATTCAGTCAAACTAAATTATAATATTTTCAAGAAAATATTGACTTTGTTATTAGTGGACCATGCATATATTGTATAGATTTATAAAATGTGTAAATAATTACAGAAAAAAAGTATTTTTTTTAATAAAAAAGAAATTGGCTCGGGGCAGCACAGTGTTGCAGTGGGTAGCGCTGTCGCCTCACAGCAAGAAGGTCACTGGTTGAAGCCTCGGCTAGGTCAGTTGGAATTTCTCTTTGGGGTTTGCATGTTCTCCCTGTGTTCGCATGGGTTTGCTCTGGTCCCCTACAGTCCAAAGCCATGTGCTATAGGTGAATTGGGTAAGCTAAGGGCACATTATGCTATCTGAACCGTGCCCAGGCCCGTTTCTTGGATTGTTTGAGAAGTGTGAGTGCTCTGAATCGGGCTCAGGCACGGTTCAGTTGGAAGCCACTGGTTGGAAGAGGTGTGCCAGAGCGCGGTTCACTTTGAGCGCCTGAGCCTGAAACTAAAGACAAGACGAGACTTTAAAGTGACTGTTTCATACATATCATAAACTTAACAGTGAAAAATTGGCTCAGGTCACATTAAATACTTAAACCAATATTTACAATAGCAATAAATGTTTTTGAGCAGCAGTTCAACATATGATTTCTTGATTTCTATGATTTGCTCGGATTCACAGGAGTTATATGTATATACATATATTTTGTATATATATATATATATATTGTCTTGTCACAAAATGGTTCTGGCAATGGAGTTGGAGGATCCAAATGCGGTGACCTTATTTTTAAGAATAATCAGTCAGGCATTGGTCAATCAGAGGAACAAACAGGTACATACAGGGCAATCTAGAAGAGTAGTCGGGGTCACAGGCAAATAGAGATGGCTGACGCGAAAATGACAGTGTCAAGATCCCGAAGCACAAGTGTTTCGAAACACTGCACTGAAGTATGATCTGAAACACCCAGGTCATGTGACTAATGCCTAGTTCAGACTGACAAATCACAGGCAAATCGCTGCTCGTGCACGTGAGTGACAATCACACAGTATGAACTATTAAAGACGCGATCTGAGGGAATAGACGATGAGTCGCCGATGCCTATGAGATATTTGGCATGCTAAATATCTGGAGCTGTCGGCGATTCAAATCATGCAGTGTGAATTAAGTTTTGACTGAAAATAACATCAGCCATCGCCTACAGCCAATGAGAGAGCAGCATTCACTTGTGTGTGCGTGTGTGTATACCTGCTGCAGGCCAGCGGGAATCTGGGGGAGAAGTTAAAAGCGCTCTTTTTCGGTTTATTTGGACCCACGAAATGGAGGATAAACTAGTGGAGGTTTGACAGGACTCAGGAGCAACCGTGTCTGTTTGACATTTCATACAGAAAGAAATTAGTTTATTGTCAACGTTGAGGAGAAATGGCTAATTCCCTTTAAAACCAGGTGAGCAAATATGTACGTTGTCTACCCCATTAAAGGCTTCTTTCTCATTATGTAGTGAATAACTACATTAACACAGTTTTTGGCTGTGAGACGTAGTTTGGACAAACTTTCGGCGATTATTCCTATAGTAAAGTCATGCAATGTGAAAGTCCCGATCCATCTTGCAGTGTAAACAAAGCAGCAACGAAACGCTAGCCCAGATAGTCATACAGTGTGAAAACATCTGTGACATGACTACTTTGAAAATCATGCAGTCTGAACTCGGCATAAAGTGATTCGAAACACCCAGGTCACATGACTAAAGCAGTTTGAAACACTCAAAGCATCAGACATTTCAGAAGTGTTTCAACATGTAACAAAGATGTGTTTTATTGACAGGATTGAAACTTTTTTTTGTAGCCTATTGGACCGTGCATGTGCACAGAGTAACTGTGCTGCAAATGTCTCGAGTTCAAATCTCAACTTGTACAAATAATCAGAAATTGTAAACATTGTGTATTTTAATAATGCTATTTTTTTATGACCAAAACAAGACATATTTATACACAAAGTGTTGATTTGAATGTCAGACCAATGTTAAAACAAAGCACGTCACAAGAACAGAGCATTTAAAAACTAATGTCTATAGCTGCTTTACCCTGGATTTGAACCCATTATCTCTGCATGCTAATCTGGAACTCTCGCCACTTCACTAAATCACTTTAAAACTCGATACTACAGTGGGGTATAATTCCTTAACTTGCATGACTGTTTCTTTGCTGAAGCTTCCAGAGCAATACATAAAAATTGACCACTAGGTGTCACTGTAGAGAAGGGTTAAAAACATTTCAAAGCTGCGACACATTTGCTTCAACCGTTTCAGTGTTTCACAAAGCCTCGCTCTGCCCACCATTACAGACAAAGAGATCAGTACAAACAGCAAACAGCATAAACAAAAACAAGTGAAGGGTCAACAAGCACAGAAAGACTAGCCAAAAGACGCTTTTTGATGTTACAAGTTAGCAAGACTCAGCACTGTGTTCAAGTGTGATGTATAAATAGTCCAGGATATCAGTCCATGATGAGTTACCAGCTGTGTAGATGCAATCAGTGTAAATCAGGAACCGGTGTGTGTGAGGTGCATGCTGGACGTTGTAGTTGTAGTGATCCGCAGCTGCTAGAACAGTGGTGATTGTAACAATTCTAAATTAAGAGTCATTTTAGGCTCTTAAAATGTTTATAAATATGACTTTTTACTATTTTTTGTATCAAATAGATACAGCATGGACATAAGAATTCTTTCAGAAACTCTAATATACATATAAATACACTTACATAAGTTAACTTTGACAACCTGAAAGTACATTGTAATTTCGTTTTTCCCTTTTTTCATGAACCTGCAAGAACCTGCAAAAATTTTCTTGCAGTCGCTTTTGAAATCTTCAAAATCTCTTTAGTGCCAAAAAGAAAAACAAAAAATATTTTTGAACCGCTGATAAAGCCATCTTAAAGCAACCTAAAGTGGATGATCAGAGACCTTGAGTTGGTTCCTTTTTACTTCAAAACAACTCAGTCTGCCTTTGAAAAGTGTTTAGACTCATCCAAATATTGAATTTTATGAAAAAGGTACAGCCCACACACAAGTCCAATGTCCAGCATTTGTCTCTGCACCCCATTTAACCTCTGGGCTAAAACAGAAAACTCCCAGCAGCACTATTCTGTATGTCTGGTTTTTCCCCCTCCAGAAGCTATTGATCTTTCTCTTATTATCACCGGGACGACTGAAATAGAGGCACCACTGTGGCTGCTTGCGAACTGTTGTTCACTGCTGAAGATGAATTTAAAGGACATATTTTACGGATTAAAGGCACAGTTCATCCCAAAATAAACATTGCATCATTTACAAACCCATGCACAACACATTTCATATTTAAGAACACAAATAGAAATATTTTGAATCAGACCTGAAATATTTCTGTGTAACAATATAATTTTAATTTGACTTCTGTTTAATTCATTTTAAAGTTCAAAAGTCTATAACTCGCCAGGGTTTTTCCAATGAGGATTTCAATGGTTAAACTTTTTTTCTGTCAAAACATTGACATTTCAAAATGTTTATTTTAAGTTAAAATTAATAAATTCATATCAATCAATGACTATGTTTACATGGACATCAATAATCAAAATATGTGCCTTAATCCGAATAAGGCAATAATATGAATAAGGTGTTAACATGAGTTGCGTTTTACATGTTATAGCACATAATTCGATTAACATCAATGCTTCATTACGCTAGCCACGTTTCCTTAGGAGTTTCATATAATTTTGGGTGTTTCATTTTTAGTTAGTCGACTTTAACTGCAGTTTGGGACTTTGATTTTCATTCCGGAACATTTTCACTCATAACCCCTGTGACAAACGAGATATTGGATGCAAGTATGAACCGCTGGATGAGTGTTGTTTTAATGGAACTTGATACCGCATGCCATATGGAAAAAAAAAGCTCTGCATTTCATGATGCAGGTGTCTGTGGTCTTTCGTTGACTCGGTAGGTGCAGAAATTAGTATCAAACAGCCGTGTCTGTATAGACTATCCTGTCACAAAATGCGGTAAAAATCCTACAAGACGGTAATTGTTTAATTAAGGTGTTTACTTGTCTGTACTGCACTTAAATAATGCAACTAAAATCGGCATACTCCACTTGTCTAAATTTGATTTCTGTTTGGTTTGATTATTACTATAATCAGATTAAAGTAATCAAAAATTGCTGTTTACATGGTCAACTCTTAATCAGAGTATTGTCTTAATCCCAATAAAATTGGATTATTGGTGTCCATATAAACGTACTCATTGAAGCAGAGTTAAATCAGCCGTCTCCGATGAATGAAACAAACATAATTCTCACAAGAAGACAGATATTCATTGTCAAGATATGTTAATGGAAAGGGAACTTTTTCATCAGATTCATTTTAAATAATTATGCGTTTATGCATTAATATATTTTTCAGGTTGGGGGCTTTTAACTTTTAAACTTATGATTTAGAAAAACATAAAAAATGTAATCTAAAATTAAAATTATCTGCTGGTTTTATTTTTCCACATACCACATTTGTGTAAAACCATGTTGCATGGACTTCTGAGTGTATTATTAGATGTCACTTTCTGGGCATATTTAACATCTTCAGCCTCATAATATGAATGTCAATCTGATTTTCTCATGCATCTACTGTTCCCCGCTCTTGTCTCTAACTTGAAGCAGTTAAAAGCTGAATATTTTTATATAAGAGAAAATAAATGATAGAGCTAAATTTGAACACTGTATATCTCAGTATCACATCCTCATTATATAATTACCTTCTGGCTTTCACTTGCCATATGCGAGACATCGAACTTAATCATTAATGTTTAGATGATTTTTTATTTTCCTTTTTTAATTATGCAGGTTTTCAACTTTTTCTTCCTGTCATTCAGAAGATTTTTTGAATGCAATATCTTTAAATCTCTTGACACAGTTCGGAAACATTTAGTGTAACCACCCTGCAGGCACAGGACACCAACATTATGCCATATTGACGTTGTACCCCAACATCGTGGATGTTGGATTTAGTTTGGAAATGAAAAGCAGTTGACGTCAATGCCTGACGTCCAACCTAAAATCAACAAAATATCAACGTCTGATTATGTTACACCTTGACATTGTGTGAACGTTACCACTATGACATCTGTCAGACATAGGATTTTGGTCGCTTTCCAACACAACCTAAAATTAACCAAAGATCAACGTAATTTGATGTCATTATTGGACGTCAAAATAATGTTGTCCTTAAACGCTGCCTAGACATTGAATTTTGGTCACCTGACATCATTGGTGTACCTGCTGGGCATTTGGTATAAATTACCAATGAGTTTTTTTTTTCTTGCATCAAACAGGTAAGATTGAGCTTCTATTTATATTCACAGTATCTGAATAAAAGCCAAAATTAAATCTGTTCATCATATAAATTGCTCGCATCTCTTCAGAACTCTTGGATTAAGCTGCTTGATTCATACAGTTTTTTTTTAAAGCTTTTTAAGCGTTTTTTAAGCAACTGAGTGAACAACTGAGGCCCAAACATAATTAAAAATATCTTCATTTGTGTTCTGAAGATGAGCTAAAGTCTTATGGGCTTGGCCCGACACAAGGGCGAGTAAATGATAACAGCATTTCGAGGTGAACAAACCCTCCCCGTTTAACAACACAGATGGCAGGGTTTCATTTTGAAATTGTTACCAATCCACAGCTGTCATTAGAACCTCATGCAAACCAATGAAAGTTACAGTTTCACCTACAGTACATGTTACTTTCTTTTCATAGCTCTCCATCTGGCCCGCGATCACACAATCTCACACGCTCGCACCTCTGATACCTCCACACTTGCGGGATTTCTTTGCATGCTTTGTCAGCCCCATTCTTCACGCCAACAAACATAGGATGGCAGATCTGGCTGTTGTCCAACCAGAGACCTTCAGTGCAAAAGATTCAATCTCACCTCGCGGGCCCTTGAAAGAGTTGTGTGAAAGTTGTCAGGAAGTGAGCGGTGAATCAGAAATTCCTGTCCTGGCCTTCTCGTCTCGCACAGGTAGTTAAGCAGACAAGGGTGCACTAATTCCTGCTTGACGAGGCTGTCGGTGTATGTGCGCTGACTGACAGCTGATGGACAACTTTGAAAAAGATCAGACAACTTTTATGGCGAGCGTGATGTGCTGGGTTAATTACTCATCTCAGCAAATAGGCTGTTTTCTATAGCGATTATGATTGCTTCAAATGCCGAGGCTTTAAAGGCATGCTATTATCTGTGATTCACAGAGGATTAGGCCTCTACTCGGCCTTCCTGCGGCGCATACGTTTCTGCTGGATTACTTGAAGACTTGTAATTCTGATGATTCCTCTGTAAGCCATTCATGTTTGTGGTTTGATTCGCAAATTCTTACGAATTCCTCACTGCGGTAGCTCAGGAATGATGTGAATAGTTTATAAAACAAGAATAGTTGACTAAACAAGACGTCAAAAGGTGATTTGGAAATCCCGGAGTGCAGATGTTCTGTGGATTTGATCTTTCCATTGTTGGATGAAGGGGTTTGTTTTGTCCTCCGCTGGAACGAGCTGCTTTTTGTGCGTGTTGTGCAAGTTCTTTTCTCTCAGTGACCTGCTGACTGTGCTGAAAGCCCCTGGCCTGTGCTCTCTGCCCATCAGGAAGTACTTCTTCCAGCCAATTAGAAGCCATCATGGTACTGGGCAAACATGATATGGTTATTAAACTGTGTGTAATGGTGCTTTTTTTATGTGTTGCATAATAGATGCTCATGTGAAGTTGAAAAAAAAAATCAGACACTTTGTCCTTTAGATGTCTATGAAATCAGATATTATATTATATTATATTATATTATATTATATTATATTATATTATATTATATTATATTATATTATATTATATTATATTATAAAACAGTAGAAAAAGATATTAAACTGCTATTCTACATGTTAATCCTTAATTAACTTTTGTCTATGCACTTAAAATGCCCTTATGTGACATGATTATATTACACAGCTGCAATTACATCAAATAACCTTAATCTGATTAATCATTATAATAGAATTATAACATTAAATTAGAATTATAATTATAACCTTACTGATTAATTAATAATTATAATATAACTAAATATGATTATCATGGGTTGACAAAGTCACCAAAGTTGCAAATTTGCATGTAAATGCAAAATTGACATGATATTTGTAAAATCAAAACAAAATTTAGTCTACTGTCATTTTAAACTAATCAAATAAATAACAATCAATGTGTAATGTGATTGGGATGCTGACATACAGTAGGGGTGTGGATCCAAATGCAGGGTTTATTAGGAGAGTGGTCAGGCAAGCAACAGTCAACACAGGGGCAAACAGATGTATAGAGGAAATCCAGAGTGAGTTGTGGTCAGTAAACAGGCAGAGGGATAAACAGTTAAACAAAGCGAGGATCAAACACGGCAAGACAAGAGTAAGGAAACGCGTCGTAATTTCTACAGTGCAGTTTAACAAGACTTTGAGAGTGTGTGTGTGTGTGTGTGTGTGTGTGTGTGTGTGTGTGTGTGTGTGTGTGTGTGTAATCAACCTAATGAGGAACAGGTGAGTGTGAGTTGTGCATGACTGGATATGTAGTTCTTCAGTGATCTGCACAGGCTGGATTGCTGGTGATCATGACACAATATAAAAAAAAAACTGCAAAATACATCCATTATAAATGTCAGTCTTGATTTATTATAAACATTGCATAAAGTATTTTACACTAGACATTTATTGTGCTCAGCAAGACTTTTAGAATTTAGAATTTATTTATCTGAAATACATGATTTTAATTTTTCTATGATATTTTCTATAATATATTTTTGCCATTTTTAATTGGTGAATTTTCAGCTGTAGTTACTCCAGTCTTCAGTGTCACATTGTCCTTCAGAAACCATTTAAATATCTTGATTTACTGCTGTTCAAACTTTTTGTTTTTACATTTTCCAGTAGTTTTACTCAACACAGAAAGAAATCATATATTTTTCTTGGTTTCTGCTACATTTATTCTTTCATCGTGGGGTGCCACATCAAAGTTCATTAACGCCATGGCTACATTACAGCTTCTGATTCAAAACCGTCAGTTGTTTCATTTTTTACATTTTTTTATAGCTTGTTATAATCAAAAATTAAAAATGTAAGAACAAAAAACTAATTAAAATGTAAGTGAATTATAACAGAGCAAACTTTTCTGTAATCATAGTTGTGCTGTGCATTATTAGTTTAACCCTTTAAGGTTACATACTGATTGTCTGACAGTTCTGCGCGATGCGAAATCAGCGTCCAAGCAAAGAGATTTGCATGCGCATATTACATGCATGCAATCTGGACTTAAACAGCACTCATGACATTTGTCATTGAAATAACTCTTTATTTAAAAAAAAAAAAAAAAACTAAAGCTGGTAAAAGTCCTAGAGGAAACACTGTTTTTGAGAACGGACAACATGTGCACTAATCTGATTCTGTAGATTGTTTTCTCTTTGTTGTTTCAACTCCATTATTTGAAATTTTGTGCAAGACAGAAATGTGCTTTCACAATCAGCTTGTAATTTCATTCTTGGTCTTCCACTCATTGCAGTTGCACAATTCTGGCTAAGAACATGATGCTATCAACCATCTCACTTACTGCAGCTGCAGAGGCAGATATCATCAGCAAACGCTGTGCACTACCCTTACATCTCACTGGCAGCTAAATTATGGGTCACTCTTTTGCAAGCCCACACTCTTTTAAACACTGAGCAGCGTCTCAAATTATTATTAGACTGAAATGAAAAGGGAAGGCCCGTCTTGTGACTGTTTAGTGGTTATTGGAGAGGCTGCTCGTAATTTAGGACATCTGAGGAATTGAGAGGGACGTCTTTGAACTGTCTGTGTAGTCAAACAGTAAAAGGAAATCTCGGGGAAAATGGGTGTAACAAACTGAAAGTAAGAGGGACAAAGAAGAGGAAAAAACTCTTGATGAATCCAATGTGTGTCTCTGCAGTGCCTTTACCACAGATCACATCAATATACACATTCTTGTAGTTCTAGTTTATTTGTCTATCCATGTGGTTTTGAGTGAGATTATGAAACGATTTAGAGTTACGGCTCTCTTTCACAGCCCACACGGCTGCGTAATATATTACAAAACAGTCAATAGCAGTTTAGATTCTCTCTAGTCTCATGTCTCTCGTAAAGCTTTGAGTGGTGGGTGAACGGAGTCTTTTATTAATGAAAGAGGATGATATGTAGCGTAATCCTCTGGGGGTTGGAAGCGCAAAAACTCATGACGTAGACCTATATAGGTTAGCGACTTTCTTCAAACAAACATTATTGTTAGATTACCGCCATCAGAATCTCATACACACAAAGGTTTCTTTTCTAATACTTTCTTTTTTAAAGTCCCACAAAATATCTTGCTGAACTGTTGTTCTCAAAGCAAAAGTGATTTTGTTGAAGTTCTTTGCAGTGAACGTGTACGGTATCATAAAAACGGAGACATGAGCTCCCTGTGTTCGTTTTAATAGCCTGAGATATTATGAAAGTGGTTTGAAGTTGGATGTTGAGCAAATATTAGGGTAAAAAAAAACTGAGAATTGAACTGTTTGATCTTTTTATGAGTTAACTTGGATTTAGCACTTTAAACCGAAGCCAGAGAAAATCATGACAAATCTTAGCACCAATACTTGTCAGCTTGTTTTAGCACTATGTACACAACTTTATATGTTTTTTTAGCATGTTAATACGTTGGAAGCATGTTAGAACATTTTATTTACGCTGCCATTTAAAAGTTTAGGGTTGGAAAAGGTTTTGAGAAGAATTTTTAGGCCTTTATATTCGCCAAGCCTGCTTTTAAATTCAATAATCAGTTCAGTTTAGAAATATTTTTAAAATAAGACCTATTAAATGTTTAATAATTCACACATTAATAATGCAATATCTTGACATTTCAAAACATTTCTTATTTTCACTGTTGAAATTAGGAATGCTCCGATCAGGATTTTTGGAGCCGATAACGAGTACCGATTCTGATGCTTCAATATAACTTTAACATTGCTAATCTCAGCACTGATACTGGGAGTTTGTTTCAGCACTATGTACACAACTTTATATGTTTTTTTTAGCATGTGAATACAGTACATTAGAAGCATGTTAGAACATTTTATTTTCACTGCCATTTAAAAACGTTTGGGGTCGGACAAGATTTTGAGAAGAATTTAAGGCCTTTTTTTGCCAAGCTTGCCTTCATATTCAATAATCAGTTCAAATTAATTTTTAAATAAGACCTTTTAAATGTCCAGTATTTGACAGTTTAGCAATTCAATATCTTGATATTTCAAAACTGTTAAAATTAGGGATACTCCGATCAGGATTTTTGGAGCCGATACATATTTCTCGTCATGGTGATCGGCCGATACGGAGTACTGATTCTGATACTTCAAGGTTTATATAACTTTAACATTGCAAATCTCAGCACTAATATTGTCTGTTTGTTTTAGCACTTTACACAACTTATGTTTTTTTTAGGAAGTGAATACATTGGAAGCATGTTAGAACATTTTATTTATGCTGCCATTTAAAAGTTTGGGGTAGGACAAGGTTTTAGAAGAATTTAAGGCCTTTATATTCACCAAGCCTGCTTTCATATTCAAGAATCATTTTGTAAGTTTGCGCGAGTGCTATATGTCAACATGTAGCGAGTTTGTGTGTGAGTGTTAATTTGGCTGTGTATGCGAGGATCGAGTTATGTATGTGCGTGTGTATGTGGTTGTATGCAATATGCTTGCATCAAGTTTTTATGTATATGCAAAAGTTTTATACATGTTTTGAACATTCAATAGTATAGGTTTATATGCAAGGAATTTATAGGTGTATATGCACATGTTGATAAGCGAAGTTTAATTTAAATCCTACACTGCGCCTCTAGCCATATGTTTGCTTCATAGCCTTCTCTTCTGACACCGCTAATTTCGGTGTCGGGAAGGTGGATGGTGAGGCGACAGGTTGGCCTAAACTTTTATGATGCCTCATCTTCTGTCATTGCTTTTGACTCAAGTTCTATCGGGTGGAACAGATTTAATGTGTTCCCGCTGCTAGTCGGCACTCTCCCGCACATTTTGCCGAGCACCGAAACTATCAGTTTATCGGAACTTAAAAAGCCGAACCACTTAGACACCACTGCATTGGTCTTTCCCCTGTCATAAACTAATTCATCTGCATTCTTACTCGAGGAAGCTTGTTCATTCACATCTGTATTCAGGGCACACTTCAGGGCAAACTTTCTGTGACGCAGCTAACCAACTGCTGTGCTAAATGCTGAGCGCTGGCAGCGTGTCTGTGATGTCACTTGTCACTTTTTCTGACAGCTGAGCACTGACCGTCACTCAGTGACAAATTATATAAGAACTTATATATAAAATAAAATATATAAATGCAAATTTATATTGAAATACCGGAAAATTAGTTTAGTACTCATATTACCGTTATTGAAAAAAATGAAAACTCTACCCTAACCTAGCAGTCTACTTATAATCTAATGAGAATTAGTTGGCATGTAGATACAATGTAACTTAAATTCAACAAACGGACCATCAAAATAAAGTGTGACCTTATTTTTTTATTAGCAAACAGCCAAACTTAATTTGATGAAATCAAGCTTTGTTTGATGGCTTTAATAAAAAAAAAACACACAATATAAACATTTTTGCCTGCAAACTTGATCAACAGTTGGAGACTTCACGTCAAACAGACAGACCAAATGTTGCTCTGTGAGTTGATGACATGCCTTAGTAAGCAAACAACAGATGGAGGAGCTCCTTGTTTGATGAAACTTTGAGACATGGGTCTCCCCGAAGACCCCCCCACACACACAATCAATCTGCAGTACATGGTTGGGTGTGTAGTTATGACACCATCTCTTAATCGAAGGAGCACCGCACCTCTGACCCAGTCCCTGAGGCCACCTGATAAGAAGCCACCTGCCGAGCGTCAATCACACACACACACACACACACACACACACGCGCACACGTACACATACACACACTTAACACACTCAAGGAAAGCAATCTCTCACTGATGTCCCCTCAGATTACCTTTCCAATATCCCACACATCTCCAATAATATCAAATCAACTGCACAGCAAAATTTATCGCTGCACTATAAATACTGTAATTTTGTAACAGTTTTATAACAGAGTAGGCTGACTCTGCAGTGTCTGCTGGAAACATATCCAGCTAGGGGCTGTTTTAAAAAATGCTACCTGGTTTCTGGCTATGACTTGTCTGCAAAGCAATAGTTTCCCTAAATAATCAGCTTTATTAAGTGGATTTTTTTTTATTAGGTACCCTTAGGCAGTGGTCCCCAAACTTTTTATCAATGCGGACAGGTCAACGCTTGACTATTTTACCTAGGCCTGGGGGGTGGGTACTCTGATACACGTTTTGTTTATGGAGAAAATTAAAAAAACATTCCAGTGTTGGTTTGAAATAATTAGTCTACTTTCGGTAGACTAGTTATTGGTGATTTCTTCATAAAATATGAAACTAATCGATCAGCACATGACTCGCAGTGTGCTCGTGACATTCTGAAGAAGTTTTCAACTGTTTGTGCCTAGAAGGCACGAGTGTGATGCACCGCTTGTGTGCACAAGTGTGTACATGCGTGCACAAGCCATGCGCCTCCATTGGAAATAACGAACTCTATATTATAAATTAACACATTATATTTGAATATATGATAATATATCTTGAATATTTGATATTATTATGACATTATATTTGAACGCCTGCCATCATTTGCAATCTCCAGCAATTGATCATCTTGCACATACATGCTGGATTCTCTTAATTATTGACAAATTATTGACAAAAAAATAAAATAAAAATAATATATATATATATATATATATATATATATATATATATATATATATATATATATATATATATATATATATATATATATATATATATAATAAAAGATTATTCAAACTGAAGTAATAAATAAAACAAAAATAGTTTGTCCAATTGATCGATGGACCGGTACCGATCCTTAGCCTCAGGGGTTGAGGACCACTACAAAATTAGAGGTACAGTTCTTGTTCAATTTAGAGAGAATGTTTTAACCAAGGCCTAATGGTTATAGAGTTGGCTTTGTTATCAAAAGGTTAAAGGTTTGAATCTCAGAAGTGGTTATAGGAGATTGAATGAACAGTTCTTTCTTCTACCATCAGTTGCCATGGCATAGGTGTCTTCTAGCAAGAAATCAAAACATCAAATTCTCCCTGGATGCCACTGTATTTCCAATGCGTGTGTGCAGTTGGATGGCTTAAATGCTAAAGGCAACATTCAAGTAAAGCCAAAGCATACTTTTTTCCACTTCACTTATATTGATTACTTAATTTCACTTATATTGATGGCTGACCAGAGTAAAGGTCGGAAATCCTCCCCTCTAAATGTAAACAAATGGAATGTGAGGTACTGTAGTTCATTGTGCTAGTATGTTTTCATTTGTTTAGTTGAAGCTTAAAAAAAGCTTGATTGTGTGTTTGCGATTGGTGGGTTTGAACAGTATTTTCATAGCACGGATCCAGCTAATTTCTGTGCTGATTGTTGCTCCAATATTATCACTGGTGCAAGAAGACTGTGAAATGAAATGGAGACCTGTTGCCAATTGCTTTGCACAGTCTATGCCCAGCAAACAATTTTGTGTTCAATACACGTCTAATAGACATCTAAATGTAGCTTTGCTAAAACATACTTGAGCTGTCAGTGAAAATCTAATAGACATCTAAGAATAGCCCAAAATATGTGTAGTCCTTCATTTCTGTTTTTTTGATGACTAATCTAGTTTTGGCCCATTCTTAGACATCTATTAGATTATCACTGACAGCCCAAATTTAGCCAAGACGACTATGTTTAGACATCTATTAGACATCTTTTAAATTAAAAAAAAAAATGCTTGCTGGGTGGTTTGGACTAGCTGGAATTGATGGGTTTGAATAGGGATGTGCAATTAATTGAAATTCAGTTTCGATTTTGGCCTCCAACAATTATAAAAAATGCTTAATCGAGATAAAACGATTATTGCATCATATCCCGCTCCCTTTCGAGCAAAACGTGAACTCATGTAATGTGTCTTTTGAAGCATGGGGTGTGCTTAATATATTGATTCATTCTTGTTTTTAAAAGCATGAAGGAGAACTTGTTCTGTTCTGTGCATGCGCTCACCCTCGGAGACGTGAAGAACACACACATTTAAAGTCATCTTTTAGCTCAAGCTGTGTGGTCAGATATATGCAAATGTATCAAAACGCAGTGCTTAGTGATTTTTCATACAAACTCTTGTTCGTTATGTAAATGAATATAAAGATTTGAGAATGAAAATGCACCCGCTAGAGTGAATTTAGATTTGTGTGTCTCTTAAAGTGACAGCAGCCTACAGTAGATTCCTGCTACCGACTGTGCTTATTGACTGTGAACAACAAAAAGACAAGAAAAAATCACCCCCTTTGCTAAAGTACTTTTGTAGCTTTAATAAGTAACTACTCAAGTTTAATTCTTACAGTAAAGACTGTAGTCAAACCACAGTGTGTTTTGTACATTTAAATTCTATAGTTTGTTTGTATTATTTTCCGGTGATATTTTTCTGGTGATTTTTGTTTGTTTGTTTTTATTTAATCCCATTCTGCTATATGTATCTAAGGTATTTTGGTCATATGGCCCACTGATAATCATTTAAAATAATCATGATTACAATTTTGACTAAAATAATGTTTTTTTTTTTTCTATAATCAAGCAGCCCTGGTTTGAAGTAGCAGGGCTTTCAAATACCTCAAAATGTTTTCCCTGATGGACCATTGATACATCTTCAAGAGAAGTAATGTGCAGTAGTTTTTTGTGCAGTAGTAATTCTGCAGGGATGCAGGTTTGAAATCGAAGATGTAATGCTTCTTTTCTATTTCTGTATAGAAAATGATTCTCGATTCAGCAAGGGAAAATGAACGGTCAAGCATGTCATTGTCTAGCTTCAAATATTTTTCTTTCATGGTAAGTTAGAAGCCAAGGAAAAACAAAAATTGAGGAGCAATCAATAAGAAATGTTTTGTGTGAATCACAGAAACAACAAGGTGAACAGGGCAAGAATGTTTATACTTTGGGTCTATGGCTGTAGCTTTTTTTCATACTTTTTAGCTCATGCACTTCTCATGCATCTTCCGGTTCAAATTCAGATTGGACCAGTTAAGTGAGAGTCAGGTTAGGGGTAAATGTATCCTAGGCCTTGTTTACACTGATGCGTTTTAGTTTTAAAACGCTGTTTTAGATTGAAAACGATCCCCATCCACACTGCCGTTTCATCTAGCATTTCTGAAAAGATCTCCGTCCACACTACAGTGCTGAAAACGCGCATGAGATGACCACACACACACTCTGGCCTGTGCTGCTGAGCACGTCCGAGCTCTAGGGAGTCAGCAGGTGGTTTTAGCCCACCTCCCTAGGTGAGAGCAGCGCACATCAGTTCATCAAGTACTGTATCTACCGCTGGATCTCATCTCATTATACGTTAAACGTGATATATATGTCATCTTGTCTCTATCTAACGACTCTTTGGTCTTTTGAGTCTATTACTTGTTCTCAGGTAATGTGTTTTTTGGCTGAGCGCAAAGATAAGTTGATATATAAATTTATGTAACCACTTACACTGATTCTGCATATTTGACTGATTGCTTGCCTTTATTTTCTCTGATGGATAAACTTATTGTACGTTATACTTTTACAATGGTCATTTTGATTATTAAAATTGATATTAACCTTCACTGTCCTATCACAATTAAATGTGAAAAACCTGTAGAAAAAGAAGATGATTCGTTCACTGCAAAACTTTATCAACTTTATCAAATGAAACCATTGTAGTTAACTCAAATTGACTGAAAGTTAATTCTACTCATTTGAAAAGAGTTTTGAACTCAGTGTTGAAAGTAATGAGTTCATTAAATACCTCATTACTTCAACTTAAATGGAGTAAGTTCACTGTACTCATATAGATTAGTTTTTTTAACTCAAATGGTTTGTAGCAGTCGGTTTTCTTAAACGGTTTAAGTTGCCTTACCTTGTTGAGTTTCACTGTTCTCGGTTGGTTTAAGTTCTCTTTATTTATTAGGTTTTACTTTGCTCAAATTGCTTCAAAATAGATTAAGTTCATAGCCACAGCCATATCACCCTGCAGCCCAAGACCGGTTACTCACTGATGCTAAGCAGGGCTGAGCCTGGTCAGTACCTGGATGGGAGACTACTAGGGAACACTAGGTTGCTGTTGGAAGTGTTGTTAGTGAGGCCAGCAGGGGGCGCTCAACCTGAGGTCTATGTGAGTCCTAATGCCCCAGTAAAAGTGAAGGGGACACTACACTGTCAGTGGGCGCCGTCTTTCGGATGAGATGTTTAACCGAGGTCCTGACTCTCTGTGGTCATTAAAAATCCCATGGCACTTCTCGTGAAAGAGCAGGGGTGTAACCCCGGTGTCCTGGCCAAAGTTCCTCTATCGGCCCATACGATCATGGCCTCCCAATCATCCCCTTCCACCGAATTGGCTCTATCACTGTCTCTCCACTCCACCAATAGCTGGTGTGTGAAGAGCGCACTGGGGCCGTTGTCCTGTGGCAGCCGTCGCATCATCCAAGTGGATGCTGCACACTGGTTGTGGTGTGGAGAGACCCCCCTCATGATTGTGAAGTGCTTTGGGTGTATGGCCATACACAATAGATGCGCTATATAAATACACATTACATTACACAGTACTCATTAGGATTAGTTTTTGAACTTAAATGGTTTGTTGTAATCAGTTTTCTTCAAATTGTTTGAGTTACCTTAACTTTTTGGCTTTTACAGTGTTGGATTCACTACATTTTTTTACCAAGCTAAGTGGTAGTAAACAATTTATTTGGGCTGAATTTAAATAAACAAATTAAGTTGAACATTACTCAATTAAATTTGTTTGTTTAAATTCAACATATATAAATTGTTTGCAACAAAATTGCAGGCATCGTTTTTTAGTGTCAGCTCCGTTTTGTTATAAATACACATACAGTGAAGTTGACAGTCATAAAAATATGTAGACGCCTCAACATTTTTGGTGTCTGTTAAATTAATATCAATATTATTATTTAATATTTTTATTTTATTGTTAAGGTAGTGAAACAACGAAGCCAGAATAAAGCGGAAGACATACAGTAACTTACACTGTTCCTTTTGAAGATTTATCCTATGTGTCCTCAGGAGTTTGGTTTCCATAACTTGCGAAGTCTGAACTTACAAGGAAAGGATTCAAGACTGAACTTTGTGTTATTATTTTTGAGAAAAAGCCCCAAACAGGTTGTGCATGTCTACAGCCACGTCTCCATTTTCAGATGTCTATATTTCCCTCCATCCACACTGACATGAAGCAGCAGCGTTTTAAAATGAAAACGGCCTTTTAAGCATTTTCAAAATGCTCCCTTTTCAGGGCTCGAAAACTCCAGGGTACTGTGGACGAAAAGCATAACTGTAGCAAAACGTTTTAAAACCAAAACATATTATTGTAAACGGGGCCTTAGGCCAACTGGAAAGAGGTATTGAGTTTTACACACTTCTTCACAGCTTGACACGAGCACCTTTCTAAACTCCTGTTTGGGGTAATGACGCAATGAGAACGACGTTCCAAAAACAATGTCCTATCAAAAACCCTATACCTAGCCCTAAAGCTAATTTTACTTAACCCCAAACTCAAAATAAAAATGATTTGTGATTCAACAAGGGAAAGTTAACGGTCAAGTATGTCATTTTCACTGGCATAGAATAACTTAATACTTCTTTTAGGCACAAATATGACATTAACTTTTTAAAATCTTTCCCTCATATCTAACTGTAGATTGAAATGATGTTGCCTAATAAACAAAGATCTGCTTGGTGAAATCTTGTTAACACTACTGTAGCTGAATACCAGTTTACGCCAGTTGTAACCCCCCTCGGAATGGTGTGACTAAGACCAATTATACTCAACAGTCTATCCATACCATTAATGGGTTTTATAGTGATTCCGCTTGCCAACAGCGAATGTAAATCTGTAAGACTTTATTATCTGTCATGCAAGGTGAGTGACAGCTTATAACAGTCCTCAGCAAGCAGCACTAGAGACATCATTCATGACTGTAGCATAAATGGAGCAGGACGAGCGACACATTCAAATCCTACGACTCGAGTTTAAGGCTTTATTCAAAGCCCTGACTGCAAGCATGAGCATAGGTAACATGGCTGCTACAGCTAGCATCGCTAAATATAGACTCAGCATAAAAAGATATATACGTTATTGACCGTCTCCATATAAAGTCCCCTCCAGCTTTATCATAGACTTCAAGCCGATGTATCCGGGAGCTCCCGGATGAGCCGTGGAGAGCTGTCAGGACAGCAGGCCCACACATCTAATGTTCTCGCGTTTATAGGGCTTGGTGTTCAATGGAATGAAAAGGCTTTTCATTCCTGCGGTTCAACTAGGGAGGAACATTCAGGCAGACAGCTGTGCACATAAGAAGGGAACTCTCTCGCCTCTTCTGTTCGAGGAGAGACCCAGCGTGCGTGTGTGTTTTCAGAGTAAGGTCTGGCCTAAGTTAGCAGTTCACAACAAGTTCATTACATTCGGACATTTATTTTCTTCAGCTGTCATGATGTGGGCGCTCACTTTTAGCAGAGGTCACCCAGATGTGCGACTCTTTATCTCTTTGTTATTTGTGAATATATCATGCTTGTGCTTTCAGAGCAACTTTATCCAAGTCGGCTAGGTAAACTTTGCAATACATAAGCAATCTCCACACTGAATAATTCAAACATATGGTGGGTTTCATACAGCGTGTGGCTGTGAAAATGACTGGTTTGTGCTGTGAAAGTCTTCTTATATCCTATAATGACATCCGTGACCTCTAATCTGTATTTTTCTTTTCTTCTTTCTCCCTCCACGCCGCCCTGCTGTCTGCCGATGCGTTCTGCTTTTAGGTAAGACCACCACAGTTATGAATTACCTGCAATCTGTTGTTAGCGCAGCGCTCTTAATCACACCTGTCTCATCCAGCAGAGATAATGACTGCTTCAGTAAAAGCTGTTTTTGTGTGTGTGTGTGCATGTGTGTGTATGTGTGTGGCAATATATGACAATAATACTCATTTTAAAAGGTGTTTTAGATTCGTATATGAATGCATGGATGAGCCTCATGAAACTTAAATAGCTTGAGTGGGAAAGAATTAATAAAAGAAGGAATTCAAAATTATTTTCGCTCCAGGAAAATGAAGTCAATTTTAATGGTCTTTATGATATTTGCATAGTGCTGTTATTTATTATGAAGCACATTTTTTAATGTATATTTAGTCCCTCCAACACTGCTATTCTTTAAATATTTTGTTGAATGAATTAATATCATTCTTAATTATAGCATTATTATTATATAATTCTGCTTATATTTAGATAATAATAATGATAATAATAATAATAATAATAAAAATGATTATAAAAATTATACTTTTTATTGAATTTTTCTGAATGAGTTGTATACACAGCAATGAGTAGAACACAAACAGTATACAGTGTTTTTAAGGGAATTTTTATTTTTTTTTATAAAAAAACACAAAACAGCAGGGTGGTCTAATTCAAAACAGTATTACAGTATTGTGGTGTGCACAGTTAAGGATAAATAGTAGACAAATAATTAATGCCAAGACAGGTCAAAGGAATTTCCAAAAGCTTCTGAAATACCTTGGATTTTCCTTTTAATATATGTCCATTCTTTTCCATAATTATGGTTTCTTTAATCAGCATTATTCAGTCCTTGACAAGCGGGGGTTCTGTCCCAACCCATTTAAAATGATACTTTTTTATATTAGGTGTAAAGATATTTGTGTAGTTTATAAATAAATATTTCACATTCAGATTTACTTAGAATTAAATGTGTGTGTATACATATATATTTGACAAAACATGAGAAAAACCACAATAAATATTATTATTAAAACATAATTCTAAAATAATACAAATTTTTATGAAAATAGTACAGATATTTGTGCATTTTTACAGTTCCAAATACTAATTCTCCCACAATTTGTGTTGATTATGCCAATTGAAAACAGTAATTTATACATTTATTACGTTCATACAATTCTTACATAAAATATATACTCAACTCAAATAGTATGTAGTGCTGCACGATATTGGAAATAATCTGACATTGCAATATTTTGTTTGTCTGCAATATTTATTGCTATATGAATGTAATTATGTGACCAGGTGACTTGAATAGCTCAATGGACTATATGCACAGCTATTTTAAATTCCATAAGGTTCTTTTTACAGCATCCATGTTGTAATGTAATTCAAATATAGTCAGTTAAATAGAATTAAGCATCAATTAGGTTGTTAAAGCGTAAAAAGAGAGGAAAGACATTAGCAGCATTAGCACCGTCATTAGCAGCAGGCTAGCGCAGAAATTCCATTGAAAATACTGCGGTAAAATTTATTTCCACATTTTTAAGACATGGCACAGAAAAATAGTTTTGTGCTCTTTTTCTTGTTGATACTCACTTTGTCAAATCTCAGCCAGGCAGTAAAGATTGCTCTTTTTTTTAAAGAAATCAGATCTTAAATGTGGCGATTTTGTATGGGATAACAATAAACCGGAAGGCACTATTTCACTCTATTAAGGTTAAATTTCACTCAACAATATGGTTCTTGGACAGCTAGATTTCCACTCAAATTTCCTGAGGAATGAATAAACTGAAGCTGAACTTGACATTGCAGATCCTGCAATGAGACTATTGCATATGATCACATTACGAAATTAGTGTTGAAACGATATAATGTGCAGCCCTTAATAGTATGCATTATTATTCTTTGTTAATTGTTTGTTTGGCCATCCAGCCATTCATTCTTTAATACTTTCTTACAAGTTGTGAATTACTTTGAGAATGAGAATGAAATGGAGAATGGAATTTGCTGTTGTTGTGGTTGGCATGCTAATGATATGGTAATGTTGGTATTGCCATGAAAATAATGTCACAAGGCAAACCGTTTTAACGATCCTGAAAATGGTGCTCATTTCCTCCAATATCTTTTTATGCAAAATTTGGATTCACTCCAGAAGAATATGAAATGTTCAGAGAAAAACACAAAATCCCCCATATTTTAAAAAAAAAAAAGAGTTGCCTCAAGCATCAATACTTAAGTCAATTCCACTCATGAACTCTTTCTTTGTTTTCTTATCGTCAGCTAAGTGCAGTTCTCCTCTCAGTTTGTATGTTCTTCTGTTGGCATGTAGATATGCGCGCTCGCTCTCTGTTTCATATATTTGCTGGTTCATTTCTGGAGGCAAGGAGAATGAAAGAACAAGCTGCCGTTTGACATTTACTCAGTGTGGTTGATCAGCAAGGGCAGGGATGATTTACAAATCCTCAGCCGGCCTTGTTCATGTAGATTCCTAACAGGTTTTTTTACTTACCTTGGGCGGACCTGCCCGGCTTGCTTAATTCCACCTGGGAGCCGCGGTGTGTCCAGTCGTACCTGCATGAGCGCGGCTATGGAAATGAGTCAGGAGAAGGCCCTGGTCCCCGGGGCTCTGGACAACTGACAGCATGACAGAGAGGAACTGACGGCACCCATCTATTCTAGCTCTTAGCAGCACTCCGAGGCGCACAACACACAATCACCAATTCTATCAAAGAGATTTACCTGGATTTTGTTTCTTCTACTTTCTCTGGTGGGTGAAAGTAAAGCAAGTGTCAGAGAAAAGCCTCTGATGCATCTCGTCTGCTGAAAGGGGTTTCTGCTGTATCTCAGCAACCTTTCTATTATGGAAGAAAACAAGTTTTTAGATTCAGATTAAATTATAACAGTCAAAAATGTTTTTAAAAACACAATTTACCCAATAATGACTGATTGAACTGGGTTTATAGTATTTGTACTATTTGAGCAAATTATTTACAATGTATTCAAGTAAAAATTGCAATGATTATCCAGTGCAGTTTTACAAATAGTGGTGGAATTAGTACAGCTTTTCCCAAATTCCAGTTCTTAAATTGATATTATTGGTATTTAATTTTTTTTTCAATTGTGTTCCATGTGAAGTATTTAAATAAAAAAAACATTATAAATTGTTATAATATTTTAATTTACATAATTATATTATATTATATAAATTACAATGTATATATAATTTATTAATTTATTATAATTTATTAATTTATAATTTATTTTTTACATAAATAGTGTATGTAAATTTTACTATAATATTCTGAATAGTTATATTTTTAATATACAGTGATCCCTTGTTAAATACGGCAGTTACGTTCTAAAAATAACCCACAATAGGCGAAATCCGCAAAGTAGTCAGCTTTATTTTTTACAATTATTATAGATGTATTAAGGCTGTAAGATCCCTCACCACACATTTTCTACACTTTTCTCAGACTGGTATTAACATTTTCTCCGCAGTCACGGATCCACAAAGCTAAAGCAGACTCCATCTTACAACATAGGCTCATTCTGAAAACATAGCCCTATATACGTTTCTGGAAATCGCTAATTATGTAGCCTAAAGTATGTATGACTGCATTTAATTTTTAAAACAAACGCTACAGGAGAGTATGATGACGTTCCTTTTCGCTTACCAGCTGAACATTTACCTCTGTGTGAACGGCTTTCCTGCTTTTACCAGATAGTCCGGTAGCTTGCCTTGTATGTTGGTGGACTTGAGACGCAGAGAGGAGTTGACCACTACGATGGGGTTCGAGTCTGGCGGTTCCAAAAAGCGGGTATGACAAATACTTTACAGAAGCCAAAAAATAAAGAAGTAAATACCAGGGAGAGAATGTGGTAAATCTAAAAACATGGTAAAAATCAGGTGAGGGCTTTTCTTTTTCTGTATTGCTTTTTTAAAACCATCGGTTGGGTTTAGGGAAGTAGGTGGGTGGGTCAGTTGGTGCTTTTAAAAAACTGTTGCTTAGGTTTGGGAAGGAGGAGGGCAGGTCAGTCAACAGCAGCCTCTGGTAGATTTGCGTGAGAACAGCAGGCACAAATGCCTGAAAAAGTTCCGCAAAAACAAAAACTGCAAAAAAGTACCTCCTGTGATGTATTTGGCGCTCTCCAGAAATGCATATAGGAGTATGTTTTCAGAATGAGCCTGGGTTGCCATCTTGGTCTTGTTGCAGACAGTTGCAACCCTTTTTTGCATCTTTGTTGAAACTTCTTGCTGCTTTTGTCTTTGTTATTTCCCTCTTTCTTTATGTAATGAATCGATGATTTATTTATTCAGTAACTGTGCCCTAGAGCTGCATAACTTGTCCTTGTACAACTTTTTGTGTGATGGTTACCATCTTCTTGAGCCTTTTGGGCTCTACCACAGGTGCCTTTGATAGTGCAGAACATTTCGTCAAAAATGTGGGGTTCATTGGGGAGAAAACTTGCAAACACACAGTCCAACACTTTAGAGTCACACTGCTAGCGATCAAAGATTTATGTAAATTTGGCAAGATGAACGCTTTCCGTACTGTACAGGAGACACAGGAGATCTGTACAGAAGATTGATTGACAGTGGTCTACAGCCAATCAGGACGCAGAACACAATGCGCAGTAAAAAAAAAAAACAAGCATGTCAAATTGCACTAAATAATCTGTGAAACTTCAAGGCCGCATAATGTGAACTGTGCTATATTGAGGGACCACTGTACCGAAACATATTTTCTAGTGCAGGTTTACAATCATGATACAAACATAAAAAATATTTACTTATTTTGATTATTATTCTCTTTCCTAATAGATGTCAAATTATTTTATAAAACAACCTGCTCAATTTAATATAAAAAACAACAATATGGTTACATTTTGGCTCAAGGTCGTACTGAATGCCGAACCACATATTTACCAATTCCATCAAACAGATTTAACGTCTGTTTCTTCATTCCCTGGTAGTCAAAAGTAAAGCACCTTCAGAAAAAAGGCTCTGCAGCATCTGTTCATGCTGAAAGACAGTGTTATATTTTCCATATCCCAACAGCTTTCTTTAGTGTCACCAGAGAGTAACAAGACGTGACACTGTGCTAGAACTAGAAGTCAGAAAATTGGCTGGAGTGATGTCTACCTGAGCCCGAATGCCATCAAACCACTCAAAGTCATACCAAGGCAAACAACATAAAAACTTTTGCATTTATTCATGAGGAGCTGGAGGTGGAGGGCAATTGTCTGTGTTTACGGCGAGCGGCCCACACTCTTTCATATAACGCATACGCCTCTGCCATCCATACATTTACACCTTGACTAGCGATTAACTTTTCTTTATCCTTCAAAGGCACACGGTAACATCTCAGGAAAGTTATCGCCGTCGTCCAAATGTTAATACTAATGGTCTCAAAACTCCTTGATGGGGTACGAGAAGTAGACTCTTTCCTCTGTAATATATGGTTGCGCAAAGCGTGCAGTATTTCTCCATCTGTCTTTCTGCGTCTCGTTCCAGCGAAGTCCTCTTTCACTCTGTGAGGGATTTTCTCTGGCGCCATGCATATTCATGAGCTGCCCGTTTTCTGGGCCTATAGGGAAAGAGTGCGTTTTATTGCCAGCTTCACGCTGAATTCTGTTTGGGTTTGCCTAATTCGTGATCTCCCAGCACGGCCACATGTTGTCAGATGAAGGCTCAAAGTTAACTAGGGGCTGTTCGTTCACTCTATTGGTTTGCTGATTATGGTAAAAAATACTTTTATATTCGGTTGGACACTTCAGTTATGTTCAGTCAATTTTTGGACTTTATTTAGGAGGGACATTGGACATTAATAAACATTACTGTAAATGATGTTAGCCAAAGTTAGCCAAAGGCTGTTTTTCATCTGTAATCCCCAGACTACAAATTAAATGATTAATATTAGGGATACACTGATCTGCACTGGCCAAGAAAAGCATGAATTATTTTTATGTCATAGCCAGCAGCTGATAAATGGCAGATGTTGAAATTCTGTTCTACTTTTGTCTTTATAAATAGAAAAAAAACTCTAAAAACTTAATCAAACGTTTTAATTACTGGACTATATCGTAATGCCCATATGTTTTATTTCAAATGTAGTATAATATAATATAATGTAATACAATATAATATTGCCACAATCACCAGCATCATTACATGGACTACAAATACTGTCATGCACCACACACACCTGTTCCTATTCTTCTGCGATTACACACACACTAACTTGGAGCTGCTCATGTACTGATTACACTAACATATGTACGGCTCTCGCACATATAGCTGTCTATGAACATGATGACACATTTTTGTCTTGCTTTGTCTCTTTTTGTTGCTGACCTTTGCCTTGTTTTATTGATTATTCTGCCTGTAATGCCTGCTTGCCCAGTTTTGTTAATAAACCTGCATTTGGATCCGCACTTTGTTGTCAGCATCCCCTTTACATTATACCATAATATAATATGATATAATAGAATAGAATAGAATAGAATAGAATAGAATATAAGGTGACACTGTGGCGCAGTGGGTAGCACAATCACCTCAAGCAAGAAAGTCGCTGGTTCGAGCCTTAGCTGGGCCAGTTGGCGTTTCCGTGTGAAGTTTGCATATTCTCCCTGTGTTCGCATAATAAAGGGACTAAGCCGGAAATAAAATAAATGAATGAATAATATAATATAAACACTTTGATGTAGTTACTTTAGTAAATGTTAGATAATGTATTTACTAACATGAACAAACAATGAACAAAACATGTATTACATTATTTATTCATATTTGCCAATGTTAGTTAATGAAAATGTTGTTTATTGTTACTTCTAGTTAACTCATTCATTCATTCATTTATTCATTTTCTTGTCGGCTTAGTTCCTTTATTAATCCGGGGTCACCACAGTGGAATGAACCGCCAACTTATCCAGCAAGTTTTTACTCAGCAGATGCCGCAACCCATCTCTGGGAAATTTTTGTTTACTCATAGTACATAATTAACAAAGATAATTTATTTTTTAAATAATGCATTAGTAAAAAATTATTGAAATATTAATACTGTACAAGTATTGTTGATTTCCTGGTACTGGGTTGCAGCTGGAAGTGCATTCGCTGCGTAAAACATATGCTTGAATAGTTGGTGTTTTAATCCACTGTGGTGACCCCTGATAAATAAGGGAAATAAGCCGAAAAAAAAATGAATGAATGAAGTATTGTTGATTCTTATTCTTAGTAAATACATTTACAGTTGAAGTCAGAATTATTAGCCCCCCTGAATTATTAGCCCCCGTTTATTTTCATCTTCTGTTAAACGGAAAGAAGATTTTTTTTCAACACATTTCTAAACATAATAGTTTTAATAGCTCATTTCTAATAACTGATTTATTTTATCTTTGTCCTAAGGACAGTAAATAATATTTTACTAAATATTTTTCAAGACACTTCTATACAGTTTAAAGTGACATTTAAAGGCTTAACTAGTTTAATTAGGTTAACTGGGCAGATTAAGGTTAGGTTAATTAGGCAAGTTATTGTATAACGATGGTTTGTTCTGAAGACTATCAAAAAAAATTAGCTTAAATGGTCAAATAATTTTGTCCTTAAAATGGTGTTTAAAAAAATTAAAAACTCCTTTTATTCTAGATTAAATAAAACTAATAAGACTTTTTTTCCCAGAAGAAAAAAAATATTATCAGACATACTGTGAAAAATGCATTGCTCTGTTAAACATAATTTGGGAAATATTTAAAAAAGAAAACAAAAATTCAAAGAGGGCTAATAATTCTGACTTACTGTACATTAATTGAACCTCATTAGGGTTAACAATAAGTGTCATAATATAATATAATATAATATAATATAATATAATATAATATAATATAATATAATATAATATAATATAATATAATAATATATATAATTTTCTGCATCCAAAAAGAGTGAATTGTAACATGAAAATAATTATTCGCCTATTCACAGAATGTTATTATCTCTACAGACCATTAGATTTGATCACATTAGTAAAGTTTTGTCACTTAGATTCTTACCGAAATGTTAGAAAATGAGACCAAACCTAAGTTTGCTTTACATTTCTAAACAACTTGCCAAAGTGAAGTGTTTAATGTGATGTTCTGAGTGCATTGGTGATCATTTTTGCCAAATGCATGGAAATTATGTGAATTAGACATCACATTGCTCCTCCCATGTTGCAATTATTAAAATTTGTTGAAATTTGCGTGCTATTTTCCATATATAAATAATCAAATACAGTATAGACGAAATGACATCCCATCAGGTATAAAAAATGAACTAAGGGTGCTGACCAATGTGAACTTAGAAGCATTCCTTTCCTCCCCGAGCTGCTCATAAATATGAAATGTTTCCCTGGATTCCCAGACTCATACCTATCGTCTCGGGTCCCCTGAGTGCACTAAGAAAGAGTGTCGAGACTGTAGGTGAGCGCAGCGGTCAACTCTTTCATTACAGAGCATGGGGATGGCTTACACAGAAACAAGATGACAAAATGATCCATTCCTTCCTCCGCAGCCAAGTCCATTGCGCTCTTCCTTTAGTCCTGGCTTTGGGTTATACGGATCCCCTGAGCCCATGTCATTTGTAAAGCCCACCGAGCTGGCATGAAGGTAATTCAGTTCACTGAATCATGGAATCGATGATGTGTCACACGCAAACTTCCTGTTATAAACTCTTTCTTGCACTTTTCATCATCCGAGCAGCAGCAGAAATGACTTTTGCTGTAGCGCGGGCCCGACATCAATCCCATGGTTCATCCCGCAGACTCTTAACTTGAGCAGATTGAGCAAGTATCCGCGTCTGATCCGAGGGCAGGTGTGCAGGTTTGATGGCGAAACATGGATAGTTTCTTTGAATATCCCTCCGTTTTATCAAAGTAATTCAAGTTGGGCTTTAAGAACACTTGAAGCGTGTTGCATAACAGCAGCGTTTGGCACGGTGTTTGCTCTGAGAGTACTTGGGGAAAGAAAAAATCTTGATATTCGCCTGCTGTGCTTGCTCGCTTTCAGCATACACACACACACAAATTAACAAAGCATCCTAAGATATTACCGACTGTTAACGTTAACATTATGGCTGTTTAATGCATTACTGTCTGTTGTGGTTTTGATTGACATTTACTGAGTAATTAGCTTGTCAGTGTAAGGGATGATTATATGGTGAGTGCTGACAATTACTGCATTCGGAGCTTTTAGATATAAAGCGAGTAGAAAGACTGCTGGTATACATACATGTTGAGCGGCTCTGCATGAACAGCGATGTTTTATTAAGCTGAAATGCATTTCACACGGCCAATCTCTTTTTTTCTCCCCATGAAATGGTGGGTTTGTAATACAGTGAGAAGATGATTCATATTATTCCGTCTTCGATATGTATTTATAATGAACAAACAACATGTTGTTCTTAAATATATTATTAATGCTGTTCATTAAATTAGAGCTATTTGTAACTGGACATTTTTTTAAAATCCTTATACAGCTTTGGTTAATGTATACTATTTATTTTGCTTGTGTAGAAATATTTAAATACTATTATTGTTCATTTTGTTGTAGTTTGATAGTAATTCTGTTTTTCATTTGGAAAATGTTGTATGCTTTATATAAGCTGTTTATTTTCAGGATTTAAATGTCCTGTGAAATGAAAATACATTTTTTTAGATGTTAGTTTCAGTCTTTTAGTTTTAAGGATGTCTATTACCCAGACTCGTTCTGAAAACGTAGCCCAAAATACATTTCTGGAGAGTGGCAAATTTGTCCCAAGAGGTACATTTTTCTTGCAGTTTTTGTTTGCGAATGCACTGTTTGCGAGGTCGCTGTGTACACGTTTTAAGATCTCAAATTTGTCTCGCAAGTGCTATTCGTGCCTGCTCTTCTCGTGTACATCTACCAGAGGCTGCTGTTGATTGATTGACTTACTGACTGACCCATTGACCGATAACCCCACTCACCCCCTTCCCAATACCCAACCGATAGTGTTTTAAAAACCACTGATTGATCGGCTCCCACCCCCTTCCCCAAACCCAACCGATAGTGTTTTAAAAGCACAGATTGACCAGCGCCCACCCACTTCCCTGAACCCAACTGACAGTGTTTTGAAAAGCAATCCAGAAAAAGAATTTTTTTGGCCCCCTGATTTTTACCATGTTTTCAGATTTTACCACATTCTCACCCTGTTATTTACTGGTCTATTTTATATTTTGACTTTTGGTTTAGTCTTATTCGCTTTCTGAAAACATTCTTTGCCAGACTCAAACCCCATCGTCGTGGTCAACTCCTCTCTGCATCTCAAGTCCGCCGACATATGCTGCGAGCCACTGGACTAACTGATAACAGCGGGAAAGCCGTCCATATGGAAGTAAGCATTCAGCTGGTAATGCGAAAAGGAACTGCGTCATACTGCCCTGTAGTGCTTCGTTTTAAAGACGAAATGCAGCCATAAGTACTTTTGGCTACATCATTTGTGATCTCCAGAAATGTCTATAGGGCTACGTTTTCAGAATAAGCCTAAGTTGGATATCCAATAGCTAGTGTGCTCCAAAACAGTCACAAAATATGTGTTTATAAAATATAAAACTGAAATAAACATCCAAACTTGCAGTTTGTCCACCTAAATGGATACAACTTTTTTTTACATCACCTCATACTTTTGTTTCTCATCAAATCCTGACCAATCAAATGCTCTCGTCAGACATGCAATAAAAAATGCACTTCATGGGACCTTTAAAAGGATAGTTCACTCTAAAATGAAATCATTTATTCTCCCTCATGTACTTTAAACCTTCATGAGCTTCTTTCTTTTATTGAACATTAAAGAAAATGTTTTGAAAAATGCTGGTTGCCGGAACGCATTGATTTCCAAAGTATTAAAATATTATTATGGATGTCAGCAAGCAGAATTACTTAAAATATGTTCTTTTAATTGTCCCTTTAAGGAGTATAATAGGAATATACCGTAAGAATGGTCCATTTAAGTACTACAATAAGAATATTTTTTTTTGTTGATAATCAAGTTGGCATATTAAAATGAGTTATCAAGGATAGCGTCACACAGAAAAGTTTCAACTGAATAAAACAATTAGAACAATATTTCACAATATCACTGATTGCAGTGTTTTAGTTTTGGTTAAACGATTTTTTTTTCTTAGCAACATTTTCCATTACGGCACTAGTCAAAAATATCTTAAACCTTCATGCACTTATACTGCTTTGCAATTTGGAGTTAATCAGTCTGATATGATGAAAGGCTCTTTTTTAAATAAGGGAATGCTTCAAAGCATGTTAGTTTAATTTCAATGTTTAAAAAAAGCACTATGAAAGGTCAGCTTGTGATGGTTGCATAATTTGGATAGCACACTTTCCTTGATTAAAACCGCATTTCATTTTTAAAATAGCTTCTTTTTCTTCTTCTTTTCCCCTTTTTTTACCAAATCTCACACATCTGTGGGATATAATTTGGCAGTTGCCTAGCGAACAAGTCAATTTTTGAAAGTCACAAGAGCGGCCCCCAGATTCAAGGGTCCCATTAAAACATCTTCTCTTCCCCATTGTCTCTGCGAGAGCCCTTTGAGCTCAAATTGACAAAAAAAGAAGAAAAGGTATTAAATATTCATAGGCTAACACCCATTAGACGTATCGAAGGTGTCATTCAGAGGCAGGTCTATTTCTGGGATAAGAGCACTGTCTGCTGTTTGTTTCACTGGCCTGTCTCTCACAGTCTTCCTGCTCGAGCACAGGCACATTGCTGCACGTTTGATGTCGAGGAAACAGTCGCACAAGTTTTGCCAGCCTTCGCCTGGACTTGTCAGATTCAGGAGCACTGAAAGCTTGAAGAAGTATGCCGAGACCTCACATCTAGTGGCTGCAGATGACATGGAGAAAAGAAAGACTTGCACTGGCATTCAGCTCTTCTACTTCCTTTTCTGAATGAAGTAGAGATGGTTTCATACGCAAAGCCATTAATTTACCATTAATTTGTTCTGAAAGCAAAAAAGCTCCCTTGAACTCGACATATTTTCTTTTGTTGTCATTTCGAGCTCTATGGTGCTCATTAGAGGCCTATACGCGATTTCTCGCTCACCTCGAGTCTCTTGTGAAACCTCGCTCAATGTGCAGGAATAGTGGCCGCGAATATTCAAATGTGCAGTCTGTTCCCCTGGCACGTATATCTGAAGGCCTGCCACACTCCAATAGACGAACATATGTCTCTCAGCCGAGTCAAAGCTAATTGAATTAAAAGATGTCTCCACAAACTGTGCAAATAACAGACTTGAAGCAAGCCAACATTTGCGAATCAGTGGTTGTAATTTTACAATAAGAAGCGACACGCTTTTGGGCTTTAAAATAGAGAATGTGGCTTCACTCTCACAGATGGTGAAAATTTCAATTTGTGGCATGTCTGTATAAGTTTGCCCAGCAGGCAAAATGCAGTGACTGAGCCAACCCAGAAACTGAGAAAGGTAGATTTAGAGTTTGATCCGTTTTGTTTAAAAAAGTGCATAAAATAATTATCGAGCGTTATTTTTGAGCAAGACATGTCTGTCAAGCTTGATAGTCGTTCAGTTTGTAAAACAGAACTATACCACCAACGATGTAGCAAAAAAATTTACATTTTGGACCACTTTATATTAAGTGGTTTTAATTACTAGGTACATTTACATGTTTTTGCACTGAACTAATTTTTTTAAATATGACCTGCTTATAATTACATCTGTAATTAATTTCTGTAATTACATTTATAATTACACTGTTGACCCTTTCCTTACCTTAACTCCAACCCTAAACCTATCTACTTGTTAACACTTCAATATGCTCTCTCTGTCGCCGTGCTTGCCGACACCGAGGCAGTAGTAAATGCACCTGCAGTTTTGACCGCTGGGTGGCGCTTTAACCATAAAATCTGGTTGCAGCGCACACGTGAGGAGAAACTTCAGAGACTTTTTACCTCTAAATGTTAAATGTGCGCACACTACAAGATATGAGAACCATGGCACAGCACACACTACAAGATATCATTAAGATTATCATGCCCAATGGAGCAGTTGTAACACTGTACATGTTGTGTGTGTAAGATGCATCTCTGCTGTTGGTTTTAATGCAAACTAAATCCACACTTTGCTGATGAAGCATTAGCAAACACTTGAGCAACAACACTATGATTGTATTATTAATGCTTGCCTTTAATCTACACCTCCATAAACATGTACTATGTAGATGCATCGTGTCATCCTTTTATAAGACTTGTTTTCAGGTGTCTACACAGACATGGCAATGGTGGCACACACTACAAGATATTATTAAGATTATCATGCCCGATGGAGTAGGATGGAGAAATTTATTTGCAGTATAACTTGCTTTATCAATAATTATTATAGACTAGGTTTCAAATATTTGAACATTTTAACTATATCACTTTAAAATAACAAACACTGTACATCTCTGTATATTTATGCTAAAACACTGCTTTTTTATTTGTTTATTTATTTGTGTATGCATGTATGTCTGTACTTTTAATTTTAGTTGTCTTTTATTTCTTTAAATTAAATTTCCAAAATGAATCCTCATTTCACTTAGCAAGTTTACAATGATAATGATAAGCTTGTTAACAGGATTTAATGATTGTTGAAGGAATTATAGGGCTTTGTTTCATTATTGCATCTTCATTTTCAAGTAGTAAAGTATTTGCAGCTACTGTATATTTCTGTCCGTTCACATCCCGTCCCTTTGTGCTCCCTGGTGGCATGGTCGGAAATTGCTCTAACACCTAAAAACACATTCTTAATACTTTAGTGCAGCGGAGGCGTTAATCGTCTTTTGAAGTGTCACCCACTGTATATCCACAGAACTGTCCCTAACACTATATTTACCCCACTTCAAAAGCACCAGATATGTTGCGCAATGCTAAATAAACACAATAAGTACACTGTTTTGATTTTCTGATGTAAATACATAGTAATTAGGCCACTTAATATAAAGTGGGACCAAAATTAGTTTTCCTGGCATTTTAAAATTGATCCACATTTACACATTCATGAAAACTACCAAAAACGCTTTGTCACAAATGCCAGACCAGCATTTGGTGCTGTCATCTTGTTAGTAAACAGTTCCCGCAGAGAACTGACAACTTGCTGTTAGCAGCTCAGTACTGATGTGTATGTAGAATTTGTTGTGTGTGTAAGATGCATCTCTGCTGTTGGTTTTAATGCAAAGTAAATCCACACTCTGCTGATGAAGCATTAGCAAACACTTGAGCAACAACACTATGATTGTATTATTCACGCTTGCCTTTAATCTACACCTGCATAAACATGTACTATGTAAACGCATCATGTCCTCCTTTTTAAAGACTTGTTTTCAGGTGTCTGCACAGACATGGCAATGGTGGCATTTTTAAGAAACCAATTTTGAGGTGTATTTCAGTCACAAAAATATTGTTATCATTTAAATGAACAGGCAAAATGCATCAGAAGTTTGCTCCATAATTGAAAAAATAAATTGGCACAGTGATGTTGCCTTACAGCAAGAAGGTCGCTGGTCCGGGTCCTAGCCACCACTAGTTTGAGTTGAGAAATTATTCTTTTATGATCACTTTTTATTCATATCAAACATTAAAGTTAAATTTAGATGAAGTCATATTGTACACAACTTTCTCTGGGGTTGCTGTATAACAAATACCAACATTTTAACAATTTAAATAAATAAAAAATAAAATCACTTTCTGGCCATTGGATATTAGGCATAGCCATATATATTGCGATCGTGATTTTCGAAAGTATTACTGCGCTTTGCAAACGTTTATTATTACCATTTCATGAGTCTCCCTACACAGTTGAATAGAGCGCCTGGACCCGGAAGCCGCTTCCGTTTCCCAGTGATGGGTTGCAGCTCGAAGGGCATCCGCTGCATAAAACATATGCTGGATAATTTGTTGGTTCACTCCGCTGTGGCAACCCCAGGTGAATAAATGGATTAAGCCGAAAAGAAAATCAATTGATGAATGAACTTTTTTAAAGTACACACTGGTTCATTAGTACTATGATCATGAGTAATGCACTTTATTGTTTAAAGTTTTAATGTTTACGTTTCCTTTACCTTATTTTTAAGACTTGAGGTATTATTTGTTGTTGTTTTTGCTATCAGTCTAAGAAAACTATATAAAAATATTGTTCATAAAATGTATCAAATTCATGTTAGACATGTTTAACATTAAATAATGTAAAGAAAGTACTTAATCATGAAGTGTACATAATTATTAACTAGTTTGGTATAGGGCAAACTAATGATCTTATGACTTTTTTACCACTTTTAAGTAATCTGAAATGTTTAATTGATTTTTAATTAACTTTTTTATTTATTTTATTTAAGCAATTTAACTGAAATTTGACTTCTAATCATGCTTTGCGATGGCACTCTAAAGGAAGGGTTACTGCAAAAATTAAGCTTCATCTGATTCCCTTTATGATTAATGTTGAGTGGGACATTTAGTAGATGAATTTTTTTACTATACTGATTAGATTTTATGATTATTATACTGATTGGATTTTGACGAATTGTTTTGTAATCTTATTGCATCTGATTAGGACAAGATGTGATGACGTAAATATTCGGCGTTCGCTTTTTTGCAAGTATAAGTACATAGGTTACACTCATTTTCAGGAATAATCAACAGAGAAAGTCACTTTTGTGTGAGTTTGTGTGGTTTGGATTAAGGAAATGTTTATTATCCTTTCCAGTTTCTGTCATAACTTAGTTTTAACTAAACAGTACTATATTGTTACTACTAGTAGGGAAGTTTAGATTTTGGACATCTTACAAGCTCTTTAAAAACGGATTTCTTTGTAGAATTTGGTATGCAGCAATTAAATATTTAAATACGTTGGATAACATTGTTTGAAACTCGGTCTAGTTATATAAAGAAAGAATGAATAAGTATGTAAGATTGCCTCTAGTGAATACTGATTGAGTCTCTGATGACTCAGCAATTTTTCCAGTTTACGGTATGGCTAAATGAGTAAAATCCCTCGGCTGCTCATGTTCTCTGTTGCACCTTGTGATTTCAGTGAGCTGTCATGATCGACAGGATCATTTCAGTTGCTCGTCTCTCTTTCCACACTAACAACTGCTTTCATTTGCTCTATGAGAAAGTCTGCTGACATTGTGCTAACTCTTTGTTACTATGGCAGCCAATAAATTAGAAATTGAAGGCGGTGTCTGAGCAACTGGATCAGATTTCATTAAGGCCAGTCCTAAAATGTGAACAAAGTCTATGGCTGCTTCCGAAAGCTTAGGTGGCTGACTTGTTGCCTCGCTGCCCTAGCAGACAGTGACTCTGAAAGCAATATTATTGCTGGATGGCACCTCATAAAACTGATTTCAGGCAGAAGTCTGAGACAACATAATGATTAAAAATGTACAACAAAATAAAGTGTGCTTTGGTGATAACTAAGGGAATATATAATTGCATAAATTCTAACTTTCGCAGTAGAAATGCCATCAAAACTGGAAAAAATGTTGGTCAAAAACAAACATTTTCCCATACCGTAAGTTACATGATTGTGTGATTTTGAAGGCAGCGAGATTTAGGCAAGGCAAGAATAATCAGCACTGTAGTATACATATATATTATACATACACTACCTGACAAAAGTTTTGTCGTCATTCTCAGTTGTAAGAGCAACAAATTCTAACATGACTTGTTGGTCATTTGGAAAAGTGTCAGATGCTAGAGTTTTCAGATGAATCATCTGTTGAACTGCATCCCAATCATCACAAATACTGCAGAAGACCTATTGGAACCTGCAAGGACCCAAGATTCTTACAGAAATCAGTCAAGTTTGGTGAAGAAAAAATCATAGTTTGTGGTTACTTTCATTAAGGAGAGTGAGAAATCTGCAGAGTGGATGGCAACATTAACAGCCTGAGGTGTCAAGACATTTGTGCTGCTCATTACATTACAAACAACAGGATAGGGCAAATTCTTCAGCAGGATACCGCTCTTTCACATACTTCAGCCTCCACTTCAGTGTTCCTGAAAGCAAGGAAGGTCAAGATGCTCCAGGATTGGCCAACCCAGCCACCAGACATGAACATTATTGAGCATGTCTAGGTGAGATGGAGGAGGCATTGAAGATGAATCCAAAGAATCTTAATGAACTTTGGGAGTCCTGCAGGAATGCTCTCTTTGCCATTCCAGATGACTTTATTAATACGTTATTTGAGTCATTGCAGAGATGTATGAATGCAGTCCTCCAAGCTTATGGGAGTCATACATTATTTCTGTTAAGTGACAAGACTTTTGCCTAGCGAAGTCTGATTAAATTATTAAAATTCAATGCATGATCATATTTTATTTTGGTAAAATAAGCGTAATCTAGGGGCCTTTTTCTTTCATATAAGCCACTTCTGATACCAAATGATCAACTAGAAGTCAAGTTATAATTTGAATCAGTTGTATTGCCATGGGTGCTTCACACACAAGGAATTTGTTTCGGCTACAGAAGCTTCCCTTGTACATAAAAAGTGACAACACAAAATAAATATATAAAAATAGATGATAAACATTAAACAAGACAAGATGTAGTTAGTCAAAAGATCTGGGTGTTGAATTGTTTTTACAGATTTGTTGTAAATATACATTGGCATTTGTACACAGGACTTTATAACCTGTATAAAGTATTGCATTGTATATTGATATAAGGTGTTGTGTACAAGTGAATATGAGAAAGTATTACACATATTAATTGCACAGTAGGGGAATATTTAACTGTCCATAAGGTAGATGGCCTGAGGAAAGAAACTTTTCCTGTGTCTGGCTGTTTTTGTGCTTGGTGCTCTAAAGCACCGACCAAACTGTAACAGTTCGAACAGGTAGTGTGCTGGATGCGAGGCGTCTAGAGTGATTTTGCGAGCACTTTCACTCACTGTGGAAGAGTATAGTTCTTGAAGTGTTGGAAGGGTAGTGCCAGTGATTCGTTTAGCAGTCCGGACTATTCGCTGTAGTCTACGGAGGTCAGTTTTGGCAGCTGAGCTGAACCAGACGGTGATTGAAGTAGAACCAGACGGTGATTGAAGTAATATATAATATTATAATGTTGTTTTCAAGCCAAAACATTCTGAGGTGTCCTGGCCTGGCCTAACCCTTGTCTTTAACTTTGAATCTCCAACCCACACTTTATCTGCTGGCTGTTGATCAGTGCTCTACATGGCCGTGGGAGCAAAAGGCAGGATGTGTGCTCAGATACCATTATATCATTTGTCCCCAAACAGGAACATTGGTGACGCAGCTGCTCTTTGACCCAGCGATTGGTCACTTTTCAGAGCCACTTCCTGTGGGCTCCTCTGTTTTCAATCACAGCAGCAGAACAGAAGGTGTTTTTCGGCCAGTGAGCAGTCAGGAAACAGCTAAAGTCAACACTATCTCCATGTCCACTTCCAGGATGCTCTCCATTACTTTGGCCTGTATGAAAGAGTCCTCTGGGCATCAGGGAGAGTTTTGTGTGATGTTTCCAGTCTTGCACATGAGCTTCGGCACAGGAGTGGAAGGCAGGGATGTGATGTAGTAATTAATGAGGCTGGAGAGAGGGGTCGTGGCGGGTGTCGCAGGGCCACCCTACGGCCAAAACACTAATACAGTATTCAATTAAGAGCTTCGCTGTGCTCTGACAGGATCCCGGCAGGGGGCTGACATTGCTCTAACCAGACACTTACATGCCTTGGAATTAGGTGCAAAAATAATAGGGAGCAAAAATTTGCAGCTGATGAATGAACTGACCGCCGGAATATGCAACTGACCTGAGGCTGATTCTAATTTCACCTCAGTCCGTTTCTGGGAAATTCAGATTTTATTCTAGGATTTGGAGTAATTTATTTATTTTTAATGATTCGTACAAATTCCTCTGCCTTCCAAAAGCTTGGTCTTTTGCTGTCTCGTTCCGTTAGGCTTCTGTGTGTCTACATGAATTTTGGTTGACTTTGCTGCTTAGTCTAGCGATGGAATAACGTGAGAAGACTGAACTTTAATTTGTTTAGTACAGTGTTTGATTTAAACCTTAGCATGTTAACATTTAAGCATATTCTTGAAAATTGAAACACAGGAAAAGCAACTAAATGCTTTATATTTAATGAGAAATGTTTAAGATTATTTTGATTAGATACAGGAATTTATTTTTTTTGTTATTTGTTACATTTATTTGAAACAACCATGCCAATATTGAAATATTTAAATTATTTTCTAGCAAAGTTCAAACTTACAGCTCAACTTTAATAAATAAATAAGCACAAAACATAAGGGTGGCAACAGCCCTTCATGGCTGGCTGTCAACTAAACATTAAACTGAAACCAAACATAAAGTGTCCAGGCCGGGACTTTCTTGTCTTTCTTTTTTGTCACTTTTTTATCTTTCCAGAGCTCCTTTATGTGGGACTCTAGACTGGTGTGGCTCAAACCATTCCCACAGCTCTGAGCTGCACCCCACTCGTTACGTATTTATTTATTTATTTTCTTTGTTTGTTTTGCATTTAAAACGCAGTGACACATTTAAAAAAAGTAGATTCATTTTCTTAATTTATTTAATTAATTTTAAAAATATTTTACACTGGCAGAATTTATTTGGCAGTAAGGTGTTTTTAAACTATATTAATATTTAAATTTATTTTTCAATAATTTACTTTTGCATTTATAAATTGATATATTTGTGACCACACAACCAAAGTTTTGAGTATTATTATTTTAGGTATAGATTATTTTATAATATGTAAATGTTTAATGGGGTTTCTTAAGCTCACCAAGGCAGCATTTGTTTGTATTTGATTAAAATAATGTTATTAAAATTACAATAACTTTGTTTAAATATATTTTCAAAAATTCATTCATTCATTCATTCATTCATTCATTTTCTTGTCAACTTAGTCCCTTTATTAATCAGGGGTCGCCACAGCGGAATGAACTGCCAACTTATCCAGCAAGTTTTTACACAGCGGATGCCCTTCCAGCCGCAACCCATCTCTGGGAAACATCCACACACACACACACACGCACTCATACACTACGGACAATTTAGTCTACCCAATTCACCTGTACCACATGTCTTTGGACTGTGGGGGAAACTGGAGCACCCAGAGAAAACCCACGCGAACGCAGAGAGAACATGAACACTCCACACAGAAACGCCGACTGAGCCGAGGATCGACCCAGCGACTTTCTTGCTGTGAGGCAAACGTGGTACCCACTGCGCCACTGCGTCGCCTATTTTCAAAAATAGTTTATTTTAATAAACAAATACATAATACATATCAGAGGCGAAGCAGTGGCGCAGTAGGTAGTGCTGTCGCGTCACAGCAAGAAGGTCGCTGGGTCGCTGGTTCGAGCCTCGGTTCAGTTGGTGTTTATGTGTGGAGTTTGCATGTTCTCTCTGCGTTCGCATAGGTTTCCTCCGGGTGCTTCGGTTTCCCCCACAGTCCAAAGACATGCGGTACACGTGAATTGGGTAGGCTAAATTGTCCGTAGTGTATGAGTGTGTGTTTCCCAGAGATGGGTTGCGGCTGGAAGGACATCCGCTGCGTAAAAAATGTGCTGGATAAGTTAGCGGTTCATTCCGCTGTGGCGACCCCGGATTATAAAGGGACTAAGCCGACAAGAGAGTGAATGAATGAGTGATTACCTATCAGGCCCATACCCAGCCTAGTGAAAGTGGTCTTGTTTTTCTCAAAAAGTGGATCTTTTTTGCAGTAATTTGACTAATTTTCTGTTTAATTATGGGGTTTAAATACTGCAGTTTATTGAAATTTTAATCACATTTGTTTTTGCTGGATTAGCTTGTTGGATGGTCACACTTTTTGATGTACCAAAACATTTTCCAAAGATTAAGAATAAAAAAATATGAAGTGACTTTATAATCACTAGGGGTAAAAATAGCAATCTGTTAAAGTTTTACATTTTACATACTCTGGCCTATTGTCATTTATTCATTAGGCAAATAACAAACTGGCCAGCACATTCAACTTTCATCAGTCATAATTTGGCCATTTAAATAATAATAATAATAATAATAATAAACAAAATAATAATAATAAGATTGATAATAATGTAAAGCTTAACGATTTTTCCAGGTTTTTTTGTAAAAAAAAAAAAAAAAAAAACTTTTGAAAAATCATGGATAACCACAAAAGCCTAATAAGTATTAATATAAGTCGCTTTTGGTGCTTCACAACTATTTATTGGCCACTATTCTTTCCAAAATAAGGGCCTTTCGAATCACCCGATCCCCCCGGCTGTATATACAGCATATACATACATACAGCTCTAAACCTAATCTTTATTTGTTGCATCTGTTTTGAACATTGTTTTGAGCATTTCATTGCAACACAAGTTAAAAGACATGCTCTCATGTGCTTTGTGAAGCTCTCACCATCATCACCTCATTGTCCCATTGCCTCTCACACTCCTCTGCGGTGGTTTCATCATTTTCCAGGTCTGTTGATGAAGACCAAAGCCATCTGCGCGTTATTCATCTGCTCATTTCACATTGCCAATCCAAATCGCCAAGCACCAAAACATCACCCTCACATTCCTGTACGCCACAGGTCCCGTAGAGAAGAGCTGCTTTAGGTAGAGGCCAAACAGCAGCTGTGTGTCTGGCAGGTCGCTGTCCCGTAATATCATCCATGGGGAGCTGACAGCTCAGATCATCCGTCACGCAGGTGACTTTCTGAGACCACCTGACATAGAGAAGCACTCATTTCAGCAGGAGATTAAAACATCCCTCTGATCCTACTCAACTGGACACCTTCACTACCACAAGTCAAGAGTTGCGATTCTTTCAAGTGTTTAAGTGTTTCATCATTCTGTCAGAGGCTGGAGGATGTGGCTGCTTTTGAGAAAATAAGAACGTGCGTATTATTGTTTCAACTTTAAGCAACACTATGCAAGTTTTTTTCCTCACTGCTCCTCCTTGTGGTTAATAAGTGCCGTTGTTAATTACCAGTGTTCTAAAACTATCGTTGCACTTCACAGTGAGCGGCACAACTTTTGTTATTTGTTGACTAACCTGACAGAAATGGTGTATAAGCTGACATTTCATTCTGAAAACATGTTTACCGACTAGGTAAAATAGCCAGTTACACTGCACCATGTTCAACAAATATCATCACCCAACAGTCAATTGTCTCTTTCAGCTTGCTTCATTGAGCGTAAATCTGTTCTTGTAACAAACTAACAGACAAAGGGGTGGGGTTAACAAAATTGGGGCTAAAACTGTCAAACTGAATTCAAAAGTTGGACCACCACTCCAAACGTGAAGGCGAATGGTCAGACTTTGATTGAAGATTACCAAAACAAACATAATTTTAGAAACATTGTCCTCATAATAAAGGGTCTTTATTTAAGGGTCGTAATTTTGCTGTTTTATTACAATGGAATTAGTCTTATATTAATGAAAACTACTTGGATATTGGAAACCACTTATGCAACTTGATAAAATAAAATTAAATAAAATAAATAAAAAAGTGACTTTGACTATCTATTTCCTCTTTTAAATTGCAAGTTGATATCCTGCTCTTGCATTTTTTTTTTTTGTTGTTGGTGTTTTTTTTTAATGGTGATATGAGTTGATATCTTGCAGTTTATTGCATTCAGACCAGGAATTGTGAGAGATCAACTTCATAAAATTTAATTACAAGGGGAAAAAAAGACTCACTCAATATGTATATATTTGACTTTATAACTCAAAATTGCTCGTTATTCCTTGTAAAGATGTAATTATGAGATATAAACCACTGCTAAATAAAAAATAAAATAACTGTGATCTTTTCCTGAAATTGTGAGAAAAATAATAACAACTAGTATAAGTAGTAGTAATAATAATAATTTTAATAAGTTTAGTCCAATTTTGAGCAAACAAGATTATTTTCTTAAAGGTGTTGGTTTATATTTTGCAAATCTCACTAATTTGCAAATGTGGTACTAATGGTATACTCACACTATGCTATCCGAACCATGCCCATGCCAGTTTCTCAGTTCATTTGACAAGTGTGAGTGCTCACAATCGGGCTCACGCACAGTTCAGTTCAGTTCACAGCCAGAGTGCACGCCATAGTCCGGGACTGAAGAAGTGACTTTAAAGGGATTGTTTCTTATGGATTTATTAATCATTCTAACTTTTCAAATAACAGGAATGTCATAGTTTATTAAAGATGTAAAACCCTTGCTAACTTTTATAAGCGTAAAAAGTTGTGGATCTTATCTGCAAAATATTTTGTGTGTCACTGCATCCCAAACCACTAAAATGATATAACTAAAGCAATGTCCACTGCGCTTCTCTTCCTGAAAAGTTGCATCATCGATAAATAAAGTGTGCTCAGTTTCGGAATGCAAAATGCAGTGTAGGTGCAGTCCATTGGGGTAGAGGGGAAAGGGGACAATCGTGTTTCGGTACGATTTAAGGCAATTGCACCTAGTGTGATTATGCCCTAATACAAATGTTTTGAAAAATGAAATCAGAACTGCAATTGTCATCATGAAATTTTGGGAGAAACAGCCAAGTTTTTTTTTTTTGCACAATTCTCTGGAAAAAATAAAAAAACTGAAAGTTTATGTGTATAATTTCAATGAATTATGAATCAAATTGCTAGTTGAACATAAGTGAAGTTTATTTTTAAACTAATTTCAAGAGGAGCACGCGCTTATGATTGATAGCACCTGGTCCACATTAGCTAACACTGATTTACCAATCAGACGACTCGTTAACCACTATAAATAACCAGAGTATCTTATTTCAGCCATCTTCGTCTTGAAGAATCCCCCCTCCTACTCCCATTTCCTTGTCAGGGCAGCACGGAGGCCTAGTGGTTAGCCTCACGGCCGCACAGCAAGAATGCCAGCGGCTCAGACAATACCTGGCCAGGTTGGCGTTTCTGTGCGGAGTTTGCATGTTCTCCTTGTGTTTGCGTGGGTTTTCACCGGGCTCTCCGGTTTCCTCCCACAGACCAAAAACATGTTACATAAGTAAATTGACAAATCTAAATTGACAGCATAGACACTTCATAGCATTATAATCTTCTTCCAACATTATCAAGCAGTGGTGTTCTTGAGACCTACCTGAACTCGGACTTCCCTCTCGCCCTGTAGTGGGCGAACTCTTAAAATTTCTAATAAAAAAGGTCTGAATTTCAAGTTTAAAAATATGCAGTTCTGTGAAAAAACCCTTTTGGGTTTCTAACACACATCCAATCGCAAAAGACAATGTGCAATCTGATCAATCAGAGCAGAGCTGACTTATGGAAAGGAGTGGTTTAGAGAGAACAAATGCTTGAAGAATCCATGCTGTGAGAAAAGTTTCATTTGTCATTTCCTTGGGGACTAATTCCTTATAAATACTTACTAATCAGGAATATTTCAATTCGAGAAGTTTGTTGGCACCTCAGGTCAAATGAATTAGAGCCATGGAAACAGTATACCATTCAGAAGGAAAATTAATTGCTTTTTTGGAACACTCAAATTGGAGAATAAAATCAGTGCAGACCAGAAAATCTGATAAAACGGCCAGCTTTCTTTACTAATGGGGATAAATGGAATCCTTATTTTTAAAGGAGAGTTGCTTTTATAGAAAGTACTTTTATTAATAAGTAACTTTTATTAATTTAATTAGTAATTGACCACTCTTTGGTGCATTCAGTTATGGAAGACTGTATTTCCTTCATGTCAGTATAGAAGCACAAGAGCGAAATGGACAAGTCTTTCGGGAGAAGCCATTTACGTACATCATTATTTCTGCTTTTTTTATTACAACAGTCCTAAAAGATTGTCAAGACTTTGAGTGACAGCGATGATTTTCATCAGTTTTCAATAGCTAGCACACAATATGAGAATGCAACAAAGGTAGAGATGATAGGAGTTATTACATGTGCCTTAATAGATGTATATGTGCACTGTGCATGTTCGCTTGGGCTGGAAGGTGTTTAAATATCTCGCTGGCATGGCAACAGCTCAAGGTAATTATAGAGTACTTTTGTCATTTCTCACCTCTGTCATCGAGCGAATACGTGACTGGGGTCCGTAGCGCGAATCAATCAAGTAATCAGTTTTTAACTGACGAGAGTATGACTAATACAGTTCTTCTTTTCTGTCGCCGTCTAAAGGAAGATTATGACGGAGGATGTCTATGATGACGGTAAATTGCTTTTCCAAAGTATAACATAATCATAACAGCTTATTTGGACAAAGTGCTTCGATTTCATGCTATTATTTTTGCCAGGTCTCACATCACGACCAGCAAGAATTACAGGTCATGCTTAATACCTAGCAGTTTGGTGGTCCAAATCGCTCAGTTAGCTAGATAATAATAAGATGCGATATTCAGAAGAAATTTATTCTGTTCCTACTTGCATTCATATACTGTCTAGTGGAAAGATATTAGTGTTGTTATGTTACTTGTAACTGGATGTGATTATGGTATTAGCTCTAAATAGGTCTAAGCGATATACAGTTGAAGCCACAATTATTAGCCATCCTGAATTATTAACTCCCTGTATAATTTCCCCCAATTTGTGTTTAAAAGAGAGAATAAATATAATTGTTTTTAATAACTAATTTCTTATAATCTTAGGTTTCATTTATCTTTGCCATGATGACAGTACATAATATTTTACTAAATATTTTTCATGATCTTCAGCAATAAGTGTTATTTCAGTATTACGTGATATGAATATTGTTGTTCAAAAAGCCCCTATTATGCATAAAAAGGTCAAATTTTGGTTTGGGGGTCTCTAACAACAGTCTGACATGCATGCAAGGTTAAAAAACACTTACATTGTCTTTTATTCTATGCATTTTTTTTTACCTAACTATCCCAATGACTCAATGACATTTGATTTGCTCAGCGATTTATTTGTTCCCAAACCCCTCCTTAGCCCGATGCTAATCTGCACTCATTAGTTCGATGACCAAGTCTACTGCATACAGCCCGAGATATAGAGAAATGCCCACAATGGCTTATCAACAATGTTGAAGTAGTCAGAGTGCAGAGTGTATGTGTGAGCCCAGTGCAGGAGTGCATTAAAGCAATGCAGTTTAACATCAGCATGTTGCTCTATTGTTAACCATGACACACATTTATATTCACAGTATTAATCCCCACAGTGGCAAAAGCTGAATTATTTTGAAACTTGACCGCCACACTTGTGAAGAAACAGCTGATGATGGCCATAGCAACGACACATGGCAGTGGATTGCGATCTCTTAAACACGTTTAAATCTGTAAACAAAGCGTCACTCGTCACATTTTCAACGTGGTTTTAGACACAATATGACTATATAAAAAGTGAGCCAGATGCAGTACAAGCCATATGGAGTGTTTACAAATAACAAAAGACTATTAAATAAATAATTTGCAAGCTAAAGAAAACAAGGAGGCATTTTAATTTTAAACTTAAGTTACTTAGACTTGTGAAATGGAGGAAGAAACTGATCCATGAACTATGTACTGTAAAGTTCCTTTCAAACTCTGACAAAGTCCCATACATCAATAGTCTTTTCTGATCCTTCCTTTAACAAACGGCCAACGAATTCCTTGTTGTTAGAGTGAGTGAATGAGTATATCACTCATTTTCAGTAGCCAGTCAAAATGCTACATGAAGTATTCACAAATTCTTAGCACGCCTGCTACGAGGTGTACACATGTGTGATACTGCATGACAGATTAGTGTTTAACTGAAGTTAAAATGATCAAATAAACTGTGAGAGGTTTGAGCCCTAGCACACAGTCAGTAATATTCTACTTAAAGGAGGTGTTCTTTGAACTGTCAAGACACCTTTATAATTGTTGTAAATGAGGGCGATGCCAACCCTCTTGTGCACCACCAGAGGGAACCATCGCCAGAATTCTGATTCGACTCACGGACTCAAAATCCCATAAGCCCTGCTACCTGGCACTGATTACGGTCCAGGTGCAACTCATCAGCTCTCGTGTATATATACCACACTCACGCTCCGGTTCGTTGCGAAGTCTTGATTTGCCTGGCTGTCATTTCTGAGCGTTCCATACTCCCTGCTTCGGACTGATCTGTGTTTCTGACCCTGTGCTTGTTCTACGATTACGAAAGACATCTGCCTGCCCCTGATCTCCAGCCTGTTATTCTGACCAGTAAGATATCTGCCTGCCTTTGAACTTTTGCCTGTCCCACGTTCTGTCTCCTGGATTGCCCCTTTGTGTTTGTTTGTATGTATGCTCTTAATAAAGCTTGCAAATGGATTCAATGCCTTCTGACTCATCACAACAGAAGACTTCGCCACTACAGAATCCAGCAGCTTTAGCACAAGTCTCGACTGAACTTTCCGCTCAAGCCACTCAGTTAGCCACCCATCATCAACAACTCACCCATCTAACTTCTCTCACGGAGGAACTGGTGAGAGCTATGCAGCAACTCCGTCATCCGAATCCTGCAGTTACCCCGCCTGCTACCATGACAGCTTCTCAACCAACGCATGTCTCCAATGCTCCGGCTACCGTAAGTCCCCGATTAGCTTTTCCTGAATAGTTTGGTGGGTCACCTTCTCGCTGCAAAGGCTTCTTATTGCAATGCAAACTATTTGTTAACCAACAACCTGCATTATATCCCACTGATTCTAGTCGGGTGGCTTTTGTATGCAACCTGTTAACGGGGAAAGCGCTGGAATGGGCTACAGCGATATGGAAGGAGGAGGAATGTAACTATCCCACATTTGAAACTTTTCTCAAGCAATTTCGGGAAGTGTTCGAGCACCCAGCAGATGGGAGAAGCCCCGGTGAGCAGTTACTTTCTCTTACACAGGGGCGTAACACAGCTGCAGAATACGCCCTGTCATTTCGCACTCTCACCGCTCAAACTAACTGGGTTGAGGATACACTGAAGACACTATTCAGACGGGGTCTGAATACCAATCTACAATCCGAATTGGCTTGCCGTGACGAAGGAAAGAAATTGAACGAACTCATTGAACTTACCATCCGTCTTGATCATCTGATTCGCAGCCGTAGAAATCCTCGCACACAGCTCCATGTTTCAAGTGACACGCCCCCTGATGAACCCATGCAACTGGGTTTCACCCGTCTCACCCATGAAGAAAGAATGCATCGATTACAAAATCATCTATGCCTGTACTGCGGTCAATCAGGGCACAGGAAATCCACCTGCAGCGTACGACCTCAGACACCAGTTCAATCGGTGAGTCCTTCCCATGTTCCTGCACTTTTCAGTGTACTGATTCCTGTGATTATTAAATTTGATAAAAGAATGATTAATACTACGGCTCTTGTCGACTCTGGATCTGCCGGAAACTTTATATCTAAAAAATTTGCTTTATGTCACGAACTATCTCTCAGCTCATATGATTCCTGTCTTGCAGTGGAAGCACTAGACGGTCGTCCTGTGGGTGAAGGACGCATCCGTATGATTACGAATAAGCTACAGTTACAAGTTGGTGTTCTACACATTGAAGAAATGCAATTCTACATTATTGATTCAGTTAATCATCCACTGGTGTTGGGACTGCCCTGGTTAAGGCGACATGATCCTCATATCTCCTGGAGGGACGGACAGATATTGCAGTGGAGTGAGTCATGCATGAAACAGTGCATCCAGCCCATTCACAAAATTCCATTACGAACCACCAATGTGTTACCTGAACTCGTTGATGAACTAATCCCCATTGAGTACCATGACTTACATGAAGCTTTTAGCAAACAAAAAGCTACTCAACTTCCCCCACATCGACCAAGTGATTGTGCTATTGAGTTAATTCCAGGTTCAAGTCCTCCAACGGGTCGAATATTCCCTCTGTCACAACCTGAGCACAAGGCAATGTCTGAATATATCGACGAGGAATTGGCCAAGGGTTTCATCCGACCTTCTACATCTCCTGCTTCAGCTGGATTCTTCTTTGTAAAGAAGAAAGATGGCAGTTTACGTCCCTGTATTGATTACCGAGGGCTCAATGAAATCACCGTAAAATTCCGCTATCCACTACCCCTCGTACCTCCTGCCCTGGAACAATTAAGAAAGGCTAGATATTATACCAAGCTTGATCTTCGCAGTGCATATAACCTTGTCAGAATCCGTGCTGGTGACGAGTGGAAGACCGCGTTTTCCACCACTAGGGGGCACTATGAGTACACGGTAATGCCCTTCGGCCTGTCAAACTGTCCATCCGTGTTCCAATCTTTTATGAACGATGTCTTTCGGGATATGCTGGATCGCTGGGTCATCATTTACATCGACGACATCCTCATATATTCTAACACGATGAAGGAACATGTTGAACATGTACGTATGGTGTTGCAACGCATGATTCAACATCGTCTGTACGCCAAATTAGAGAAGTGTGAATTTCACCAGACACAGATCGCCTTTTTGGGATACGTCATCAGTGCAGAAGGGATTACCATGGATGATACGAAGGTACAGGCAGTTCAACGATGGCCGTTACCCCAGAATCTCAAGGAGTTGCAGCGATTTCTAGGTTTTGCCAACTTCTATAGACGGTTTATCAGAGGCTTTAGTTCAATAGCCGCACCATTAACAGCCATGACCAAACGAAATTCCCACAAACTATCCTGGTCCTCTGAAGCACGCCAAGCATTTAGCGATCTGAAGACTCAATTCACCACAGCTCCTATTCTCCGTCATCCCAACCCAGACCTACCTTTCATTGTGGAAGTGGATGCATCCAACACAGGAGTCGGTGCTGTGTTATCTCAACGTCAGGGTCAACCATCCAAAATGTATCCATGTGCCTTCTTCTCCCGTAAATTGACCAGCGCAGAACGAAACTATGATGTGGGAAATCGCGAATTACTGGCAATGAAATTAGCCCTGGAAGAATGGAGACACTGGCTGGAGGGGGCTAGTCAGCAATTCACCATATTAACTGACCACAAGAATCTGGAATATCTTCGCTCAGCCAAACGTCTAAATCCCAGACAAGCTCGCTGGGCTTTGTTCTTCACCAGATTCGACTTCATTGTCACCTATAGACCAGGGAGTAAAAACAGTAAGGCAGATGCACTATCCAGGCTATCAGAGGATAAAACCCCAATTAGTGATGAAACCATTATTCCTACGAACTTACTAGTGGCTCCAGTACAGTGGGACATACTTACCGAGATCCAAGAGGCCAACCGAGAAAACAACCCTCCAGTAGACTGTCCGAATCACCTGATTTTTGTACCCAATAACATACGTACCAGATTACTGACCCATATTCATGACACTCCCAGTTCGGGGCATCCAGGCATCACTGCAACTTTGGAGTTAGTCAAAGCCCGTTTCTGGTGGCCGTCCCTCACGAAGGATGTAATTAATTATGTTCAGAAATGTAAAATTTGCCAAAGCACGAAGGCATCTCACCAAACCCCTGCTGGCCTGTTACAACCGCTACCGGTTCCGCAACGGCCCTGGTCCCATATAGCGGTGGACTTCATTACGGATCTCCCTGTTTCCCAGAACAACACAGTCATTCTCACGGTGGTTGATCGTTTCTCCAAGGCTTGTCGCCTAATACCGTTGCCCAAATTGCCCTCTGCCTTTGAAACCGCAGAAGCCCTGTGCAATCATGTATTTCGAATGTTTGGCTTACCTGATGATATCGTCTCAGACAGGGGATCCCAATTCACTTCCCGGGTATGGTCCGCTCTCTGTAAAAATCTAAATATTAATGTTAGTCTCACCTCAGGGTACCACCCTCAATCCAACGGCCAAACTGAACGTATGAATCAAGAAGTCATTCGATTTCTACGTTCCTACTGTCATCAGCAACAGCACGACTGGAGTCGCTATCTGATGTGGGCAGAATATGCACAAAATTCATTAATAAAGCCAGCCACGGGTATTACGCCATTCAAATGTATTCTTGGCTACCAACCACCCCTGTTTCCATGGTCCGGAGAACCCACTGAGTTACCTGCTGTCACGGATTGGCTGCAGCGGAGTGAGGATGTCTGGAACCAGGCTCACAGACATCTCATGAGGGCAGTCAGGAGGAGAGAGATTCAGGCGAACCGTCACCGACGCCAGGGACCCACGTATCAACCGGGGCAGTGGGTGTGGTTGTTGACACGAGACCTTCGTCTGAGATTGCCCTGCCGCAAACTCAGTCCCAGGTATGTAGGGCCATTCAAAATTGTACGCCAGATTACTCCAGTGTCTTTTCGCTTAGCCTTGCCTAATCATTATCGTATTTCTCCTACTTTCCACATGTCATTACTCAAACCCGCTGGTGGTCCACGAGAGGAGGCGGTTGAGGAGGAATCGGAAACCAGGACCCCTCCACCTGTCATGATCGAGGGCGAGGAAGCTTACCTCGTTCGAGAAGTGCTGGACTCTCGACGTCGGGGTGGCGCCCTCCAATATCTGGTGGACTGGGAAGGGTACGGTCCAGAGGAACGGTCCTGGGTGAATGCTAGAGATATTCTAGACCCAACTCTCACGGAAGAGTTTCATCAAAGGTTCCCAGAGAAACCAGCCCCCCGACAGCGCGGTAGACCCCGGCGTCAGGTGCCTTCTCGCTTCAGGAGCCGCTCGCAGGAGGGGGGTTCTGTTGTAAATGAGGGCGATGCCAACCCTCTTGTGCACCACCAGAGGGAACCATCGCCAGAATTCTGATTCGACTCACGGACTCAAAATCCCATAAGCCCTGCTACCTGGCACTGATTACGGTCCAGGTGCAACTCATCAGCTCTCGTGTATATATACCACACTCACGCTCCGGTTCGTTGCGAAGTCTTGATTTGCCTGGCTGTCATTTCTGAGCGTTCCATACTCCCTGCTTCGGACTGATCTGTGTTTCTGACCCTGTGCTTGTTCTACGATTACGAAAGACATCTGCCTGCCCCTGATCTCCAGCCTGTTATTCTGACCAGTAAGATATCTGCCTGCCTTTGAACTTTTGCCTGTCCCACGTTCTGTCTCCTGGATTGCCCCTTTGTGTTTGTTTGTATGTGTGCTCTTAATCAAGCTTGCAAATGGATTCAATGCCTTCTGACTCATCACAACAATAATCATGACATATGTCATGAATATGAAGGAGAATCGGTGCATGCTTATAACAAATGTCATTAAGCGTCATTCACTCATTTGTCATTCTAAATGCAAATATACAGTAACATTGAGTGAGATGTCTTTATGACAACTTGACAAATACATTTATGTCTTTGTCATAACAACTTGCCATTATTAAGACAGCATAGCATGTCATAAATCTCTCATGAAACATGTTTTTCATTTGGCCATTATAATTGTCATGAATATTTTTCTGATAGCTTTTTTCAGTGGAACAAACTGAATTCGTCATTAAAATTGTCAATATTCTGCCAAAATTTTTTTTATTACAGAATCATTAATATTTAATGAAATTTAGTGATAAATCAATAACAATTTCAATTTGTAACACTATAGTTCAAGAAAGGTCAAGGAAAATATTAAAGGCAGTGCTGTTATAAAATTCTTGGCACAATTTTAATGGCCTAAATACAATCATGTTGATGACAGATTTATGACAAATTATGTTGTGCTAGTTATGTCAAGTTTTCAAGACAAAAACAAGTTGTTTTGTCATGGTAATATTAAGATATTTTCTGATTGTTGAATCTCAGAAAGTAATATGTTTTTTTTCAATATAGCACACTAAGGCTGTGCAATTAAAAATTTTGATTTTGGCTTCGAATGATTATGAAAAACCATTAATCGAGATAAATGATTATTGCATCATATACTGCCCCCTTTCCAGTTGTACACATTTGTTGCTCTTAAAAGTGCAAACCTATTTCTGAACTTAATAATTTTAAAAACTTATTTCTAATAACTGATTTCTTTTATCTTTGTTATCATGACAGCACATACTATTTTACTAGATATCTTTCAAAACACAAGCATTTAGATTCAAAGGCTTAATTAGGGTAATTAGGCAGTTCATGGTATAGCAGTAGTTTCTTCTGCAGACAATCAAAAATGTATTGCTTATGGGGGCTAATAATATTGACCTTAAAATGGGTTTCAAAATATTTAAACCTGCTTTTATTTTAGCCAAAATAAAACAAATAAGCCTTTCTCTAGACGAAAAAATATTATAGGAAATACTGTTAAAATCCCTTGCTCTGTTAAACATAATTGAGAAATATTTATTTTTTTAAAAATTCTCATGAGCGCTTATAATTTTGACTTAAACTGATAATCGTTTTGAATAATCGTGATTACAATTATGACCAAAATAATCGTGATTAGGGTTTTTCCCAAAATCGAGCAGTCCTATAACACACTACTCTAACAATAACAGATCAGGCCTGGGTCAAATACTTTGGTTTAATTAAAAAGACCATAAACTCACAACTTACTTCCCATAATTTGCTGTAGTTCAGAATTTCATGCAAAGATTAGTGAGGACTGAAACAAGCCAAAGCATCCTTATATCAGATCCTAATTATTTTGCATTTGGCATACATGTAGTGATAGCCAATTCTGAAACAAAGCTATTCAAAAAAACCTATAAAAATAACCCAAATTCTGACATTCAACTTGAGATCCATCGGAAAGCATAGCATAATTATTTATTGTGTTTATTTGGAACAGATGCATTTTATTAAATCTGTATAATCTCTCATATTATTTTGCTCTTTTTATTTTCTTAGACGTGTCTCTTTAGTTTTATGCCTGTATTGACAGTTGTAGCCCTTTTGGCACATAGAATGGAATGTAGAACTGAATAGCTCAATGGAACGTTCATTCATAATTGACAGCCTGATCAATACAAAAGGTTTGTCTTTGCGCAGAGAAGTTAACCCTTAAAGTGCACCATTGTGGTTGTACCATCATGATATCAGATAGTACAGAATTGCAGCGGTAATCTGACCTTATTTTTGGACCAAGCAGAACATAACTAGCTAAGTAAATACACCTGTCAGTCACTTTATTGGTGGTTTAGACTGTGCTGCTGCTGCAATAAAATAACACACATTTCGATGGAAGCTTGTTTCTCTATTACAGTAAAATAAAAAGACAAATAGGAAAGTCACACTGGGAGATATAAGGTCACATCGTGAGAAAGTGAAATAATAAAAGTCTTTGGCCATGTGTCCACCTAAGTATATTTAGCCAGCTGAAAATGCCAAAGCAGATCCTGATAACAGAATATCCACAATGATGTTAGCAGTAGCTCATTTCAGATATTGGGGAAGAATAATGTTAAGCAATCTATAAACTAACCGGCCACTTTATTAGGTACACCTTATTAGTACCGAATTGGATCCCCTTTTGCCTTCAGAACTGCCTTTATCCTTCTTAGCATAGATTAAACAAGGTACTGGAAATATTCCTCAGACCTTTCTGTATTGACATGCTAAGATCGCGCAGTTGCTGCAGATTTGTCAGCTGCACACCCATAATGCGAATCTCCCATATCACCACATCCCAATGGTGCTCTATTGGATTGAGATCTAGTGACTGTGGAGGCCATTTGAGTGCAGTGAACTCATTGTCATGTTCAAGAAACCAGTCCGAGATGATTCACGCTTTATGACATGGTGTGTTATCCTGCTGGAAGTAGCTATTAAAAGATGGGTTCACTGGTCATAAAGGGATGGACATGCTCAGCAACAATACTCAGGTAGGCTGTGGTTGCCACGATGCTCAGTTGGAACTAATTGGCCCAAAGTAAAATATCGACCCACGAAAATATCCCCATAACATTATACCACCTGCCTGAACTGTGACTGATTAGAAATTTTGGTTAACGAGCAGTTGGACAGGTGTACCTAATAAAGTGGCAGATGAGTGTATTTATCCTCCATATTTCCATTGCTGTGGTTGTCAATGTTGATTGATCTATCCTGTCATCCATCATTCATTGTGCCATCATCCTTCCATCCATCTACAAGTCTTGTGTATTTATGCACTGCTATCAGTCAGTGTTTCCCCACCCTATTCCTGCAGGCACACCAACAGTCTATATTTTGGATGTCTCCCTTATATGGCCCATTCATCTCAGTTTTTGGAGTCTCTTAATGTTCTGATGAGTTGATTTAGGTGTGTTTCAATAGGGAGAGGTTGAAAATGTATACTGTTGGTGTGTCTTTAGGAACAGGGTTGGGAAACACTGCTATGGGAACATGTCCTAATTTTGTATGCATAAAAATGGATACAGCTAGTAAGTTTGTCATTTCTAATTTAAGAAGCTTCACAAAAAACACAGCTTTTTGGGCTGGTAAAATAGTTGAGGCGCAACCGAGGTGTTTTCAATCATGTCCTCCTGCCACCTAACATGCAGTCACTTGCTCTGCTGATCTACTGTATGTGGCTCGCTTGTATTCTCTCAGCAGACAAAACAATAGCTTTGGTTTGTTTGTCTCATATTTACTCTAGGGCTCAGGCTCTGCTGTAAGGGGATGGTCGCGTTTCATATTTGTCATGGCCGGCTGAGAGCATGGAGCATATTGCAGGTGTAACTCAGAGCCCCTCCTTAGACAGATTGTTTCCCCTCATGACTGTGAGTTATTGCAAGGGACCGCATTTCTGTCAACAAGCCCAGCTCAGGGACCAACCAATCATAATCTAATCTTCTGAATGGGCTCAGTGTTGTGGGTGATTGAAATTGTTTATTGTACGTGGCACAACATTTCAAGTCCTGATTAAAAAAAAATATACACGGCGCCTCTTATTGACCTGTGCACTTTTTAAGGCGTTCGAGAGCCAAAGGGCAAAAACTGAGATATTTCTCATAAGACAGCCCTCAGGCCAACAATTTTGAAATGAACCGTTTGTGTAGGCAAGAGATCAGAGATGGAATTTTAATATTCGCATTTAGAAGGAAAAAATAAAAGCAGGCTGTGCCCTTAAACAGGTGTTCCTCTCTCTGTGTGAGTGCGTGTGTGTGTTTAAAGTCAAACATGCACAGCTGTTTGCTTTCTCTGTGTCCACAATGATGAGAGGTTTAGCGCAGATTCTTTCAGGATGTGTCAGTTGTGTTTAGTATTGTATGAACATCCCACACCGTGAACATGGGAAATCATCTTAGAGAAGTAATGCAGATTATCCATTTGCACAGAACACATGCGATACTAAACAATACGGATTTCATGATTTTGCTAGCTCTGTCAGGCCTGTAGTTGTATCTTTGCTGCTACTGATTACAACTAAAACATTCGATTTTTGTAAAAATAAATAAATAAATAATGGGCTAATTAAAACAGCTAATTGTATAGATGAATAGTAGAAGTATATGATTAAATGTGCTTTGATTATGAATGATTAATATAAATAAAATATTTCAATGTGAAGTTTATGTACATATTGACTACAATACATTAGGGTTGCCACGATACCATTAATTAATGTTACTATACTATACCAGCTGAAGTATCACGATAGTTGTATTGCAATACTGTAATACATAACTCAAATTATAAAGAACATTTTCAGAAATACGATATTTTACATCTTATAATAGGTCATGCATTTAATTCATAATTTCATTATTATTGAAAAAAAAAGTATTATTTGCACATCACTTCACCTAAAATCCATTATTTTTATTTTGTAAATAAAGGACCAACAAAAAATACATTAAAATAAAGATACAAACTGTACCAAACTAAATTTGTTAAAAAAAAAAAGCACATTCAAACAAAATTAGGCTTTATGGAATGATCAAAATTTTTTTAATGTTTCCAGTTGCTATTTTGGGTTTTTCATCAACTTTTTTTTTTTTTTTAGTCTTATCAGGTAACAATCCAAAATAATTCAAAATTTCACTTTGTGAGTCATTCTTTTTAAGAGATTGTCGCGATTTTTGCAGCTACTAAATCCTATTCAGAGTAACAGAAATGAACAGAGTTTGAAATATTTTAAAGCCATTGTATAACAATACTACCATTACCAATAAACCATGCAACCATACTATACAAAGCAATTGTGATTATCTAAATAAAATTTAACTAGAATAATATGAATATTTATTAATTTTCCTGTGACTTAGTTCCCTATTTATCAGGGGTTGCCACAATGGTATGAACCGCCTAATATTCTGGCATGTGTTTTAGACAGGGGATGCCCTTTAGCCACAACCTAGTACTGGGAAAACCCTTACACTCTTGCATTCACGCTGGCACTCGTTCACTAAGGCCAATTTTGTTTACGCAATTCACTCATACTGAATGTCTTTGGACTTTTGGGAAAGTGGAGGAAACCCACACGAATGCAGAGAGAACATCCAGACTCCACAAAAAAAATACCAACTGGCCCTGCCGGGATCAAACCAGCAACTTTCTTGCTGTGAGGTGACAGTGCTAACCACCATCTACCAAGCCGCACGGTGGTCTACCAAGCCGCACGCCATAATATGATTAATTTTTAATTAAAGTATTTTAATTGATTGAAGTATTTTAATATTATTCAGTGCTTCCTACTGGTTTAAAATATACTTGCAGTGGTGGCCGGATTGAAACACACCATTTACCATGGCACATGTGTTCCAACATGCGACAAAAAAGGGATTTTTAACAATATTTTTATTTATCATACACATTATTTTTAATAGGTGGAAGGTTTTTTTTAGACTGTTAAAAAAAACAAAAAAAATCCACTATTTGTTTTACTTTTATACTATTCAGGAGCCATGTGCACCCACTGACAGGTAAAATCTGCTGCTGACATTTTGTACTGTATTGCCAAAGCACGTTAGATGTGTATAAAATATGTAATATATCAACATCGTCAAAATTATAAAATAATGCAGCAAATGAGAAATAAATGACATGAAGGAACTGAAAAATCTATAGGAAAAAAATCTAGGTTATTTAAATAAGGCAAATAAGTTAATTAAGCATTTCTAATGGTGTATATATATTTGCAACCAGTTTAGATGTAATTTTTGTCCTCTGAGTAAATAGAAAAGTTTATCTGATTTCTTTAGATGAAATGATTATTATATAAAGTTTCTCTCAGTCTTTTGGCTGTGCACGCGCTGTCAACTGCAAAGCCAAGTGAAAGAAAATCAGGTTTCAAATAAAAATGACGATGGCTTAGAAAGCGAAACCAAAAGCTGAATACTGGACCAAATTTTCTGAGATTTAGAAACCTTGGGTGAATGCATTTTTAAGTCTTAAAAAGGAACATCACTGTGGGTCTCTGCAGAGCATGTAAGATTGTCTGTGAGAGTGTTGACAGTTCTCGCACACACAACGAAAAGCAGTAAACGTGTAGGGTGGCAGGAGATTTTCCACTAGTGAATAGATTGTGGATGGTTTGCTATTGAGCAGATACAAAAAAAGTGTAAAAGGATGATATTTATAAAAAAATAAATGGCCCCAAAAATACTTGGGCAGCCATTAATATACCTGGGCCACCCACCCAAGTAAAGGCTATGTGTGGGAATCTCTGTTATATATTTTATATGATGTTCAATTGGTATAATATGACATGTACAGTACTATGTAAATATTTTTTATTTTGACTGGTGCATGATACAGATTATTTTGGTAAATGTGCACGCTCACTTACAAAATGATTGGCATTGTTTTCCATGTGCATGGTGGAGCAAACCGTAATGTCGTTTTACTGTACAGGTCATCTGCATTTAGGTTTTTGTAGATCTGTCTTTGAGAAGCATATATCACTGGTAGGATCAACCAGGTTTACAGATGGGGACACGACGTGTAGGCGCCAACTTCACGGGTCTCAACTTGTTCCTGTTGTTTGCTGTGCGTTTAACTGTAATCTGATGTTGTGAATAAACCTGTGTTACATAAACATACGTTTATTACGTAATCTATTTAAGGACGATCGCAACACACTTTTCATTTCATTGACCTCTAGTTCATATGTGCCTGCAGGACATTGTAAACACAGACTGTAAGCTTAGGCAGATTTTGCAGAATTTTGACATCAATGTTATGACCTTCGCAACCTGCATACTGTATGTCATGTGAGAAGTGTGATAAAACCGCCTCATGGACATGCATAAAAGTGTTAGTCCAAGGTGAGCATTTGTTGCTAAAAGTACATAATGTTTTACTTTTTTCTACCAGAAATTGTCAACTGTGGTTGTGAGAATTAGTTTGAATCTACTGTGTATGAATATGGATTTTTAGATAATCAAAATGGGCCACACTGAGTCCTATTCAGTTGCTTTAATTGGTGATTAGCTGGACCCTGGGAGGTGTTTCTCATATGGGATGACCTGGGGGAAATTTCTGTTTTAGAGCAAACTCTTCCTTTAATGAAAATAAATGCACAAAGCAAGTGTATCTTATACTGTAGCATACAGTTTTATAAATATACAGTGGTGTATTTTTCGGAGCATCACAGTTACATGTATTAAGCATATTTAAAATGTATTTTAACCTGAAACAAAAAAAGCCATTTACAGTGCAATAATTTTCACAAATGTCACCCACGACCAAAAAAATAAAGTCTTACAGTACTGTGCATTCACACCAGAGGTGGTGCATTTACTGCTCTTCTGGTGAGAGCGCCAAAACTCACTACATTGATGTCATATTTAAAGGAGCCATTTTAGCATATGAACAAATCAGTTACATTCATAGTTTCTGGTGTGGAAATGTTGCATGCTTTTTATCAAATTCATTTAACTACGGGAGATCAAGTTGTTGTGTGTGGTGTGGCTTTGCTCCACTTATGTCAATGTGTGTCTATGTCTGAAATATTCCTAAGTAGCAGTACTGTTTTTTGTTGTCATCATAGTTAGCGTGAGATTCCTGCTTTTTTTAAAGAAAAAAAAGACGTATAACATTAATGTACATCAAGATTTTTAAAAATATTTTTATTAAAAAAATATAGCTTTATAGCTCATTACCATAAAGTTGACTTTATTTCAACTTTTCTCAACACCCACACCAGCAACACCTCTCCTATTGAAAATGAATGTTTTCCAGCTACTTTCATTTATTTCGGTGTGAATGCACAGTTAAGGGTTACATTACTGAAATTGAGATTTTTACATCATCTGAAATCTGAAAAAATAGTCTGATGTATAGATTGTTATGATAGGATAATATCTGGTCAACAGCTAGTTCAAAAAAATCTATAAATTGAGAAAATTAACTTTACATATGTCCACATTAAGTGCTTAAAGTTTTATTGTATTACAATTGGAAATTCATAAAATATCTTCATGGAATAAGATATTCACGAAATATTCTTATGATATTTGGCATAAAAAAAAATAATTTTAACCCATCCATTGTATTTTTGGGTATTGCCAAAAATATTCCTGTGCAACATGAAATAGGGAATATGCAGAAGTATGCAGAAGGATTTTTAATTTTGCATTAACCTGGGTATCGCTTCCAGTGAACTGTACACAGTTACAATTGGTGTGTTTAAGTCGTTGATTTAAAAAAAAAAAAATCAACGATCTTCATTGCCTGATTGATATATGATAAAAAGTGTGTCTCAAAATGTACAAGAAGCACTGCATTAAATTTCCATGCCATTCCTTTAAAATATGAGCATTTATTCTGCATCAGTATTTTCAATGAAGTTTCTGTGCTCGCCTGCTTATCTTGATGTGCATTCGTGTAAACAGCCTTTCATCTCGTTTATGCTTCAACAACTAAATGAATGCTGAAGTCTATTTAATTGATTATATTTTAACTCCATTACAACATCGATACTGTAAAAGGAATCGTATTAAATTGAAAAAAGTCACATTAACCACTCACCGTAAGTTTATCGGTATGGTAAGAAACACTAGCTGTGCATATAGCCTATATCATTGGTATTATGGTTCAGAGAAACATATGTTCATTATACAATCAAATTTCTGTGAACCTAACAAATTAAAGTTATGAAAGTAAACAACAACAACAACAACAAAAGCACTAAAAACAAGCATTAATGACAGTTGCCGTAAATGTTTAGCTGATATATCTGAGCCCAAACTTTCAATCCCCGAATCCCTAATCAAAACAAAATGATAGTGGTTGTAAGATGGGAAAATCCTGTGCTATCACAACGCCAGTAAGCCAGATCCTGTTGCGCTTCATGCTGTTCTGTGACTTGTTTCAAGGGGCTGCTGATATTGTGATTATGTCGTAGTTTGACTTCAGGGTGTTTGCGTGAGCAGCCCCGGGAGAACGCTTTCATGTGCCTTTTGAAATACCGCTTAGCCTCGGGCTTTCTTGCTGTGATCTCGTATTAAGACCCACCAGGCTTTGTATGTTTTTCACCGCGACCGTTGTTTATCTCGACCCATTAGCGATGAAGCCTCCGGTCCCTTCGTTCTCCTCTGCTCAAACGCACCGGCTTTGCTTTGGAAAGGGCCTGATCAGATGTGATGGAAAGGAAAGGGTTCAAAGAACGTGAAAGCGAACGGCGAACGCACGAGGAGGTCAGTGACCCCTTCGTATGTCATTCTCTGAGTTTTGCAAGTGAGCCGGTGAAATGTAATGGCTGTGAAATGAAAGGTGAGGCTGCAGTCTTGGCTCATTCGTCAAACGATGGGTTTTCGGGCAAATGCGGAGCGTCGGGGCGTTCGCTCTCGGAGTCTGCAGCTGTCATTTTGGGAGTCTGCATGGGTGTGTAAATCAGGAAAGATTTGTGTTCCCAGCTAAGAGGAGACTGAAGGTAAGGGCAGAGCTGCTCGTTTTATCCTCTGGGCCACATATAACACGCAGGCTCTCTGCTGCTATTGATTTAATATTGAGGCAATCTGTGTTCCATTGGGGAAACATATATGGAGAATACAGGCTATAAATGCCAGGGCTCATGTTTCAACTGAAGAAGAAGAGGAAATCGGCATTGCCTGTGTAGCACAGTGGATTTTCGACCAGGAGAGATACAGATTTTCAAAACACTTGGGCTCTGTAAGATTTTGTTTTGAAAGTGAAGACCTTTAAGTGATTAAAAGTGGCAGTAAGGCCGATAATTAAGATGGTCATGTTATTTTCATGTTATTCATTCATTCATTTTCCTTTGTTGTAGTCCCTGGTTTATCACAGGTCACCACAGCAGAATAAACCACTAATATGTTTTACCAAAGTCCCTTTAAGGAAAGTCATTTTACTCGATCTTTAAAATGCCTCTTGGGCAGTATGTTCAAATTCTCTAAAATTGCTTGCCAAGCTTACTATTAAATTTCACATTAGGGGCACCAACACAATTAAACAACAATTGTTTCATTAGTTCGAATAGTTTAACATTGGAATCACACAAAATCTGCAGAAACTCACCCCTCGTCTGAGCCCCATCCCCTGGAGAATCGTCAGTCCATATCTATCATTGATTGACTCCTGTACCAGAAGGCGGGGCTGCATTTCGCCATATTAGTTGTTACACTTTTTCCCATTCAAAAATATGAGTGACACGTCTTGTGTAATCTACATATGCTTTTAACATTTCTGGATTTCTCAATAGTGGAAGTCATCATAGTTGGGTAAAGTAGAGTGCAGTGAATGGGAGAATACAAGGAATAATTGTTTTGCAATCTTTTTTGCTCAAATAATCAAAGAAAAAACTCCATGATAATGTTATAAAGACGTTCAGAAAAAGGATACAAATTATGAGACTGATGACTGCAGCCAGAGAAAATAATATCAAATTTACTCTTCTGTCCTGTAGATGCTGTATTAGAAATGCCTCGCACAAGCAGTAATTTTGTTTTTTGTAATTTGATGGTAGAATGCATACATAAATACACACACACACACACACACACACACACACACACATATATATATATATATATATATATATATATATATATATATATATATATATATATATATATATATATATATAAATGTTTATATGTTTAAAAAAATCTAATTAATGAAAAATTTCAAGGATTTAAGATGCTGATGACCGTTAAAATCATAACAGGCTTGGGAAAAGGGTCCATAGTCTTTGGTTTTACCAAAGTTGGTTCAACCAAGTCAGCACTGGGAAGCATCCATACACTCTCTAATTCACAAACACACACACACACACACTATGACCAATTTTTTTATTAACATCTATATTATATTAATATTGCATCTGTAATGTCATCAGTAGTAGCATTAATAATGATATGAATAATGATATGAGATTTCATAAATAGTAATAATAAGACCAACAACATTATTAATGTTTTTATTGGATCTTTGTTCAAATGAAAGAAACCTTGTTGAGCATAAGAGACTTTTTAGCGCACACACACACACGCGCACACGCGCACACACACACCATTACTTACCAGAAGTATTTGGAGACTTAAAAATGAATGTTATCACATTAAATGCAAAAGTTCCAACCCATGGCATCTGAGGAATTAATGATGAATCTTTTTTTTTTTTACAGCTATCGTCATTGTGACAAAAACCCCAGACTGTGACAAAATATTTAATTTTTTGTTTGTTTTATAAAGTCCAGTGGAGTGCTTCTTCAGATAACCAAGCATCTGACAAATTACACTGATTGTGAATCCATGACTAGAGAATGCCGAGCCAACGTAATTAAAAATATTTATGTAATCAGACATTAATTTTGTCAGTTTATTTTATGATATTTAAGCTGTTTGAAATTGCAATGTCACACAGTATGTGTATACACTTTATCTAGAAATAAATATGCGCTAAAAATGGCCATGAAAATAGTAAAAACTTAGTTCTGATACTAATTTGAATAACCAGATGCTAATTTTTGGAAAAGCACATTCATATTTTTTGAGCACCAACAGTTTGTTGATGTTGCTGTAAAACAACAAACAAAGCTGTTTTAAGTTTTACTTTACTTTGCTATGACCACTATATGATTGAATACAGAGTTTACTGTATAACATGTCTTTCAATGCTTTGTCTTTTATCATTTAAAAATGTAACTTCTTTAAAAAAAAAAACGTTCTATTTTCTACTACACATTTCAACAACACAGGCTCATTCTGTGAAAACGCACCCCTATATATATTTCTGGAGATCACAAGTTACATACCCAGAAGTATGTATGGATGCAATTAGCCTTTAAAATGAAAGCTATGGGGCGGTAAAATGCTATCTTGTCGCACTAACAGCTGACCGCTTGCCTCCATATGGACGGCCTTCCTGCTGTTACCAGTTTGTCAAGCTTGCCACGAACGTCTGCAGACTCGAGACACAGAGAGGAGTTGATGGGGTTTGAGTCCAGTGAAGAAAGGTTGAACATAAAACAGAAGACAAAAAATAAAATAAAAAGTAAGTAGCAAGGTGGGAATGTAGTAAAATCTGAAAACTTGGGAAAAATCAGGCAAGGGCCTTTCTTTTTCCGGATTAGTTTTAAAACTGTTGCTTGGGTTTAGGGGAGGGGAGGGGAGGGGGGGTCAGTTGGTGCTCTTGAAAACACTATTGTTTGGGTTTAGGGAAGGAGGAGGGTGGGTCAGTTGATCGGTCAGTCAGTCAGTCAGACAGCAGCCTCTGGTGGATTACGCAAGAACAGTTGGAGCAAATGGCACTCGCGAGAGAAATTTGAGATCTCAAAAAGCGTACACAGCGGCCTCTAGTGGATTCACGAAAAACAAAAAAGTTTCAGAATGGGCATGAGTTACATTTTAAAGACAGTTTAAAGAAAACCATATTCGTATAAGGCATAATTCAATATTTTATAATAAATATGTATACTTTTTAAGACAAAGATATGATATAACTTCAGAAGACCTGAAATATAGTGTGCAAATTACATTTAGAGTGATGCTTTAATGGTGCTGTTTTGCTTATTTTGAGCCTTGACATGGTCAGTCTGTGTTTATGGTAACTGCATAAAAAAAAAAAAAAAAAAAAGAGTAAACTGTTTCTCTCATACACAGTCTCTAAAAAAAGAAAAGAAACCAGAGAATGACTGTAAAGTTTGAAAAGATGCAAGTATAAATAATGACAGCAAGAAATCATCCTTTAAGTTGAATATAACGCATACAACATTTAGCAATTGCAGCCATGTGAAAACCTATCTGATGTTGTTTCTTTTCATGCGTATTGATCGAAAGACTTTTGTATACATACTAGATCTAAGTCAGCTGTTGAAAAAGCTCCCTGCAGCTTGAAGTTTGAAACCAAGAAAGAAAGAAAAAAACCTTGACCAGGTACAAACATTGATCCTGTTGGTTGGCCAATTACTGCAGCATTGTGTACAATTCTCAACACTGGCGGCAGAGAGGATTTCCTTCATCAGCTCAAGGTCGAAGAGATGCTCTGTGCAGAATATTGGTGCTGGAGGTTAAATGTAACCGCAGCTAACTTCTGTCTCACGGGTTGAGGCCTTTTGTCTTGTATCCCTTTTTCCATTTGTCAACTCTAAGGAACATATAGTACTCTAATTTGAAGTGAATCATATCCTGTTTTAATCCAAGATTAAAGTTGAACTCTTAAAAAAACTTTTTACACTTTGCTCTGTTGAAACAATATGTCCCGGTCAAGGCCATGTGTCCACTGAGGTGGTTTTAGCAAGTTAAAAAATACTGAGGAGCTAAAGGGTTGTAAGAGCTTGAGAGAACTTTTCAGAGTTTAGCGTGGTGAATTAAAATTTTCTCCTTTTTTATGGTTTACATTTTTGTAGTCTGGAGATCCCACTACAAAATGATACATAGACCCTCCTAAAAACATCAATAGTAGAATGTGACATTAATTTTTGTGATTCTGTATTATATATTAATATTTTTCTCCATAGTTTTTAATGACATTGTTTCTTACTCAATGCTTCATGGGAAAGTAGGTCTTTGCAACCTAGGCTTATTGGCCATACAGTACGTGACTCAGCCACATTTTTGCAAATTGTAAAATACATTGCTTCAGGTACATTTTGTTACAATTTTGAGATGACAAATCCACTAGAGGGAACTGTCTACATTTTTTGCCGAATATGAAGCTCATGCTTTAGTTTGTTTTAGATGCATGTACTTATCGTACAAGTCCATGAAAAGGCAGGGCTTGTCATACAGATCACCAAGAGAACCACTGCCCTAAATGCTTCCCTAACCCCAACCAATAGTATTTTCAAAAGCAAACCTAAAAGAAAAATGTGCCATTTCCAAATAGTTTTACCTTGATTTTTGTGGACCCATACTTGATTGGACTCAAACCCAACTAACTTAACAACAGGAACAAATATAATCTATAATGTGTCCTTGTAACTATCTCTAGTGCGATGAGGAAAAAAATAAAATTAATTTTACCTAGAAACTGCTGTCAAACGCATGAAGTAGATTTTTGCAGTTTCAAAAAATAACACAGTCACTCTGCCCCACTCCAGTCTAAATCTGTAAGACTTATCTTCAGAATACAATTAAAGATATTTTTGATGAAATCCGAGAGCTTTTTGATCATGCTGCTGATAATTTATCACATGACGTAATAAGTAGTTTGGTTGTCTGCACCAGATGCAAAAAGAGGAAAAAACTCAATACCAGAGCCATTGAGATGTGCTGAATAGTGCACTGCACTCTGAATAGTTTTACCTTGATTTTTGTGGACCCATACTTGATTGGACTCAAACCCAACTAACTTAACAACAGGAACAAATATAATCTATAATGTGTCCTTGTAACTATCTCTAGTGCGATGAGGAAAAAAATAAAATTAATTTTACCTAGAAACTGCTGTCAAACGCATGTTGAAGTAGATTTTTGCAGTTTCAAAAAATAACACAGTCACTCTGCCCCACTCCAGTCTAAATCTGTAAGACTTATCTTCAGAATACAATTGAAGATATTTTTGATGAAATCCGAGAGCTTTTTGATCATGCTGCTGATAATTTATCACATGACGTAATAAGTAGTTTGGTTGTCTGCACCAGATGCAAAAAGAGGAAAAAACTCAATACCAGAGCCATTAAGATGTGCTGAATAGTGCACTGCACTCTTTGTAAAGTTGGAACATTGCATGCTGCATTCGCGACAGGACAAAAACTCCTTTTAACATGGAAAAGATGGCTTTACATCACATCTCAGCGTTGCGTTGCTTGTAGTAGGACACGGTGTAACCTGTATGATTCCACTCCTTGTTTCAACCAGAGGAAGTTGTGCTCTGTCATCCATCAGCTACGCAACAAACAATAGGGCACAGTGCTTTTCTGTAAGCATGTTTTGTAAGCAAGAGAAAGAAAAACTGTCTTTAAGTTTAAAATTAAGTCATTATTTTTTGTTTTTGTGCGCTCAAAGTATTCTTGTAACTTTATAAAATTACAGTTAAAATCACTGAAGTCACATGGACTTGATATCTTTCTGGACTTTGAGCTGAGCTCTCATATTTCATCAAAAATATATTCATTTGTGAAGATATCTCTTTTCAAAATCTCGATTGTTTTATGATTTTAGAACAAAATGATGATTATTGACGACAGAAATATGTATATTTTTGTGAACTATTCCTTTAAAATCTGGCAAAATTACAAAGATGTAAGACTTTACATTTATTATACTTAAATCAAAGTTTGTAATGTTGCGATTTTTTTGTAGTTACCTAGTTGCTTCGTCCAACGGAGTATAAGGCTTTAATAACGACTCTAAAAAATATGGAGTCTGAAATTTTTTTTACTATAAAAAAATCTTATTGTATCGTGCTCTGGAGCAGCTTTCATTACACAAGGACAACCCAAAGACAGTTCAACTGGCATGTGAAGTATCCTCAGTTTAACTTGTTTAGAGCCATGTTGGAGACTTGGAGACATTAGGCTGCCATAAGCTGTAATCTACACATACTTCTGAAAATTCAGCATTTAGTTCGTCATGTTAACTACTGGCCAGTTGTAAACAACATGAACAGTTTCTTCCATTTGAAGGGATTTTTAAAGGAATTAAGTAGCATTTGACAACTTAGAGATTCCCGAAATGTTTCTGATATTTCGTATTTTATTCAAAGATGTCCATTTTTATCTCTCAGCTTTTGTGGTATGTGTTTGTAACAAGATTTTGTCTATGTTTTAACATTTTTCAGTCGTCGTTAGGTGTAAAAAATTGTTAAAATGGTGTTTGTAAATACACATTGCTCCCAGTGACAGCTATTGAAAACAATTCCTTTGGTTTAAGTGTGGTGGGTTTGAGCACTTGAGCTTTGGCTGATCGCCCAGCCCGTCTTATTATTTTGTGAGGAGGTTTTGGTCAAGCTGAAATGCATGTGGTGTTGAAACCCTCTATTGCTGACAATAATTCAATAATTCACACAGATTGCATCCTGTCCAAGGTGAGTGCGCTGTCCTGTGGCTCCACCTCATTCTGCATGCAACTCCATCAGTGCCATGCGGAATTGTCATGAAAGATGACAGCCCTGCGCCAGCAATATGAAGGCCATTTTTTACTGACTTTTAGTGACTGCTATCACAGAATCACCGTTGTCTCTGGGGAAAAAGGCCATTTAGGTTCAGTGATAGAGGAATGTTTTCATATTGCATCAGTCCCCTTGTTGATCTCCGTTTTGTGGCATTGGGTGTCAGACACTTACATCTGAAGGACTTGTACCAGTTTAATGGCTTTCATCTCATCTTTCTAAATGATGTCTGAGCTGAGCTCTGCAACGGAGCGTTGATCAAAGTAATTCTAGAACAGATATTAATGTGTTGCATTAAATATGTAGTTTCTTTGTAAATAATGAAACACATCAATCAATGTCCATGAGAGGCCATGTTAAAATCACTATAACACATGGCTAGATAGATTTTTTGTGCATAGATTAAAATAAGCTGAACTTTTAAATACCAGTTGATTATATGATATATTTATAGTAATATAAAGTTATATTTTTACTACTACTAATAGTAAATTCAAGAGTTCACACTTGAATATTGCTTGATACTAAGAGAAGGCATGATGTCCCGGGAGAAAACCCCTGAGCTCCGAGATAATTGAGCCCAGGGTCTGAGATTAGGTAAATCTTCAGCGCGCCCCCTGGTAAAGCAGGAGATGGGGTAGATGTAAGGGGAAGAAAGGTGAAATGGGCTATTTATTGCAGGTTTGGATAGATCTGATTGGTTTATCAATGATTGCAGATGAGAGACCAGCCGCGATCAATTATATCACATGCTCCTCTTGAAAATAGATCATTAAACTTCACTTATATTAATTAAATAAAAAAATCCATGTTGTTGTTAGGAGAAATTATGTAATTATTTTTTACAAATAATATCAGAGTGTCCGCAGTGTCTTAAAAAATATTAAAAGTTGATCAATTAGAGAAATGAAAGGGCCTTAAAAAGTTACAAGGTATACAATTTTGCATTTTTTTTTTATTATACAGTTGTATCATTATAGTTGTATGCTAAAGTTAAAAATCTTGGGATGCTGTGTAGTTTATGAAACGGAGACAATCCTGCTATATTTGATGTCACACTGCTTTGTTTACTGCAGTAATGAAGGCAGCACGGTTATTTCTGCTGTTATATAGGTGAAACCTTCTGGATTAACATTTTTATATAAAGTTTATGAATAATGTTTCACTTTAGGATTAATATCCTATAAAAATTTTAAAATGTCGCCAATGTTACCAATTCAGACTTAAAGTGGTGATAATGTCTTAAAATGTATGGAAAGAGTCTTTAAAAGGTGTTAAAAGCAATTAATTTTTACTCTCTGATTCCTGTATATACCCTGAATATGAAAATGTATCAGTCGAGCATTTATAATATCAAATATGCAAATCAACAATAAATGATCAGTTGTGCTTATTGTTATCTGCTTATTACACACTTTAACTGTAATTAATCTAGTGAGATTTAGTTCCATTATCCAATAAACACAAAGAAGGAAAGAAAGAAAGTATTACAAAAAGTCTACACTATCACTTTTAACAATGGAGAGCAGACTGGTCATCCAGCAATCTCTGAATAAAATTAGTGTGCAAAGCACAAAGTGCTGAAGTCAAGAGTGTGTGATTAGCCACTAACAGCTTTTCCACAGCGATCTGCTGTGCTGGAACATTAGCTTGCCTCTTCACACAATTACAGATGACCATGAGGAGGAATGACAGCCAATGTACTAAGACAGTTTAGCTTCCTCACACCTGTGTCCTGCTCCATAACCACTGCCATGGGTCAAGGAGTGCAGAGAGGGGATTGTTAAATGTGCGCACAGAGACACAATAAATTATCATATAATAAATGAAGATCTAAAAGTTGTGTTTAGATTGAGAATGAAAAATTGGCTCTCAATAGCCATGTTTCCACTGTCGCGAATAAAGGGAGTGGGCCAGTGCGAGCTAGGGCCAGTCGCGTTTCCGTAGTCAAATCCAGGGCTTGATCAAGCCAAAACGGGCTTTCTCAGGGCCAGCGGCCAGCCTTTTTCGGGCCGCCAAATACCTTGGGCCAAAGCGAGCCAGCTGGGGCTTCGGGGCCGAGTAAAAACAGAGGCGGAGTTTGCAAGATGGTGTGCCGCTGTCATTACACTAGTTTTCCCATCACGCATGAGTACATGTGCTAAAAGTAAATAAATAAATAAGGGAAAGAAAAAACAGCTACTGGTCAGTTTAGGATATTCCATAAAACACCTTATAGGCTTGGAGTCTTTTGCTTAAGGATGCTTTTATGTTTCCATTTTAAATTTAAGGTGGTTACATAAAATAATAATTGAAGTAATTTTAATTTAATAAGTGATATTTCTTTGCCGCGTCCTCTTTGGTGTTTCAATAATGCATAATAATCTTTACACCACATTAAAGACACAGCAGCCAGTAACTTTCAACTGTCGAGAGTTTTTGTCAAGTTTAAAATGTGTGTTTGTGCATGAAACATGCACGTTTAGATGCATGTATTTTTGTGTGAGAGACCAGGCGAAAGAGCACTCGATTCACAGCTCTGACATTACTGCGAGCTGCTGGATTTCTTTCTTGCTTTATTTTGGAGATAAATATGAATTCAACAGAAAGACATAAAACTTTGCAAATTATGTGTCCACTTTTGTATTGTCATAGATATAGATAAAATAAGCTACAGGCTACTAAAATCATTTAAAGAATTACAAATATCAGATGTAAAAAAAACTAATTAAACAAATCAATATTAATATGAAACTAACAAAAGCTATAACAAATTAGGTGTATACACAATACAAATAAAGTGTTTTAAGCCATTTTCAACTTTCATTTTACAAATCAACGAAGGAGTTTTGGAACATTATTTATAAAGTTATAGCATTTACAAATCAAGCAAACAGTTTTTTTGTGTGTGAGCGAAACCATCAGAAACTACCTTTCAATTCCTTTCAGTCATCCAGTACGGCACTGCATTATAAACGGATTGGGAAAAACTGCATGTAAAAAAATGTGTTCTGTGTCCTCAAACAAATGTTTATGTTTTATATGACGTGGTAAAATAAAAAAAAAGAAAATAATAAAATGTAAAGCTTTATCAGAAGGATATTTAATATTTTAAATCGTAGCTATGCCTTGGGGAGAATCAGTCCAGATATGCCGTTTTGGCGAAACAATTATGTTATGAAAAAATGTTTTATACTGAGTTATTATTGAATAAATTCTGTGCTTTTATATTATATATGGTGCACTGGATCATCCTTCAGTGGCAAGACCACTCGATGTACCATGCTAACTGTCGGTTGGTGAGTAAACTAATATAATAAGTGACATTGGATTTGTGGGGCGTTCTGGGGCGGGGTTTGTGTTATGTGATGCGAGTTATTTGACTGAAAGTGGAAGCGCGTCATGATTTCAGCTTCTCTGCTCAACCTCGCTGGCGATTGGCCTGGCCCGATGCGGCTATTGTTAACAGTAAATGAATTTATCAACCTTATAGTCGAGTATTATTCAGTTATTAAAACCACAAACTGGCGACGCAGTGGCGCAGTAGGTAATGCTGTCACCTAACAGCAAGAAGGTCACTGATTCGAGCCTCGGCTGGGTCAGTTGGCATTTCTGTGTGGAGTTTGCATGTTCTCCCTGCGTTCACGTGGGTTTCCTCCAGGTGCTCCGGTTTCTCCCACAGTCCAAAAACATGCGGTACAGGTGAATTGGGTAGGCTAAATTGTCCGTAGTGTATGAGTGTGAATGTGTGTGTGGATGTTTCCCAGAGATGGGTTGTTGCTGGAAGGGCGTCCGCTGCGTAAAAAAACATGCTGGAAAAGTTAGCATTTCATTCCGCTGTGGTGACCCCAGATAATTAAATGGAATAAGCCGAAAAGAAAATGAATGAATAAAACCACAAACTGTCACGTGAAGAAGGTTTGCAAAGCTAGCCTAATGATTGGCACCAGCCTCTGACTTTCTGAACTCAGAGTTTGAGTTCTCATGCAACAGTTCAGGTCTTTTCTCCTGCTGCTGTTTACAGCCGATGTACTCTGCAATTGCTTGTTGATGCTTTGCAGGAAGCAAATGTAAATGCACGGAGTAAGTCATAGCCTGAGGGCAGCCTGCAGTTCTATACATCAGCACAGATGCTCTGAGAGTTCAGACAGGAGCCCACAGCCACGCCAGGTCAGCATGCAAATCAGGCAGATGCGGCACACCAGTCACATGGCCCTGGACCCAATCAAATCACAGCGCTGACCCAGCCGAGCGTGAAAATGCCCCCTGACGGTCGGCACACGGTTGCCACAGGCTTCGTGCTTCCTCGCAGAGGAGACGTGTCACGTTGGGTCATTTATGCATATGTGTTTATGGGTCGATTCAAAAAAGATGCAAAATGACACTGGTAATTCGGCGTTGGAAATATTCAGCAGGGTGACTTTGATCAGGCTTGCTTCGAAGGACAGATTTCTGAACTAACATGCGTGTGGGCTCAGGAAAGCATCTTCGTCAATTGACTTGACTGTGACAGTGTTGCTGTTTCAGAAGGTTCATTTCAATAAGCTGTAAAATGTACTGAGTTTTCCCTGGGGCCGCGGAGCCCTACACAGACAAATGAATGGGTACTGCGCACGCTAATTAGAAATGCATTGAGACTTTTCGTTTATCCCGTCTGTGCTGATGGAATGCAAAAATCATGACCTAATACGGCTGCAAGATTGGTTGGTTGAATGTATTTTTCATAACAATTTGAGTGAGGCATTGGAAAGAAAACAGAACCATGGGGGATCATACTCCACATGCTTCTGTTTCAGCGTGTTTTGTGAGTTTGTTGTTTTTGTTTATAGCCAATTATAATTGATCAACAGAGGTAAAATCATTATTTTACAAATATTTCTGAAGGATCATGTAACATTGAAGACTGGATGAAATTTCAGGTTTGACATCTCATGAATGATACATTTGAAAATCACATGATAGGCACTGTTGCTTCACTGCAAGAAGGTAACTGGTTCGAGTTCCGAAGTGATTGCTGTACATTGTGTGTTGCATTGAAATAACTTCTGGCACACAAAAACTGATATTTCAGCACATAATGAAAAATTTACATCCACATTTCTTGTGTATTTTAGGTTTTACTTCAGAAACGGCGTTTTTAATTTCTTCACAGAAGTTTTCAATTGGGTTGAGGTCAGGGGATTGAACTGGCTACTCCATTGCCTTGGCTTTATGAAAAAGCTTGTTGCTTGATTTCTTGTGTCATTAGCTGGTTCTCAATTCCTGTGAAAAATGAGATGCTGCATTCTTACCTGGTTCTTCCTGATTGTCACATGACCTTCATGCGTTTAATGGAAAATTATTTAACAATACAGCATTCATACAAATATTTATTGTTTTTTTCCCTTTTTACAATAAATACTTTGCATAAAAACCTTACAAATATACGTTGCACAATACAAATAAAAATTTTTAATACATATTTCAGCAAATAAACAACCTTTATGTGTTTATGCCTTTATTAAGATTTTCATCATGATGTTTACTTTTATCGTATCATTTAGGGAAACTTCTGAGATAAACAAGTTATATCTCTGAACTGTAATAAACCTATAAAAAAAAATGCTGAGCTTCCCACCTCCTTATTCAGCCGCAATGACTTCTGGGACTTCTCAAGCGAGTCTTGCACTCAAGTCTGCATCAGTGTCCTCGATATCAAGAAAACATTCGGGAACTTTCACGCATCCTCCAATTTTGTGGTCTAGAGTCTTGGAACTGAACTTTAGCAGTTGATGACATTACATGCAAGAATGCTGAAGAACACACATTGAGAAAAAGCCACTGTCTTGTTGAAACAATCCCTTTAGGGGCATTTCCTCTTCATCATGGATGGCCATAATCTAAAGTAAATGACTCGATTGGAAATACTGCTTTCTGAATTGTGCTATAATTAAATTGACATTTTTCTGTTGCCACCCAATATCTTTCAAGTCCTGGTACTGGAAAATCACATGGTTAGCACTGTTACCTCACAGCAAGAAGGTAACTGGTTTAAGTTCTGGCTCTCTTTATTCCAAAGTCATTGTTTTTGGTAACTGCCATTCATAAAAAATCTTCTGGCTCATAAAAACTAGAATTTCAGCCCATAATAAAAAATCTAAATCCACATTTCCTGTATATTTTGGGTTTTACTTCAGAAACAGTTTTTAATGTCACTGTGGCGAGGGGGTGTGGCCGAGAGCCGTGGGAACGGAGTGAGGCCACCACGTAAGTGGATACACCTGCGGTGCGCACCTGCCTCGAATCCCACGGAAGGAGCTCTGGACTATAAAAGGAGGAACAATGGCAGAGGAAGCCGAGAGAGGACCGGGCCCAGACATATTTTACTTTTGCTTTCAGTTTGACGTCCGTTTGTTTTGGTTGAGACGGCAGTCTCCGTGAGGAGCTGCCATCACTGTTATTAATAAATCATTTAAAACTGCGTCGGTTCTCCGCCTCCTTCTTCCCGGCGGCCAAAGGGCCGTGAACTTCATTACAGTCACCACAGGAGTTTTCAATTGGGTTGAGGTCAGGAGATAAAACTGGCCACACCATTACCTTGGCTTTATGAAACCAAGTTGTTGCTTGATTACTTGTGTCAATGTCTTGATGCAACACTCACTTTAGGGGCATTTCCTTTTCAGCATCTCTTCAAGTAAAGTAAGTGACTCGATTGGATATAATTTTTTCTCAGTTGTGCTGGTAGACATGGTGCATTTCTAAAAATAAAGAAAGAAATGTTTGTTGCTTATAGCTTGACACAAACAGAAGATAACCAGGTTCCCTGCACCAATAGAGTGACCAAAACTATGATTGCGCACACTCTGATCTGCTCATCTAATGAATGAACAGTGCATTACTGTGACGACAAGACTAAAATGTATTCAAACATATAAAAACAGCAGTTATAATCTGCTGCATTGCGCTGTTCATCCATTAGATGATTGTATTGTAACAAATTGTTTATCTGCGTCACAGATAGATATACCTAAAATTTTTACACATCAAATCACTGGTTATTTGAAATTCCGGTTCTAACCCTAATCTCTGTGTACATACCGTATATGTGTATGCCAGTTTTTCTAAATATGATATATTTTTGAGCATAAGATGATTGCAAAGGACACAACAAGCTAGGGAACAACATAGAAAAACAATCCTTTGTATTTTAATTAGTGGAATTGATTTGTTAGAGCACACAACCAAGGATTTCCTTAACTGATGTGTTTCCCAAACCATCAAAAAATGCTTCAAGGGACAAGTCGCCACAGGAAAAAATAGTTTAAGCACATTCCTGCGGCTGCACACTCATAACACGTAGGTGTCAACAGAGAAAATGTGACAAACACATCTCAGATCTCACAGACGTGGTAATAACTCTCGTCTGAAGGTGAGGCTGGCCACCATTGATTGAATTGAATCAGTAATTCTGTCAGACTGGCCTGAATGATTTTTTTTTCAGAGGCCCTGAGAGAGCCAGGTAGAGGTGCAATGTTTTAGTGCCACAGGTTATAGGCCACATCTCCAAACGGAGCACCAGCCAGTTTAATAAAAGATCCTGTGAGATTAGACACCTCATTAACAAGATGAACAGTTAATGACCGCCAGGCTTCTTTTCAGGTGCCATTTCGCTGCTTTAAAAAAAGGACTGAATGAAAGACTTCCACATTTAACTTTACAGGTATTGTTGGCTTAAACCTCCTGCCTCCCGTGCAAATCAAATTATTCATTTGAAAGTCAAAGATGAATTGTTTTAAAACCTTGTCATGGTTCCCTTGTTACCATGCCTGAACATTGATGTGACAGATGTAAAGAGCAAGCGTTCATGCGCTCAAATTCACGTCCTTCACTTTTCTTTATTCATACTTTTAAAATACCCTTTAAAGCAGAGATGAAAACAGAGCTTTTTTCCCATATTGTGGCATACATCCAAGTGAAACAGAATAGAGTCAGCTTGGTTCTGTTCATCAGCTTTTTACTAAGAAACCAACATAGTTTAAGTGGACAAAATGGTTGAAATAGTGCATGAAGAGAAGTCTGAAAAAGATCTGATGTTTTGATTTTTGCATTTACGAATTGCTTACAATAAGATCAATAGCATGTATTTAAAAGTAGACAATTTATATTTATTAATCATAACTGGTCAAACACATCAGTTTATCTAGCTAAAAGTCAAAATTAGAAAGGAAGTTTGTGGGTTCTTTTTTTGTTCTTTTTTTTATATGTTATGACTTGGCAACAATATAAAAGTGTTTGCTTTTAATGAATTACGATTGACCCCATCAAAGAAATATTTCTCTTGTGGAAGATGCATACTTGTGTGTGGAAGTCAGCAGCTTCCAAAGTGCAGAGGGAGTATTTTTTTTTAAAATGTTTCTAATCTAGGTTTATTTCTATATATTTACAGATCTACATTGAAACATGAAGGTATATGGGCAGACATGCTGTAAACCTGTCTGGTTTAATATAAATGAGCAAAAAGGAACTTTTTCTTAGGGATGCACCGACATGGATTTTTTTTTTGGCCCATAACCAATAACTATTATGATTTGTAGGCTTATAACCAATATATATTTTATAATGTTGTACTTTTACAGTGACCAACTGATTTTATTTGAAAAAAGTCTTAAAAGTTTGAATTGATCTTATGAACTGAATAGCCTACTCAAAGCCAAAAAAAGCTATAATTTTTAAACTTCATAAAAACTTGCGCTTGTTATAATCATCATAAATATGCCGATTAAACTGAATATAATCTTACCTCAACAACACGTCAAGCAACATGTTAACAAATAACCATTAGATAACAAACAACCCAGCGAGTTGTTTAGCATGTCTGCATTGCTGCTATTATGTTGTAACATTTAATATTTTTCATGAGGTGATTTAAATAAAAAAAAAATACACAACGATATCCTATCAAACATATCCACAAATGCTTCCATTGGCAATTGCAAATTTAAAAAATTCTGCAGCAAGCAATGCCACTGAAACTGGACCTACAATTCAGTTCAGCAACTTTTGACGTCACCCATTCGAAGTGAATGGGAAGCGTTGATGCTGAAACCCTATGCGAATGGGGTGTTAACAATGCGAGAAAAGCTCAATTACAGTGCACTTGACAAGTTTGTGATGGGGGCGAGGGATCGGCGATGCCGGCTCAACAACGTGTTGTCTGTTGGCCATCGAAAATGGAAACGCCTAGCGGCCCAACCCTATTGGGTTGGCCAAATTGTCCGTAGTGTATGAGTGTGAATGAGTGTGTATGGATGTTCCCCAGAGATTGCAGCTAAAAGGGCATGCGCTGTGTAAAAACATATGCTGGTTAAGTTGGCGTTCATTGCGCTGTGGCGACTCCAGATTAATAAAGGGACTAAGCCAAAAAGAAAATGAATGAATGAATGTCAAATGATAAGTGTATGCCATATGTGAGAAAAAGAGAAACGTTGGAACAAAACCCATGATTTCCACTCTAGTTTTTGGCTTGCATATCCTCCCAGGCTCATTTAGTGAATGACCATGTTTAGGTTGGGTGTTATTGACAAAGGCTCATTCTAAGCAGCTTTGTGTCAGTGAGCGCTAATGGAAGAGCACTGGTCCGAGCGTGACCACTTTATTATTGGTAATCCTTTCAAAAACCATTAGAATAAATCCTCCTTTTCTGTCTCGTGTTCCTACACTTGATTCACTGTTGCTTTTACAACTTGGCTGCTTTTGTGTTAATAATTATGCTACACTTATTGCTATTTACTCTTGACGCTAAGTGGTGAAATTGTCCTTTTCGCCATGCATGGAAAATGTGCAGTTGGAAATCTTTTGTCTCTAATTATGATATTTTCCCCTGTAGACGATTCGCCCCCCAACATCCACGAAGGACAATTAGGAGCTGAGTTTTTCTGCCGTTTCGCAGAGAGCCGCGCTAATTAATTAGCATGGTGTAAATGAACACGCTGCTGTCTCTTTCTCACGCGGCACAGTTATTTCAGCGCTTTAAAGACTATCATTAACATTGTTTTCATGCACTTCTGATTGGACGAACACCTATGGTGAGAAGAGAAAGTACAGTTAGTTGAGAACTAAAATAGCATCCGTAACCCGCTAAGCTGTTGGCAGGTTTCTTCACAATGAGCGCAAGATGACTCAGGGGCGACGCTAACTGGGCCTGTCTGTCATGCTAACGAAACTCCAGCGGGCCACTCTTGCATTGCTTTTCCCTCTTTAAACAGCTCACTTTTGGCACTTCTTTTGTACAACCTACCATGTGAGGATAAACAGTGTTGATCAATTATAAGAGAACAACCTTTTCTTTTCACTATATCGGTTTCTGTTCTCCTCGCGCTAATTAGACTATTCTCTTTAACAGCAGTCTATACTCCGCTCCGTCTACACAAAATACCTGTGTCGAATCGATATGCGTGGGCACGGCTGGGCTTATTCACTGTACGCATAAAATATTCATCATGTGAAAACAGAGCAACCGAGTTAATTGTTGTCGGGGAGATTCAGCGCACCTGTCAGGCTTGCCGGTAAAGGTTCAGTTAATGCTGTCCTGCGGAGGGAGAGAGCGAAATGCTCCCCGTGTTCTTGAATGATTTAGAGGCTGACCTTACTGCTGTTCCTCAGTGCCCAGACAGGTGCAGCACTTCTTCCACGGCATGAGGACAATCTGTGCTCTGCTGTTTGCCACAGATTTACTGTCCTGCCTGGACAAAGACTGGTGTCCGGTGTAGTTTATGGTGTGCTGCAATACTCTATACTGGATTAACTCGAGATCCCTCTGTTCCTCGTAACACAGGTGCGTCAGCATCTCTGGCCTGCAGCAGGTAACGAGTTGAGGTCTTTTATAAGGCCACTGCTAGAAACCCTTCTGCTGTTAAATTTATAGCAAGAATCACCATCACACTTGTTAAAGGTCCCGTCACAGAATGGAGCATTTTGCACATCTATATGTTCCATTGCATTTGACGGGGCACTTTTTTTATCTTTTGGATTTGTAGAATTTGCGTTCTTGTTTGTCCACAATAATTTACAGCCATCATAACACCACAAACTATAAACTGTACTGTAGCTCACCTAACATCAAAAAGTCTGTCATTATTTTAGCTGGGCTCACACTATTTAACTTTTAGGACAGTTTATGCATGATTTATCCCCTTTGACAGTCTGAGAAAGAAAAAAAAACATGTTCAGATGCTCACAGACACACCAGGGCTGTCCCAATCAAACCTTAATTAGTTTTTAATCATAATAATTATGACAGATTGAATCATTTTTTACAATAGCCAATGCGTGACCATGAAACAAGCTGCTGTATGGGTCTTTTGGAGAGCAGAGTTAGAGAAACAGGACAGTCTGTATAATAACTGGTGAGCAGGTGTGCATACATGATTACAATTAAAAAATGAGAACCAAATATGGCCCTAGCAAAGCTCTTTTGAGCACCAGCACTGTTGGCATTTGACCTTGTTACCCAAGTCACTGCAAATCCATGCATCATTGGAAAGGATATTACAAACATGTTAAAATGTGAATTATGTGCTTGAAAGTTTTTTTTTTTTTTCTAAGTAACATGCTAGGCTACAGCTTTAGTTTACATGACTTCATATTTAATTAATTTTGGATGCAATTTAAATGGTATGGGACATCTTCCTGCAACTTTGCCGTACACCTTCAAACTAAGCTGTAGCTAAAGCTGCCTGAAAAGGGTGGTCTGGGGTGTAGTTCACGCTAATTCTGGAATGGATCACTTTGGATAAGCAGGAGTGACTATTCAATTCAATTCACCTTTATTTGTATAGCGCTTTTACAATGTAAATTTTGTCAAAGCTGCTTCACATAGAAGATCATAGTAAATTGAAACAGTGTTGTTCAGTTTTCAGTGGTTAAGTTCAGTTCAGTTTAGCTCAGTTCAGTGTGGTTTAATAATCACTACTGAGAGTCCAAACTAAAGCGCAAATCCATCGATGCGCAGCTCTACAGATCCCGAACCATGCAAGCCAGTGGCGACAGCAGCGATGAAAAAACTTCACCAATTGGCTAAAGTGAAGAATTAAAAAAACCTCAAGAGAAACCAGGCTCAGTTGGGCATGACCATTTTTCCTATGGCCAAACGTCTTGTGCAGAGCTGCAGTCTAGGCACCAGAGGCTGGAGAATGCTGGACCTCAGCGAAGACTAGTCTGTCTCTGGAGCATCACCGGAATCAGTCTCATGCTCTCCACTCCTCCATGACCACCAGAGCAGCTGCTCATGATACGGCTTGGTCCAGGATTATGGAAACCTTGGGATCACCTCGTTGCTGGTCTTAGATCAAATCAGTGGCTCTGCATAGTCTGAGGGCCTAGGGATTAGTATCCCCAGCTTGAAATAGAGAATAAAGAGAATAATAAGCGTGGCTTCTGTTCATAGTGTATACAAACAAGATGCAATAACCTGCGCGGGGCACATTCATGTATCATACCGCTAAGTGATGCACTGAGTGTATGCTTTACTAAAAAGATGTACTGCGAGAGTGTGCCTGAGCCTGGGACATTATCATGAAGGCTATTCCAGAGTTTAGGAACTATAAATGAGAAGGCTCAACCATCTTTACTTGACTTTGCTATTCTAGGTACTACCAGAAGCCCTGGCATTTGAGACCACACAGAAGTGAGCTGCTATTATTTACATATGTGCTAGTTAAACAGTGTATTAATGCATTTAATCACTTGCATTTCTTTCATGCCTAACTGACGCTCTACAATCACAAATAAAGATGATCTAATTTTTACTCAACATCAGCAGAAAACAACACTTCTTGTTCATTTGAACTTTTACATTGCATTCATGATAAATAGACAGATGTGCCGCTCATTCTTAGCATGCTAAATACAAAACTATATTTATGAAGATAAAAGTTCAATCCAACTCAATCAATCAAGCCAAATTTAAATGCACACATCAAATTACACGGTCCTGCAAATAGAAATCTAAAATATGGCAATATATTCAGATTTATAATATAGATTATATTTTAAAGCATATTTAAGCAACAACCAAAGAAATGCATATATGAAAGGAAAACAAATCTACTTCGTTTATAAATTAAGCATAATTAAAAGAAATGACACAAGAAAAAAGTATCAAATACATAGGAGGACGTGTGAGATGGCAATGAAAACCCAGACATGCAGCAGCTGAAATCTCTCAGTAGTTATTCAGCAACTCTCTGCCCTTCGTCATTCTAAATAATATTAACTGTGTCCTTTCAACATCTACATTATCAGGATGATGAAGGTGAAACCAGAGTTGACATTTCAGCAACACAATAATCCAAAACACAGCCAAGGAAACTCTTAAATAGTTTCAGAGAAAGAAAATAAAGCTACACAATGGCCCAGCCAATCACCTGACTCAAATCCAATAGAAAATACAAAATAAAGATCAAGCTGAATAGACAAAACCCAAAGAACCATCAAGATTTTTACACTGTTGAAGTCCGTGGGAATAAGTCACACCTGAGAAATGCATGTCACTTCATTCTATGCACATATATTCAGAAAATGGGCATTTACAGTATATATATATATATATATATATATATATATATATATATATATATATATATATATATATATATATA